>NW_009258293.1:1082497-1086541 GCF_000687185.1 Egretta garzetta
AAATCACATATATGTATATATATATAGGGTGTGTGTGTGTATTATTTTAAACGTATTTTTTAGATAAAACCTACCTCTTTCTTCCTAAGCACAACTCCAGCACATGCAACACAGACAAGCAATGGCACAGAAGAGCCTGCTCAGCCCACAGACAGAGCACGCCCTGTGCAGAACAATCTCCGGGGATTTGTCCCATAAAGATATCAAAGTGCCTCTGAGCACAAGCAAAATGACCTTTTGAACACTCAGAATGGGCGGAACTCTCCTGGGCCTGAATAGGAAAGGAAAAAGACGTATCCCTACCAGAAATATAATCCCTCTGTGCAATTTCAGGTCTCTGCTTCAAATCCCACTGGAGACAGAGAGGCAAGAGACGCTCCTACGGCAGGGGGTGTGCTGCGGTGTCCAAGTTTCACGCGCCTGCCCGCTGGCGTCAGGTAGGGCTCAGCAGTGCAGGAAGCTGGAGTCCAGCTCTCCCAGATTAAAAACACGGAGGCCACATGATTAAAAGTGCTGCCTGATATGAATTCATGGGGTTGGCTCAAGTTTCTTGAAAGCAATATAAAAAAAAAATTGAATGGACTTTGTCTAGCAAGACTTCAGCCAGATAAAGTAGTATCGTGCAGCCAGCAGTTCAAACCTGAGGAATATGTAAACTCTTGTTCATTCAGCAAAGATGTTACTGCAAGCCCTGGGTTGCAGAGCCCAGGAAGCGTGGACAAGGGGAAGCCAATACTGGAGAGCAAAAGGCAGTGCTCTTTACCAGATATCAGTGTCCTCCCCAAAGGTCCTCGGGTTGCTCGGTTGTTTACAAAATCCAGTACTACAGTTGAGACAGGTTCTTTTCAACACACTGGCCCGTGCAGCTTTTAGCACTGGTATGTGTTATAGGAAATTCTGTGGCACACACAGACCATTTGAGTACAGCCCCAGGTCTGCATCCAAATTAAAATCTCCTTTCTCACACAACTGTGATTGAAAGGGGTCCCCTGCTGCTGCCACACTGCTACCCGTCCCGTGTGCTGCCCAGCTGCCACCTGCACTGCTAATCCATGCTCTGGTCAAACCTCTTGCACAGGCCACCTGCAGTAAAGTTTCCTGTCTAAGTCTATGCTCTTAAAGAAATGGTCTGATTTTCAGTGCAGCTCAGCATCCCCGTCTGTCTGAGGTCAGCGTGGTCCTCCCTCTTGGCTCCCTGCACGCTGTGCCCACCTTTACCTTCATCCTCGGTGTTTTGTTTCCTCTTTTTCCTAGATTTTGAATTCTTCTTGTTTTTTAGATCCACAAGCTCCTTGATGCGCTGGGCAACTGAAAATTCAAAAGAGGCTCTGGATTAATAATGTGGAATGATAAAATACCAAACCCCAGAACTGCCCTTAGACATGGTAGCCAGCCTAACTCCAGCATGAGGAGGTCTGCTTGAGGAAAGGTCCTGCACTGCAGCCAGCTGCAAATGCCCCTGAGTGAGGGGCCCAGAATATCACTCAACTTCTCCAAATGGCCAAATAGTTGAGAAGGGGCTGTAGGCAGCAAGCTTATACCTGTGTAAACATACTGCTGAAAGACCAGCAGAAGGAACAATCCACTCAAAGGGTTCAGCTTATGCCTCCTTGCTGCCTGGACCCTGGTGCTGGCAGGGTGATTTTTCACTCCTGGGCCAAGCATGGCTGGAGGGAATGGTTTTGGGGAGAAGTGACAAGGGCCTTGGATCCTCATGAAAACACAAACCAGTGCCGCACATCCAGCAGTTCAGTGATGGAGCCCCATGTTAAGGCTACAAGCATGAAACCAGAGAGCAAAGGCTGGCATTGCACCACCGCTGCCCCCAGGACCCACCTCCACCACCACACTCACTAGCAGGGGCAGAGGGGTGCTAGGGCAGAACTTCTACGCCTGCCCAGGAGATCTGCAGGGGCTTTCAACATGCATTTGAAGCCCCAGGTGGAAACACGTGCTCTAGTTTCTCACCTGAGCCTGGACAAGACACAGTGAGCGCTACTGAAATAGTGACAAAGCAGCCAATAAATACTCTCCAGGCTGGCACTTGGCTTCCCCCCACCCCCCTGCCCCCGCAGGATGCTATAGCAATTTAAAATTGGGGTAATAACTGAACATATGCTGGGCTGGTCCCCAACGTTCCTGAGAGACAGATAAATCGCATCTATTAACAACAAAAGCCAGCATCCTTCAGGATCCCCAACTATTTACTAAGCTAAGGCCTGTTTGTAATGTTTGTAATGGCTCCCCTAAAAAATTCTGCATTAACGTTTCCCCCCCCCCAAAAGGAGCTTCGAAGTCAATCATGTCTTCAGAGAACCCACAGAAACTCTGCGCTTGATGGGTCCAAATCAGCTCTGTTCAGCACTGATCCTGCCATGCTGATCAGTGAGATGAGAACAGTCTAGGGCTGGCATCTTTGCCAGAAAGAAGTGAGAACTGCAGGGAGATGAGCTGGTGGCAGCTCCATCCCACCAAGGAAGGATGAACTCGCCCAGCACATGGTGCTCTCACTGACAGAAACCACAGCACTAGCTGGTGATGACCTGCTTTCTTAAAAACCAGACAACCCTGAACAAGTGGCATAACCCACCAGACTGCTACTGGGGACAGAGCGGGTGTGCACGAGGCACTTACTGTTTTCATCACTGTCCAGGTGGCGATAAATGTAACCTTCCAGGTAAGACTGAAATTTGGGCGATGGGGAGAAAAAGGCCAGACTGATGGCCATCAGTTCCCAGCCCCATGCCAGACTTCGGTAGCATGTATTATCTGTTGTCTGCCGGATCAGTTGTATGTAGAGCTCATCCCGTAAACCTTGCATGCTCCAGCACTTGGTGACCGTGACCAACGCCACATGATTCCGGTCCATGCGAGTCTGACGATCTCCCATGTAGCTCTGCACCAGTTTGAACATCTCACATGCCTCCTTTTTGATGGTGCGGTTGCTAGTGATGAGCATTGGCTTTTTGATAGAGCTGCCATTCCAGGACAGCATGTTGGAGATGGAGATCCTTCGGCGGAAGATACCCTGCGTGTGCATGTTCAGATTTTTAGAAGCCCAGTCTGCCATGCTGCTCTGAGAGATGGGCTTCCGAAGAGTACTGTAAGGGAAATTATAGCCTACATGGCCACCACGCTGGCAGCTGCTCTCCTGCTTGGAGTCCAACTCTATTGTCCCGGGCTGCAATGGAGAACAGACATGTTAAAAGCAGCTTAAATGACTCCCTACCCTGCTAGGAAAAATATCAGCAGTGAGTCATGAAGCTACCAGCAACTGCGAAGTGGTGAATCAGTACAAAACACGATTCTGTGCAGAATCGGTGGCTGACACCTGTTGTTCTGCAAGAGCCTGGCGGGCAGAGCCACACACTGATGCTGTCCCCAAGGGAAGCGTTGGGACATGGAGTGACAGGGCTGATTGTCCAAGTTGTCCCAGAGCTCTGGGGGCAGCCCAAGCAGGAGCTGGGCTGACTCCCAGAGCAGCGGTACAGCTCCATGGCACCAAGCACACACCAAGGAGCCAAGTTGCCCTCCACTCTTCACCTCTCAGTTCCTGCAGAGCCACAGGAGCCCAGGAGGTGGGTGGGGAACACCAGGAGGTGGCAGAGACTAGACAGACACAGCACTATGAGCACTGTTTCCTTCTCGCCTCTACCCTTTGTGGCCCCTGCAGTCTCATAGCTGATTCCTGCCTTTACTATTTTTCCAAGTTCTAAGGAGGGGGGGGGGGGAAAGACAAAACCAAATCAACATGACTAGTGACCATCAGGAGCTGCTGAGCTTTGGGCAGCCTGTGCCTGGACAGCCTCCGCACTGAGGCACTGAAAACACATATCTCAATTCCATTGTGACCTTCCTAATGGAGATACTGGCCAGACACACAAACAGGACAGGAGAAGCTGAGAGAGGCACAGCAGAGCACGGGCACATCTATTTTCATGGCAAGGCTGTCACCCAGGTAGGATAAATCATGTTTGAGTTGAAGGAGACCATATATCTGTGTCAGTCAACTTCCACCACTGACAGAGCTGGCTCTTGCTGTCT
>NW_009258293.1:1086659-1105352 GCF_000687185.1 Egretta garzetta
GGACGGTGCCCGGATCCTCAGCGTCCACAGGGAAGATACAGGCTGCGGCTACAGACCCAGTGCTTCTGCAAGAACTGCTGCACAGGGCTTGGAGACATCTCTACGATGGGCTCCCTACCATGTCTTCCTATCCAAGGAAACCTTCCCCAAATTAAATCAGAGTTGTTTGCAAGCACTGGGTTGTTTTTTCTTTTCAGAAAATGAGGGACAGCTGCTCCCCACTCCCAGTCTGCAGCGATTGAACTCATTTGCTCCAGGGACAAGTTCACTGATCACAAATTGACAGAGATAAGCAGCAGACACAAGGATCTTCCTTCCTCTCAGACACTGCATGCAGTTTTCACATGCGGCCTTTGTCCATCCTTTGTCCTCCCCAGCAACGGCTACCAACAACTACGGAATTAGTGCTTTGGTAGTACTGATTCCAAGAAAATGATGTGTAATAAGTACTTGTGAGAATAAGACACTTACTTTGCCCATCCAGAATTCTCTGTTTTGGATGGAAGTGGGAGCCTGGGACACATATTGAACTCAAACACCCAACAAATTGTTTTAGGAAACAGACTTTTTTGTCAGAATTTAAATTCCCACATACAGCAACTAAGAGCTAAACAGCCCACACTTTTGCTCTGTGCTCTCCAAGATCTCCTGCAAGTAGGAAAAAGCCAAACAAGATAATCTTGAGGTTTTTGGTTTTTAAAGGAAGACAAAGAAACAGAAATCCTGTAAATTTTGTTTTTCACAGTGGAAAAAGTGAAACAAAGCATGCATTTTCCATCTTTGCAGAGCACCTTTAACTTGAGTGCCACACTCGATTCCAGTCCTGGCCTACAGTCAGCCCCAAAACACAAGTTATTCTTTTAGAACATTTAGAACAAGTTCTTCTTAGTAAGGAGGAACTGCGGAACTCACGACAGAGGCCTGTGCGATACAACCCTTCCCTATCTTACACCAAACATGTACCCACATGTGGATGACAGGATTAGCACACATCACACTCCACCTCTTATTGCCAGCCTGGGGCACAACCATTTCTCCTGCTTTTCTACTGCATTGTTTTTTTAACCCTTGATTTACCCCTCTACCTCCTCACCCTCTCTGAATTCACTCAACACGCTGCCTAAAAATACCTTCTCTGCCATCTCCATCCTCAGCCTCCTTCAGTCCACCTCCCATGCCTGGAGTTGGTTTCCCTCCTACCACCCCGACTGCTCCTTCAGCATGTTTCTTCTGAGGATCCACCTCCTCATACGCTCTGGAGGTTCAACAGGCTCTTGGTTCTCTCCTCTTCTCTCTCTAGAGTTTATCTCTCAAATCTTGTTCGTACAACTACCCAGCTATTATCTTTGTGCTGACAGTATGCATCCACCTCGTCTCAGCCTGTCCTAGAACTTCTGCCCACCCTCCTTGGATACTGAATTTCCTTGTCTCCCAATTCTCCTCTCCATCATGCAGGCCCAACACAGGACATCGCTGGTGACTCAAGCCATACGCTGCCATTTTCAGGCAAGGCAGCAATTTTGCTGCCATATTCTATGCAACCTGCTCCCCAGCACATCCACTAAACCCACCCGGGAGCAGACCAGGTACTCGGCTCTGCACCATGACAGTCCAGCAAAGGCATGCAATTTAACCCAGTGTAGATGGGGAGGTACCTGGGAGGAGTGGCGCGTAGCATCTGAGGAAGCCAAACTTGTCTGGCTGGTCACATTCTTTTCTAAAGAATCTATTTTCTCAAAAGTCCTCTTCTGCCTCACTGTGTCCTGTGGAGCAGCCACATCATTGGGAAAGCTGCCCCTGCTCTCCAGGCTCTGCCTATACAGAGACCTATTACTAGCTGAGACATCATCCCTTGAGCTCCGGCTGATGCACTTTTTCAAGTGGTCGGACTGAAATCTGACTTTGCTGCTCTCTGCTGGGATGCCACTCTCCAGACTTTGAGCATCAAGGCTGGCTTTGCTTCCCCTGCAAGCTGCTGACCTGCCCACCACAGCACGCATCTCAGCAATCAGCTTATCGTTCAAAGCCGTGAGCTCGCTGCTGCTGCCCACAGAGCCAGGTCTTCCTTGACCTGTCCCTTGCCTCTTTCCTTTCCTTTTTCTCAAGCTTGGAGAAGGGCCAGTTGAATAACCAGAATCCTGATGGCTTATACCAGTTGGGTACTCTTGAGTTTGCAGGCTGTTCTGCCGACTGTGGTGGGCTTCCATGTTCTTGAGGACATTGGCTTCCAAGATCCTCCAAGACTGCTTGAAGCTGTCCTTTGAAGTAAGATGACCAGGCAGTTTAGCAGAGGCATCAGCTGTTGCAGCAGCAGAGTGGGAGAGTTTGGAAGACTGGTCAACGTTGACCATCTGTTTTATATATTCTCTGCCAGCCAGGCTGTATTCAGTGGAAGAGGGATTACTTGTGTGCTTCTTTGCAGCTTGCTGCTGTTGCATACCTGGATGCTGTAATAATTTGGTTGGTTGGAGCTGCTTTTTTAAACTATTGCTTGGTGACCTTGGCGGAGACATCCCACTCACACTGATGCTTTCGGTGTCCATATCTACTGGTGGCTCATCATAAATTGGAGACTCTAAAGATGGCTCATCGTATATAGGTGCAGGGGAGGCATACTTGGGGGATGCAGGCTGGGGGGTTCCTGTCTGGCTCCTTGGAGGTGTTTGAGAAGGGGGACCATTCTTCAACACTAGGCAAAACCCACCATTCTCCGTCTTTTTAATCTGCATAGACTGCTTTGTTTCTCCTGTAGGCATTTGCTTTGCAGCTCCAGGGCTCTGGGACGTGGACTGAGGCTGAGCATACATAGCTGGTTTTGGAAGAGATTTTTGGCTGTTGGCCTCTGGAACACTCTGCAGCTGAAGAGAACTGTTTGAAGAGCTCTGCATTTGCCTCAAGCTGTTCACTTTGACCAACATGGCTGCTTTCGTGCCTGGCAGAGGCTGCCAGTGGGTAGGAGTCTCCCTAAAGGAAGAAAGATACAAATACAGGGAATTATTTAAGAATTATATTAACTGAAGTATCCTCTACTCCCACCCAAATACCAGATTGTTAGTCTCAAAAGTGCCTGAAGATTCCTCAACCAGTTTTATCAGCTCCTCATTGTTCTTTTTTCCTGGAGATCCCCCTTCCCAGAACAGAAACACATCATTGTTACACACATGATAAACTTCTGAGTCATGAACAGCAGAACAAGATGAAGCAAGTTCATCATACTATAACCTGTCTCGTATCAGCAGCACTGAGATAGGAAACAACCTACAATTCCCAAGGCTCATTAGCTAGCACAGCACCCCAAATGACCAGCTGAAGACCAGTAAGATATTCTGGGCCACTCAAGCAGTGAGTTGGAAAATAACCCCAAGTGTCTGCCTTCGGATTGTCAAACTCTGACAATAGTCCTTCCAGACCATGGTTTGTTTTTTTTTTTTTTTTATCTAAGTTTCAAAATGCATGTTTATTTTGCAGAAAAACCTATGAGATGTATGGGATGTATAGGGGGCCGATGTCCGTGGCTCACAGGCTGTGTGTTACACTCCCACACAACCCACCGAGCCTCGGTGTAGAGCATCCTTCCAGTCTGGGCCAGACACCCTCAGATCTGGTTCCCTTGGCCAAATCTATTGGCTCTGCTCAGCTCTCATGGCCATGAAATCCTCCTCTGCTAGGAGTATCCTCTGACCCATGGTGGCACCCAAGCTCCACCACAACCCAACATGTCCACTGCAGCATCCCAGTCCCAAAGGCGTGTTCTGCATGTAATAACAACCTGCTGTCAGGATGCGGCTACAGCTGATCTGTATTAGTGAACTCTGAGGAGAAGGGAATGGAAAGGCTGTTAAACCAGCCTGAGCTTCCAGGTCTTCAAAAGGCACCACTGTCCCCAGGAAGGTCCCCTTGAACCTGGCCCCATTTTGTACCCTCCTTTCACGTATCCGCTACCAACCAACACTGGGTAAGACCTGAGGGCGCGCTGCCCATGCCCTGTCTGCAACAGGACATGTTCCCGTAACACCTTCACAGCTATTTTGCTGTATTTGAACCTTAATGCTTGTTCCCCATACTGCGCTGCATGGCCCCTGGGCTGGCAGACAGACCCACCTACAACACATGCCCAGAGCTGCCTCCCAGTGATGCTGTCCCCTGCTTGTGCCTTCCCTGCCAAGCCCCAAGATAGCCAGACATCCCAACCCTCTTTCGCTCTGCTCCTGCTCTCCAGGGACCTTTCAGCCACCGGGTGCCAGCCCCCTCCTTTGGCACAGCTTCGCCCAGATGCTCTGCCTGTCCTCCCCCCACAGCTCTCTCACCGCAGGGTGCATCTCCCCACGCCTCAACAGGACACATCTGCCCCACAGCAGAGCCCCACATCACTGTGGGTGCCCTATTTCACATGCTCCCCCGCTGGTTGCCTGCCCCACACCCAATATCCCACATCCACTCCCACCCACTCCCCTGCTAAGGGGACAGTGTGCCCCTTCCCCATCCACCACTTACTGTATTTTTGGCAAAATGTGCTCTCTGGTGGCACTGCGTCGCTATGAATCCCACCTCAGCACAGCAACACTGGGAGAGGCACTGTTTGCGGCCGGCATGGCACTGCCCTGCCGCAGAAGCTGGCTCCCGGCCAGGGTCCAAAGGCCCCCACCGCCCACCCTGTGCTGCACGACTGCCTTTGCAGGGCCTGGCTCCTTCCCCACAACAGACATGTGACTCTGCCTCATGCAACTGCCCAGGTGACCAGAAAGGGTTTGAGAAAGGGCCACCATCCTCTGCTTCCCATCCTAAAGCCGCCTTGCTCCAAGGACCTCCCCCAGCATCTCCTGCTAAGGCATGAAGGGTTTTATTTTAAGGGCACTCCTGACACTACTTCAAGCTGGAGATGCCAGCACCGCAAGGAAGGACTGTCCCCAGCCACTGCCTGCAGCCCAGAACTGACCCGAGCCCTGCCCCAAGAGTGGCTGCTTGGGAAGCACCGAGGGATTTGAGATTGGCCTCCCCCCACCTGCCAAAGCTGCCATCAAGCACGGCCCTTGTTCTCCCACTCCTGTTTTGCCATCAGAGTCCTCTGCATGCTTCTTCCCGGAGGCACAATGCCTGGAGCAGGGGGGTGACTGCCAGCGGCGCCAAGCAAGGACACAGGCAGGGAACAGCTAGCGGTAATGGCAGGATGGTGTTGGCATTTGCAAGGACACGCGGCCCTGCAACCCACCAGGCATCCCTCTCTGGGGGCCGCAGGGACAGCTCCTTGCACCGGTGCATCCCTCCTGCACGCAGCCAAGCCCCGATCCCAAGCGCAGGCACTGCTGACGACCAGGTTGTTCCTCGAAGAACTCCTGGACTAACAGGAAGAACCAGAGCAGCAGCATTTGGTAGACTTTTAAATGAGCATTTCTGACACCCCTCCACCTACCCCTCCGCTTGGCTGTACCAGTGGCTTGTTTCGTGGCAGAGACGTGAGACTGGCAAAGAGCCACAGCAAGGACAGAGCCACTCACGGGCTCCTGACTCAGTAGGCAGGCCAGGAGTGATTTTAACTGAATGCTATGGCCAGCGCAGCATCTCATCTGCACCAGCATTATCCAGGTGATGGGTCCCAGGGGAGAAGAGCCACAGCCCTGCAGCACCACAGCCCCTGAGCTGCAGGTGTGTCCCCCCACCTTAAGAGACCCCCACCTGTAGCAGGGCTGCAAAATAACCCTGTACGCTGCAGGAAGGCACTGGACCCCACATCCTGTGAGCCACCTCCCGAAGTTATTCCTCTCCCTAACCTATAACATTGCACCTCCAGTCAGCTCCACGCACAGCTGAAGCACCCCTCAGTGAAGGCTTGGCAGACCCACCTCCGTCAGGCACGGCGCAACCAGGCTCATCCCCCCGTGCAGGCTCAGCGTGCACTGGTACCAGCCGGCATCAGCAGGCCCACCAGCACCTGCCACTCCAGCCAGGTTCACCAAACCCCCGCCAATCCAGAGCGGCAGAAACTCAGCCCGAAGCTCTGCTCTGCCGCCTCCTCGCTCAGCTCTGGGCCGCAGTGAGGAGCCTCTCCCTGACTGCACAGCAGGGAGTGGCACCACCTCCTGCCTGATCCATCGTACCAGCGCCTGTCCGGGTCCACACCCATGCAGCAGCACCGGGCGTGTCCCGATCCGTCCCTGCTCGGTGCGGGGCTGGGCATCTGAGCAGTGCCACCAGCCTGGCCTCCGGAGACAGGTTCCCACGCCAACATGACATTACCATTTTTGGGATCCTGTGGGACCCCAGCTGGCAACAACCTCCCCCTCTGCATGTGTGAAAAAGAGCAAAGCACAGATTTTGGCCCTCAGATAAGCAGTGAGGGATTTGATCCAGAAAAGGGGGTGCTGTGCTCGCAGCCTCCCCCGGAGGATGAGCTGCCTACCTGTGACCCAGGACCGGCTGGGTCCTTGCTGTCCTGAGTCACTTCACCGGGGCAGGAGGAAGGTGTCCCACACCATGGCCCTGCCTGGGATGGGAGGATGGGGTGGGGCCTTGGCACAGGCTCGGCCATGCAGGTGGGACGTGTTGGTGAGCAGCAGGAGCTCTGTGCCGACGCGGGGCTCTCCCTGTGCCTGCTCTGCTGACACCAGACACCAGACAGCCACAACAAGGCAACAAGGCAAGGGTTTCTGCTGCGAGCAGCAAGTGTCCCCACAGCAGGTTTTTGGCACTTGCAGTCTGCGCCCCAATGGGCAACAGGGCTGGGGAAATGGGCTCCTCTGCCTCTGCGGAGGCACATGCCCTCCTTCGGGCCGAGAGGCAAAGCTCATATTGGCACCCAGCCCGCCCCAGGCTGTTTCAGACCAACTGCTGTGAACCCCTGGTGCCAGCAGAGCCCAGCAGCACTCAGGCAGCTCTCAGGGGACAAAGCACTGGGACCTTTTGCACAACAGCCATGCAGGGCAGCTGAGCAGGGTGTATTGCAAAGGTGCGGTCAGCAGCAGGAGGTGAGCAAGGCTGCCGTGCCACCGCTCCTCCCCAGTTGCAACTGGGGATGAGAGGGCTAGTCCAGGTACCCAAGCATTTGCCAGGGTTCCTCGGTACACACTGGGTATTGGCACCTCCCCAGGGTGCCCCTCTGCCCGCTGCGTGCCCATGGGCGCTCCCACTTCAAGGAGAGGTTATTGCACCCACAAGCTTTGCACACAGGGCTGTCATGGAACTCGGGCACGTTCCTCATGCCACGGCAGTGTCCTTACATGGCACTGCCAGGATGTCCAGGGGGGTCCACAGTGCAGAGGAGACAGGGGAGCTGTGCCACTCCAGTGTCACTGAGGGCAGAGGGAGCCAAGCCCCAGCCTGACCACAGCCACCACGCTTCCCCTGACCAAGAGGCTTGTAAGCAAACGTGATAAAGAAGCAAAACCCCTAACCGTGTGCCATAGCCCACTGCGCCTGTCAGTCCCATGCCAGACACAATGTGCCATCTCCAGCCTCCCTGGCTGCTGGAGAACAGACGAAAGTCTTCTCTGCGGTGGTGCCAAGGCTTTTTTGAAATAACCATTGCCACAGCCATGAACGATCTCTTGGGGCCATGTCTGGATACAGCTTCCCTCAACCCGATCCCCAGGCTGCTGAAAAGACCAAGAAGAGGAGAATAGGGACTTCCTGACTTCCCAGCATGGAAAAAGGTTCAGCCTTGTCCTTCTGAGCAGCGAAAGCCCTGATGGAAAGCAAAGCCAGTGGTGGAGAAACATCCCAACACAGCCTCTTGGCCCTGCTCTTCAGCCAGAAGCAGGAGAGACCCTGCCGAGTCCCCTTCGAGGAATGCTTTCAAGTAGCTCCAATATAAACACCACAGCCCAGCACCAGCTTTCCCAGCCCGCACCCAGCTCCAGCTGGCCCAGTGGATCGGGCAGCTCTTCCCAGACTCTGGTGCTCCATTGTTTGCTCTTCCCTCCCAGAAGGCTGAGGAAAAGGCCCCACAGCTCAGCTCTGCCCGTTCCAGCAGTAGTTTTCCTTGTGTTTTGACATAGGCGAATGAACAAGGATATTTGTATTTCAGCAACACTGCTGCTGCCACCTCCAGTGCCCACGCTGAAGGCAGGGATGGAGACGCCACAGTGGTGATCTACCCAAACCCAGGTCTGCATGGCCCCGAGGACAGCTCTGCCGACATGTGCAAAGCACATTGTGTTTGCGCACCCTGCCCCAAGGCCAGCAGCGTAAGAAGGAAACAAGCCCATATTAGGAATCCTAATGGTGTTTCTTGCCCGATTATAAAGAACATAATGTTGGTATTACTTATATGGGGCCTCAGGAGACATAAGCCCCTAACAAGGCAAACCAGACTTGGAAGAGGCAGAGGTATCCTCACAGCCACCTTCCCAGGCTTCACATCACATGTACCCTCTAACCCCCCTTCCAGCACACCTTCCTAGCATGGTAAGACCAAGCCCCTTCTCCCTGCCAGCCCAGGAGGCTGAGCCATAGGGAAGGTGGGTGAAGAGGGGACAGGCAGCACAACCTGCTGCCCACGCAGAAGGGACCCAATGCCTCTCCCTGTCCTGGGGGATGTGGTGTTCCTAGGGACGATGGATTTCTGTCTGGAGGACTTTGAGATGCATTGTTACTGCAAGGGCAACCTTGGAAACCCCACTCAAACAAGTCCCCCACCCTGGGAGAACCACTGGAAGAGGAAGAAAAGGGCTGGTCCACAGGGACAGCAGGGCTGGGGACAGCAGAGCCCACTCACAGCCCTGACCAATGGCATGCCCAAATGCTGCAGACCAGCACACAGGCTCTGTCTGCTCCCAGTGAGACTGTCCTCTTCAGGCCTCGGCCTTCTGCCGTGCCCAGCCTGTTCTCACCCCTGAGGTCTGAGCAGCTCCGGCAAACCCCAGCGTGGCTGCAGCGGCTCACAAGACACTTCTAAAATGCTACCAGCTGCTTTCAGCCCCAGGCTGGCCTCACAGTCTCCAAGGGGACACATCCATCCTTTGCAGAGCCTTCCAGTGTGCGAAAGGATCATTTGGCCCACACGTCCCCTGGAGAGTCAGTCTGCATTTCTGATGGGACCCTAAGTACTCAGGAGGGGTCTGGAGCTGTAAGGCAAGCTGCTGTCCTTGCTGCAGCCCTGGGAAGCGCAGCCAAAAAGTGACACAGGAGCAAGAGCACATGCACAGGCAGAAGAGCTTCCCCAGGAGGCTCTGGGGATCCCAGCAACAACTCCCCCTCAGCAAGCAGCTACCATTTCCGTGGGGGGGTTGACCTACCCATGCTGCCTGGGGAAGACAAGGGCCACTGTCTAGAGAAGGCTGCTCTGAGCTGGTGTGCTCCAGAGAGCTGGAAGAGCAGCAGCGAGCAGTGGGGCAATGAGGGAGAGGGTGGGATTGGCACATAGACAGAGGGAATGGGTAGTAAGGAGCAACAGTGCAGCGCCTGCCTGTCCAGGGAGTGACTCCGCTCTGCTTGAGGCAGCACAGAGATGTGGCAGCAGGCAGAGCAGATTTAGTAGTGCTGACAGAAGGCACAAGAAAGCAGGGGTGGTGGTGGTGGGAAAAAATAGTCTGCTAAAAGTAAAAAACACCCTCAACCACAAAGTATTACTGAAAAAAGGACAAAATCCCCGAGCTCTCTGTGGCATGTGCTTGCAGGAGGCCCCTCTTGGGAACCACGCTGGTCTCTTCTGGCCTCTCCATCTATCATGGGATGACAAACATGAAGGGAAGAAAACCAAATCTTTTGTGCTGCCATTAGAGACAAAAGTGAAACTGTCTTGGGCACAGGTACCTATAAAGATGTCAAATGCTACCAACAGCAGTCAACGTATTTGCCCTCTATTTGTACAACTGTATCCCTGCCAAGGGAAGGAAGAGGACACACTCACGTTTGTCTTTGGAGAACAACGCAGACAACAGAGCCAACAAGCTTGGTATACTTTTCTGTTACTAGACCAGACATCCCAGCAAGGGCATTAGAATTCACCTGGGAACACTTGCTTTGGGCTCAGCTCTTTGCTCACCATTTTACAAGCTAGCAAAAGGCAAGAAATCTCTCCTCGGGTGTCAGACTCGGATAGGGAAATCTTTCTCTGCGCCATAACTGGACATGCAACCCCTGCTTACAGATAGCAGCGATGACACACGTAAGAAACAGCGCTCATTCTCCCCTTCCAAGAAAGCAGCTTCCACAGGCAAATGCTGTTGGCTTACAGATATGAGGATCTGGAAGAACCTTGCACGTAGAAGCAGCCTGTTAGCTCCCAAGCAAGCTGCCACTCACGCCTTTCCCAGCACTTGCCCTTCAGTGGAGTTTGTTGCAGGCTCAAAGTGTCCCAAGGTTGCCGCAAAAACCTGGGCTCAGGATGGAGCGAAGGAGGACCCCTTCCCACTCCTTTTCTTTGCAGGAGAACCAGCAGTGACATCTGAGATGCTGCCTGGCACCAGCCTGGCTGGCAATGAAAAGTAAGGCAAACCCCTGCCCATGCTGCATCACTCCCCTTCTTCCTATACAAGGGGGCCTGTGTGGAGTCCTCCCTGCCAAGAGGGCCAGAGAGCAGAGGGACGGGTCAGACCTGGCATCACTTATCCCTTGACACACAGACGTTCCCTGGACTGAGGCAGAGGAGGCCATGTTCCCCTCCTGAAAGCCTGAGTCAGAAATATTTTGGACCCTGTGGAGCTCAGGATATTTTATGCCCCATGCAAGGCTCTTGCACTCGCTCCTCTGGAAAGATGTCATTTGTCAGTGCCCACCCCAGCTGCCCCAGAGCACCAGGCTGCAAAAGGACAAGGAGGGGAAGCTGGTTGGCTCATGGCGAATCCCACGTGACTGTGGCTTTCCTGTGGTCACTGAGAGGGACTGGAGGGAACTGGGAGTTACTGGGGCTCAGCTTAAGGCATTTCTCACTGTTCAGGTTTCTCCTGGCAGGGCAGGGATCATCCTCTGGATGGGTCTGAAGCTCAGAGGGGCTGCTTGTGGGGCAGGAGGCACTGGAAGCATTGCAAGCACCAGTAAAGCTCTGGGCTCATTGTGGTGCACTTCATGTGCATCACCAGTGTCTCCCAGTCACACAGATCTGAAGTGAATACAGTACCATCTTGCAGGGGGCAGCAGACAAATGATAAACCTCAGTTTAGGGCGCTCTAGAGCATATGTTTTCTAGAATCACTATCCTATACAGTTTTCATCATCTTGGCTTTTTTCTCCTCTCCCCACCAGCAGGAGGCACACTGAAAGGCAACCTTGACCCAAACCCCAAGCTGTTAAAGATGCCTATCTCACTGCATTGCCCAGAAGCAGGGACAAGGAGCACGGGCATAGACGGCAGGAGTGCCAGGCTCACCAGACCTCTGCTCCAGCCCTTGGGTGAGTCACTTTGCCTCAGCATGACTCAACTCTGCTCACTGCACGGCCTCCCTGGCTGTTGGTATCACATTCTCCAGGGCAGGATGATGCCCAGACAGGGCAGGTGGGAGGCAGGGCAGCCCTGGGCAGTGCCACGGGCAGAGGGGTCATTCCCTGCAGAGACTGGGGAGGGGATGCTTTTGTGCAGCTGCAGCTGGCAAAGTTTCAATAAAAAACAAACCAAACCCGACTGTTGTCAGGCTGGTTTAAGTGTAAGAAAATCTCTTAGCCAAACAAAATAGCAACCCGTTAATTGTTCTTTCATTTCGGGCTTGATGTGAGCAAATAACTGTGCCCAGGAGCTCTGTCCCTGCAGCCCCACCTCCTGCCCTGGCCAAAGCTACAAGCACATGCAAGCAGCCAAGCAAGCAGGGAGGGAAGAAGCCAGAGCAGCCAGGCTCACCCGCACCCTGCGGCAGCCTAACCCCTTGCATGGCAGCTCAGCCATAACAGCAAACCCTGTCACGAGCATCCAATAGAGCTCTGGTCACCGCATGACACTCTTGCCAGTACCCACCTGGCAACTGAAGCCACCCATTAGGTATAAACAGAGAAGGCTAAAGCCCTCCCTACCTGCCAGGGTCTTTCCTCTTCTCTGCGGTGCAGTTACCCTTGCTCTTCTCCACCTCCTGCAGGAGGGCTGCTTGGATGGGGGTGCTTCTGCCATCGCTGCCGGTGCTGCCCCAGTGCTGCCGGCCCCGGCAGTCAGGCTGGGAGCTGCGCTTCATGGCCTGGAGCTGTGCCAAGGGCACGATGTCACAGCCCTGGGGCCGGTGCCACACCGTCTGCCGCGTGATGGCATTGTAGTAGTAGAAGCGGTTGTTGTTCTGGTCGAAGAGCTCCCACCACTGCTTCTGGTCTGACTGGCGTACCTTCAGGTTGGGAGGGGGCTCCCAGCCGCACTCGCCAGTGGTCAGGTTGACATACATCCGCTCCTGGGAGCGGGGCTCAATGATCTCCACCCAGTCCGAGCTGCAGGGACATAAGAGCCATGTTAGTCTGGGCCAAAGGCTGGAGGCAAGCAGGTCATCTGGCAGTCCTACAGAGCTGCTGCCTCTGGGCCAGGCAGCTGTGCTGCAGATCAAAGCATTGCTTGGGGCTATTCAGGAATCCAACAAGCTCAGGGGAAGAGGAGGGGAAGGGTTTGAGACAGGGCAGAGTGAAATCAGCAGCTCCCTGGCACAGGGAAGGCGAGGTCACCCCCCAGACCGGCCCAGACATCCCAGCCTGGGACAAGCGGCATGGGGCAGGCAAGCATCATCTGCTGATGACCTCATAAATCACATCAAGGGCTGGTGCGATCACAGGAGTGCCGGCACCTGGCAAGATGCACAGGGAAACTTGCTCTCATGAGTAGGGAGGATCTGCAAAGCCAGATCTGCTCCTTTTGGGACCTACACCCTGATTAATGTCACCTCAGGAGACCAAACCCGACTCCTGACAATGTGGGAAGCCTGCCCATCTGAGTGCCAGCCTGCAGGGCTCTCATGCTGCAGGGCTGGAGGGGACCTCTGGGTCACCTGATCCCTGCTTGAAGCCCACACCTGCTTGCCCAAAAGGTAAATGCCAGGGAGTGACTGGCCGACGAGTCCATCTCCATTGCCAGCTCTTCCCCTCCTCCCTTGGCTGATGGGACAAAGCCCTCGGCAGCCTTTTGGGTATAAGGTGACCCAAAGGACAGGCACAGCCTGCCACTGATCTGTAACCTCTCTGCTGCCCAGAGGAGCCCCTCCAGTCCCAGGGTCCCTCACCAGCACCCACGTTGGCCCAGGCTAGAGCTCAGTGAGAGCACAACGTGGGCAGCACTGCCCAACCAACCCAGGGTTGGTTTTCAGACAGATCAGCACGATGGTTTTGTGGTGACAGAGGTGCTGGATCGTGCAGTCCTCATACATGGCACATCAGCCTTTAACATTGACCCACCTAACCCAAAAAGCTGGCCTGGCTGAGAGCAGAAGAGCTCAGCAAAGCCAACACCTCCATGATGCTGTAGCCAAAACCATTTTGGCCAGCCCAGGCAAACGGACGAAGGAGGCCCAAAACCCAGCAAGGTCTCTTCCTGCGCAGGAGAGATGCTGCCACTAAAGCAATGCCACCCCCAGTGGCGCACTCGAGTGAGTGGCTGAAAAGAGATAAAACCCACACATGCTGCCCAGTTCCTCTTCACACCCCCCTGAGTCCTGTCCCTCCACCCTCCTCCTCTGCCCTGTGTCAACAGAGGCTGCAGGAAGGAGGCCCTATTTAACCCAAGTTAATTTTGTTATTAAAAAAAGCCATACAAAGAGGACGGGGCGAGGGCCACCCTTGAAACCTGCTCCTACCTGGCGCCTCCGGGGGCTTGCCCTGGTGAGGGCATGGCAGCAGGAGCCATTCCCAGAGAAGTGGCAGGAGAAGGGAGATCCTGTTGCATTCCTCTCGCACACCCTCTACTGCTGGCATGTGGTTCCTTGGAGGGGTCTGGGGTGACAGTGGCAGGGCTGCAGCATCTGAGACGGCAGCCTGGGCTCCCAGTGCTCAGCCTTACTGGCACGGTCATGGGAGAGGTGGTGTTTGCTGCAACAGAGCCCTCCGGTCTGCCCAGGCTTTCTGGGGAAGGTCAGTGTGTCCCCTCCCACCTAGCAAGTCTGGGAGGAGATTTAATTGCACATCACAACTCCTTGCTAGGAAAACTGCAGGTATATTCAACGCTGAGCAGTTCAGCAAGCACCCCTAAAAAACAGGCTGCTCCTTGACTCTTTGAGGATACAAAATTGATAGGTACAATGTCAGTTCAACCCAAAATAAACCTGAACTGCCTCTGAAAAGGTCCAATTCTCCCCGCCATGACATGTACCATGCAATGCTGACCTCCACACAGCCTGACTGAGGGTGGATGTTCAGGCTACCGCAGACAGGCTGGCTGGGGAAGCTGACCTGGGTGAAAGCTACTTTTTTTTTTGTGGCATAGGTCTATTTTCAGCCAGATCAGCTCACCCAGCCCAGGCTATCACCACCATGACCATTCACATTGGTCCAATAAGCAGATGGAAGCAGAGCACTCTGCCTGCCTGTGAGCGGATCACACTTGGAAAACCCTACGTCCAGAAAACATCTGGATTGCTGTTTGGTATTTTTTGGTAAAAACGAGATCAGTTCCCCTATTTAATTTAAGGTGCAACACAAACAGCTGTACCAGCACCCCATTCCATGGCTCAGGGTGGGAATCACAGAGCCAGCCTAATTATTTCCATGGAGTTGCAATGTCAAACCATAGGCAAAGGAACAAATCAGCAAGTCACTGCTATTATCAAGTGCATTGTCAACTGCAAAGAGTTGTCATCTATAAACAAGACATAAAAAGGGAAGAGCAGCAGCAGAGCCCAGCAGTGCTGGGGGGAGAGTGAGACGAGCAGAACCACAGAGAGAGCAGCAAAGCAGCACAGATACGAAAAGGAATTGGCAAAGAGGGTCCAAGGTATAGCTCAGAGGGGACACAAGGGAGCATTCACCCCTGAGAGCACCACAACTCTTCACAGGAAGGACAGGCAGTCAATAGGAAAAGGGGCACAGGGGACTGAAAATGGAACCTAGACCCAGGTGGCACATGGCAGCTTCAGGTGGGGAGAGGCTGCTGCTGGTGCTGGAAGGTGGGGGGCTTCACCCAAAGGTGGGGGGCATGGCCCACCACCCTCAGGAGGGGAAGGGTACAGGAGGAGGAGAGCAGGCTTTGGAAGGGCTGGAAGATGAAAGCAGGCATGGCGCGACCCACCCCCGTCCCCACCAAAAGCAACACAGAAATGCACACACAGACGAGCTTGGGAGAGAGAAAGGAGGTAGTTATGGAGTATTTGCTTGGCAAGAAAAAAACCCAAAACCCAGCTGAGTGATCGAGATGCAGCTGAGTGATCAACCTTCCTAATGTTCAAGAGCACGCTGGTTTTGATCTAATTTGCCAGCAAGCCAGCAACTGGGTTAGCAAAGCTCTGAAACACCGACCCGCTCTAGCAGTGCTGCTGCTCCTTGGGAGAGAGGTCAGCTATTTTCTGTTAAGTGCAAGCTATTGAAAATAATGAATTCTTCTCATGGCACTTAGCCACGACCGAACGTGTATTGCTAACTATAGTCTTCTGTTTTAACAAGCTTACATTTATCTTTGCGTGCAAAGACACTAAGTGGATGACTTAGGTTGGTGACCTCTTTGCTCCCCCTAAAACTGAGGGGCTGAGGATGACCAAGGTGGAGTTTAACCAGGGAAAAAATCTGCACAGAACACACTGAAATACCGAAGTTTGGTACAATCACATTCATATGCAAAGAAAGAAAAGGAAAAGCAAGGAGCACATTCCTGGAGCAGGGCCAGCCCTGGGCTGCCACACAAGCCTTGAACATAACATCAGGAACTCTGGAAAGACGTGATAAGCCCAGGACTGCAGAGCGATAAGGCTGTAACTTGGACATAAAAAAAAAATTAATTCCAACTCCTCTTCACAGCGTTAAAGAAGTAGTTTCCTGGGAATGGTCTGAATAACGCTTTTCTTTTCCCTGTCCTCTCAGCTCCAAGTGCTGGGTAACGCAGCAGTTACCAGTGGGAGCATGCTCCCACTCCCACCAGCACGGCAGCACCTGGTCACACAAGCTGGATCACTGTGGTGGTTTTCCCACTACAGATACAGAAGAGGCACTTGCAGGAAGAGCTGAGAAACCCCAAGAAGTTGAACAGCCACTACTTCACAGGAGAGCTGGTCTCCTTGCCACCGTCACCCAAGTGACACCGCAGCCCAGGCAGCCGAGCATGGTCCCTGGACACCGCAAGCTCTTCACAAGACTGTCCGAAGATAGGAATAGTAAAGAGATGTTTTCTCAGCTGGAGCGGTCAGCTTGAGACCAGCACATCATGACCACCTAGCCCTCTGCATGAAGCCTTCTCTTCGCTCATTACCTGTGTGCGCTGCTCAGCACCAAGTCAAGGAGGCATTCTACCTGCTAAGGGCAAGAGAGCCCCAAGGAAAGCCACAGGAAACCCCTGCCGCAGGGAGCTTCACATCAGGCTGCGGGCAAACCCCTCTGTATGGCTGCAAGGGGAGCTCTTACAGCTTGATCCCCCATTTCACTTCCATGTTCTGTAACTTTTGGACTTCAGTGCTCCAAGCCAATATCCCACGTCCTTCCCCCACTCCCCTTTGCGATGAGCCCTGCAGAGAGCTGGGGCAGTACCAAGTCCTTCTGGGCCAAACATGACTCCATACCAAGTGGGATTTTTGAAGACTAATGCCCTCAAAGGGAGCCTGCGGCATGCTCAAAGGTGGCCCCAACACAAGGAAAAAGCAACTGGTAAATTAAGCTCTTCCTCCAGGAAACAGGAGTCTGAATGCAGGCCATGTACGGTCTTATCTTTAGTATCACAGAAGGATGGCTGCACTTAGGAGGAGGGGGGGGTCCCAGGACCAGGCAGAACCCATCATCAGACTTCATCTAACTGAGGGTGTGTTAAGGTCGAGACTAAGTGCCTTGAAGAGGTCCTCCTTGAGGATGAGGAATGAAGAGTTTGGCTATTGGACACAGACACAGATTGAAGTACAACTCTCAGAGACCGGTCATGCTGTGACACCAGCTGGAGGCAGGGACGCGTGCATGGGGTCCAGGGCTCCTTGCTGCAACAAGTGGCTGAGGTGATGGGGTTGGGCATCTGAAATTATCTGTCCTACAGAGACAGGGAGTTCAGAGCTTCCTTCATTTGCTGCTAACAGACCATATGATGAGGGGCCCGTGCTCAGGAGCAGGAGCAGCCTTATGGAGAATGAAGCCACATTTACAGCCCTGAGCACTCCAAAGGGAGGTCCCAGCAGCAGACCAGAGCAAACCAGTTAAGGGGAGCGGGTACCATCCCAGAGGCACCAAAGCAGCTGACATCACTGCTCCTCTGCAGGTCCAGGCTCTCAGCTGGCTGAAGAGCAGCCCGAGCTGTGCTGAATCACCCAACAACAGCACAGCTTTTCTGAAGAGGATCATGCTTGCCCCTTCACCTTCTGCATGATGGGCAAAGCCACCCCAGCACACTAGGAGGGTTGTCAGACAGACCCCCCTTAGAAAAACTTCACTCAGTGCCGATGCTGAGCAATAAAGCACAGTCCCTGGGTGGCTCCAAGTCACTTAGATTTGTACATCAAAACCAGGACAAGGCCATAAAACTCATCTGTATCCTGGATCTGAAGGGGGCCTCCAAGAAGGTCTCTAGCACCACGTCCTTGCAGTTATGCTCCATCAGCTGACTCAGGCAATTTAGTCTTTATCCACTGCCTTCTCCCAGCCAGCTCCAGAAAAGCTGTAATTTAGATCCTAGGGGAAAAAAGAAAAAAAGGAAAAAAAAAAAAAGAAAAAAAAAAGAAATACCCAAACCAACCCTCTCCCCCCACATTATATATATATATGAACTTATTTTTTATCCTTCTAAAAAAATTATAGAGGAACTAAAATAAACATAATGCCAGCCTGTTCCTAAAACTCTCCTGCCTCCGAAAACAAGCATTGTGCAAACAAACCAACCTCTGCTTTGCAGGAGACAGACCAGACTGTGAAAACATAAAACAAATGGCTGCAATTGCTCAAAGCCTGGAGCACGTATGCTCAGCTCCAGCAAGAGCAGAACGGGGCCAGCCCTCTGAAAGCAGAGCCCAGCCCACCAACACGTTTCAGAGAGGAGAATAGAGCACAGCACCATGATTTGGGTGGGATAAAAGTAGGAGAGAGCCTGGAAAAGGTCCTACCACACAAAGCATCTCATTACTTTGGCATTTTTAATTTAAAAAACCAATCAAACAAAGCCCCAAGCCTTCTGCTAAGTGGTATTTGCAAATACAGAGATATCAGATGAGAAACTTGGTGGCCTTCTGGTTGCTCAGACTCGGCTGGTTCTTGCTTGTTCCCCGGCTGTTCCCAAACTTTCCCCCAGCCCTTGTGCCAGCACTGCCAGCTCCCAGGGTGAGTCTCCCGATTCACCCTGGCTCCAGAGCAGAACTGATGGCAATGGGGCAGCTCATCCTGCAGGAGCAGGTCAGGGCAACGGCAAAATTACCAGCAGATTCCTTCAAGATCCTGTCTCAGAAAGAAGTAAGAAACAAGGACTTTCAGGACACGACTGAGATCTCCTGGGGTTTCCACAAGAGGACTGGGGAAGGTGGAGGGGAATCCTCCCCATGGGAGGGCACACACCATGTTGAGTTGCACTACAAAGATAAACAACTTAAAATAAAGCCCAGAACAGCCCCAAAGGCGTAAGATTCTACAGCCTGACATCAGCACCTGAACCTTGGGTGGGATGGATGCACTGACATCCCAGAGCACTGTATCTCA
>NW_009258293.1:1105726-1108745 GCF_000687185.1 Egretta garzetta
CAGGAAGAAGGGAGGGCAGCACAGAAAACCAACCTTCACACTCTCCATCACCCCTCTGCGCCAAGCACTGCCCACCAGGCCTTGTGCAGCCCCACTGGCAGCACCAGGCTCATACTGATCCAGCCACTGAAATCACTCCCAGGCAAAGCCCCAGCACTGCAGAGTGCCCCAGGGGAGGGGAAGGCAGAGGGACTTGAAATGCTGCTTGTCCCCACCCCATCCTCCATCCCTTCTCCAGGGGACGGGGGTTCTGCAGCAGAGGGAAGAGCAAGGGGCAGGAAACATCCCTGTTTTCATAGCTTCAGGACAGAGCATAAAGCACCTGCTGGATGGGCATTAACAGAGCAGGAGGAGTTCAGGTACCAGAGATGTGGGCACTGTCACCAGGGGACTGCACAGACCAACACTAAAGGAAATTGCACCCGAGGGCAGGAGAAATAAAATGCACACCCTTGATGAAGCAGACTGGGCATAGCTCTGCCTATGCCTGCACAGCCGGGATACGCACAGATCTTCCACAGCTCCTCTGTTGGAGGCACAGAACAAGGCTGGCCACCATGCCCTGGGAAAGGACCTACTGCTCCCTTGAAGACCAAGAGCCTCTTGCTTCTCCCTGTCCCCAAGTTGTCGGTGAGGGTGAACACCTCTGACTGCATCACAGCCAGAGATCAGCTGTGGCCGTGGCAGCCTAGGCAGAGGTGAAAGACACAAGATGCCAAAAAGCATTCAGCATCAAAAAGGCTACAGGCACTTCCCTCTGCTCTTTCTAAGGGTCCCCAAAACTGGCCAGGGACACGGATCCAACTGGACAGCCTCTCCTGCATACCTGTCCCAGCCGACTCAGGGTTGAGCCCCAGGCCATAGCAGAGCAGCAAGCCAGCTTCCTTGGGCTACAGGACCTGCCCAGACAACCGGCCCAGCCCTCGAGCTGCTGCCATGGCATCCCCTGAATTGCTCCTGCCACCACGGCTGGAGTTTTCATTTTGTATGTCATAGCAGGGCTGAACCCCCCGGTCCTTAAACAGCCTCTGTAAAGCTCTGCTTTGGCCCAGACGCAGTGGCACCTCCTAAGCTCAGTGAAGGCTTCAGCAGAGTCGTTTTTCCTTTTAAGGGCTGAGCATTTGAGAATGCGTTTCAGAAGGAAAAAAAAAAGTTCTGGCAGTTTTCTTCTCCTTTCCCTCCTTCCAAAACGTGCTGTGTGGATCCCCAGCCCCATCCAAATGCCAGCTGCTGGAGGGGAGGCAGCTCTGGGGGAGGCTCGGTGCCAGCCGGATGGTCCCTGCCTGGAGAGAATGGGGTGCCCTGGAGGAGAGCTGAGGCCTGGCACAGCTCGCTGCACAGCCACGGGCTGCATCAATTCCAGGACACGTGCTCAGGTCCATTGCCACCGGGACTCAGAGCGATACCCAGCAGCACTGTACTCTGATGGTGACTGTATCCCACCTCAACATGCTCATAGCCAGAAATTGTCCCCAACAAACAGGATTTACATGGGAAAACCTCAATTTTAGCAATACCCTAGAGAGGAAATACTTCACAGCTGCTTAGGTGAAGGCGTTACAGGACAACCCAAGAGTTTAGCAACAGCTGACCACCACAGTTGGGACATCTCCTGCTCTCCCTCCATCCCCTGGTGCTACCCCAGTGAGGCACCCAGAGCTCAGCCCCAGGGCAGCAAGCAGATGCCTTCCCATCGCCCCCAGAGGTGATGCTTCTGGTTTCAGGGAGAATTTGTACAGGCACATACATCACAAGCATGGCTTGATAAGCATCACAGCGGCCATCCCACCCATCCACAGCCCCACTGAAGGGGGGAGCGGGTACTCACATGAGGCCATCACCAGCTGCACCAGCCGGATCTTTTCAGATGTGCAAATCTCCACACTGAGGGACCCAAGGTCACACATCTGCTTTCTCCTTATGTCTTCTTGGGCCACACCAAGGCAAGACAGATGCTTCCAGCAAGAGCAGAGCTGGGCTTTATGCATCTTCGGGCGCATCTGCTGGCACTGAGTCATACAGGGTCTGCCCAAGATAGGACTCAAAGCACCTAAGAGCCTCACAGAGTGAATATAACCCTACAGTTAGGCCTGTTCCCATTTTTATCAGGGGGATGGGCACACAGCAAGAGGAAGGGATGGAGCTGGAACCTGCACATGAGCACCCTGCCTTCTTGATGAGCCCCAGCACCATGGGGCTACCCACTGATTGAAACCCTGGTCAGTGACCAGAAAGCTGAATATGGCTTGTTCCTGCTTCTACAGACCTCTCACAAGCCGCAGAACAGAACTAAGTCAGACCTAAGCAGGGCAATACTTCCCAATGCTGACAATGTTGCGCCCAGGGCCAAGAGCATCATGCTGATACCTATGGCTGCAGGAACAAGGCAGAGAATATGCACGTGCCAAAAGGATGAACGGCAAAAGCCCAGAGCCCTGGAGAAGCAGCACACACCAAGTGCTCTCCCTATGCCAGTAATGCCACACAGATGATATCCCTGCTATTTCAAGGACATGGCAGCACCCGCTGCCCCCTCCATCATTCTAGGAATTACTGACAATGGTCCTGATTTATCTAGCTTGCTGCCCAGCTGCTTTGGGACTGAGATTTACTCTTCATGGCCTCCTACATCATCGCTACTGATTTCAGGGATTCCTCCTGCAGCATTGCCATGGAGCCCTTGCAGCTGGGGACCCTGCAGCTGCTGCCCCAGATGGTCAAAGCCAAGGAGAGCAGCCTGGGAACAGGAGGCTCCACAATCAGAAGCTGTTCTGGAAAAGCTGCCCCATCACACAAACCCAGCAACTGCTCCACCGCCCTGACAGCAGCCCACATCACTCACACTGTGTGAGGAACACGACTCTGCAGCCGACTGATTTTCATCATTTCTGCGTGTGGATAGATCATCCTGAGCTTAGTGAAACCATGCAAGGCATCGCACAGCCACAAACATGTTGCAGTGCTACAGGGTGTATAGCTTCCCCACAGAGGAGGAAAAAAAAAAAAAAAAAAAAAAAAA
>NW_009258293.1:1108875-1124674 GCF_000687185.1 Egretta garzetta
TAGCGTCCCCCAAAGGGAGGAAAAAAAAAAAAAAAAAAAAAAAAAAGAGTACAGGTTTTGTACCATCTTTGCTGAAAGGAAGAGAGTGCCCATCGCAGCTACGATGGAGCAAAGCAAACAGCCGAGTGACAGAGGCTCATTTACACCAGGCACAGAGATGTGCATTTGCTACACAAGGGAACACTGAGCAGCAAGGAGAAAACATTTAAAGGTGTTTCTGAATGATGTTGGCAAGTGAAGACAGGAACAGAAGAGAAACCTAAAAACCAAAAAAGGCAAACCCATCAGCTGGTACCTTAGGACAGAGTAGCCGCCTTTGCAAGAGCATGCAGGGACAGGGACTGAAAGGACCTCTTGAGACACCCACCTCAGTTCTAAAATAACTCCACCAGACCATAAAAAAACCCACCACAACTTCAGCTTTTCTAAAGGAGGCAGAGGAGCTGGCAGCGGCCGGAGGCAGGAGCAGATCAAGGTTGTAATTACAGGGTGGAGCACCTGCAAGTCAAGGCCCTGCGACACAGACCGAGGGTGCCAGCTCTTGACTCCCTACCAACAGCCGGATGGCAGAGCATAAGGCTCTCAAGCACCAGCCTACAAAGCTACGCATCCAAAGCATCAACATTCCTAAATGCGTGGTATTAGCAAAATAATGGTCCTCTGTCTTTCTTCATTTAAAGGGCTGCCAGTCATTTATTAACTGAAACACAGAGTCCCTTGAACACTCATGCACACCACAGTCACGGTTTGCAAGGGACCGGGTTATTTCTCAGCTAGCAGAGCCCACAAGACCCTGGTGCCTAAAAGTGTAAAACAAAGATAACAGTGTTTCATCACAACTTTTTTAGGCCATTTCTTTCTTTGGCAAATCTGCCTGGCTACAGCTGCCTGGCTGCAGCAGGAACAAACGCAGAGAAGCTCTCGAAAGTATTAGCTGTCCAAGCTTGTTAAGCATGACTCAAGTTAACCACTACAATGCCGGGATGACAGAGGAATTTGGCAGTGAGTCAAAGGCAATAGGAAACACAGAGTCCGCAAATGACTAACTCTCTCCCCTGTGTCCCGAGCTGCAGTCAGGAACTCATCCCAACAGGGCTCCATGCAGAGGAGCTGCTTCAGAATCGTCATTTTCCCCAGCCCAAAGCACACTAATTTCCTCTGGCAAGGGAAGAGAGGTGGTAAATAAATAGCTGAAAACCTCAGCCACAGAGTTCATAAACCCTTCATAAAACAATAAGCAAAAAAACCTCTTTCCCCTGAGAAATTAATTTCTTACATTTGCTTTGCCTACAGAAATTGCTGAATGAGAAGTGCATCATACATGACAGAGTAAGGATGCTGCAAAGACAACAAACTGGACCACACAGCATCAGTCCCCTCCTGCAGCCCCAGAGCTTTCCCCTCCCACACGCTTGCCCCACAGAGCAGCACATGGTTCCCTGCTCCGTGCACACCTTGATCCCTGAAAAGCTCACCTATCAATGCATGAATTCGCAGTCTGGGATGAAAAACACAGCCCGTGTTTGTTTTTTTCCATTGTTTTTAATTCTGATATAATAAACCATGAAAAAAAGCTTCCTCTGAAAGGAAATGTGTATTAAGTGTTGCCCCAAACTGACATTCTTTTTCCAATCACCTCCGAAACCCTGTGCCGTGGGTAGGAGTCACATCCCGTGAGCTATATTTCAACTTCTGCTTTGCGCGCTACACACTCGCGTCTGTGAGATTAGCAGCGGCTATAGTAACACCTTCAAACTCCAAATAAACAAAAATACTAGTTATGTATAGTTCTGGTGCTTTGTCATTAACAAGATCTGGCTTGATTTAATGAGAAACAAAGACTGAGTTGCTCAACCTTGCCTTAAAATGCAGTCACAGCCTTTTCAAAACTGAACATCTCTGCAATCTCATTTGTCGGAACAAAGCACTATTAGTTAAAGCCCAAAATCTGCCTTTGCTCTCACTATGTCACAGAAACAAAGGTGGGATTAACCTTCCCAAGAGTCAGCAAGAAGCCAGTTATTGGTGTACAACTGTGTCAGTTGCCAATGGGTCTCGAAAAGGGTCTCAGTTGTTTCTTGGAGATGTCCAGGAAAAAAACAAGCTGGGCTGTGTCAGCTGGTACTGTCCCAACCAGGCTCACTCCTGAGGAGTGAGTGAGCTCCATAGGAGCTGAACTCCTATGTTCCCTGTGCTGCCTCCCTGGGGAGCCGCAGCTCTTGGCAGTGCCTCAGGTGGTACTGCAATCAATGGACCCTCCAGAGAAACAGGTAGAGCAGCAGTAAGAGAAGGATGCAGTTGCTCCCTGCAGACATGACAATGATTTCTTGCCTTGGACCAACCTTTTGCAGGGCATATGCTCAATTCTCCACCTTCTCCAGGGAGGTCAGCGGGATAAAAGATTCAGTGTTTTCACTAATCTTTTCCTCTCTGTTTTGATGCTAGGCTGTCAATCCAGCAGCTCGGGGAGATCTGGGGAAGGGCGATGTCAAAGACAGTGACATCAGAAGAAGCTGCAAGACTTGAGAGCACCAGAAAATAAGGAAAACCAGAGTGCTCACAGAGCATCTTCCTTTTAACTCTTGAGTTGGTGAGGGAAGTGGGCAGGAAGGCTTTTACAGTTAATAGCTACGCTTCTGCGGAAGAAAAGCAAACTCCCTGGAGGGAGCAGGGAGGAGATTGGCTTGACAAAACAACTCATTCCTCTGGAGGGATGAAACTGGACTTGTGTACAACTAGGAGCAGAGCTGGGGATGGACTCATGACCCCAGTCGTCACCCATCGCAGTGCGTCACAGATGCTCAGGCTTGAGAGGAGCTGCCGGCAGAGCAAAAGCCCAAGTCCTACCTTTTCCACAGCTCTTCAGTCAGGTGCCAAAAGACCTGGCGATGGTATTTCTGACACGCTTCCAACCCAAAGGAGATTCACGCAGGCGTGCTAATGCAGCTAAGAAAAAGTGGATGTGCACTTGGGGGTTTTAAACATACCTAAATTCAACTACTGCCAAGAACAGTTGAACTGCAAATTTGAATACACAGGGTTTATCTTGCTTAAGTGACCGGGAGGTAAGTAAAGAGATTGTGCAGACCAGAGCCTGGCCCAGGTCATACTTAATTGG
This sequence comes from Egretta garzetta, assembly GCF_000687185.1. NCBI lineage: Eukaryota > Metazoa > Chordata > Aves > Pelecaniformes > Ardeidae > Egretta > Egretta garzetta. Next base: position 1,111,994 of record NW_009258293.1, read on the forward strand.
CAGCACGTTCTCCCCTTGGTCAAGTCAGCCTGAAATAAACACTTAAGCTTCTGTGCATAGCTGGAACAGTAAATGTGTGTCATCTGTTTGTCCCGAATAGCACAAGAGAGAGCCCAGCTCAGCTCAGGAGCTGACTGCAGAGCTGGCAGCACTAGACAGGATCTCTAAAACAAAAAAAATCCAGGAAATCCCCAGTGTCTCTTCTCCCCACAAGCGCTTTAAAATGAGCTTATCCCTTGCACTTGGTACATGAGGAAGAAGAAACTTCCTGGCTACGAGGAGGGAAAACACAGTTATTAATAGTTCCACAATGAGCAAATATCAGAAGTTATGCTGCAGCCCTGGAAGATCTTGGCTGGATCTTGAAAATATCTGTTGCTATGGCAGTAACTGCTATACATGGTAACAGCAAACAGTGGTGTGAGAACAATTTACTTTTTGATGTGGTGCCCAAAACAAGTTCCTTTTGTTTTCTCTCTCCAAAAGCCCAAGCATTTATTAGCTTGTGTTCAGTCCAAAACTGAGCTTTTCACTCTCAGCAGTGGCAAGGAAGGCAGCAAAAAAGGGACAAATTCAGAAAGACGTCAAAGCAGGCAGTGTTCTCTCTGTCCTTCTTTTACAGCATGGACCATGGATTGGGGCAAAGATATGGACATTCAACTTCCCTTTGTATTCGATGTCCACCTAGACGGTCTTCATCTGCCTCCGCTTTTATCAGCAGCAAATACACTATATAGTATTTGCCGGTGATAAAAAAAACAAATAAGAGCACAAAACTGCAGAGGCACTTATTCTATTCCCAGGAGTTAGAAGCAAGGACTTTTCCGAGATGGGATGACCTGACACTCACTTAATATTCAACGTGACAGCAGACCCCAGTGGTGTTGTGAATTTTTCATTCTCTCCTCTCCTCCCCTCCATGCTGTTCACAACCCCCTCCTCCCTCCTGCAGCGCTGCTGAAAGCTGACCGATACTTTTGCAGAAATCCCCGTTACCCCCAACCTCATTCCCAAATTTCAGTGCTCAGGATTTCTTACCTCATTTGCTCAGAGCCCATCACTGCACACGTGGACCGCAGCACACTCTTCCCCAGCCATCGCTTTCAGCCCCTTTTCTAGGTCACATACAAACGCTGCGAGCAGCAGAGATCCCAGCCTGGCTCCCCAAGGGAATTCCCTCCACTGTGAAGTCTGCAGTCTACTCCTCTTCTTCGTAGCCTATCTTTTAACCATTTATTCACCCAAGCATCTCATGATGGGCTTTGTTTGGATACCCCATGCTGAAACCTTTGAGGGGGGTCCACTAGACCACTCCGCTGGATCACCCCTGCCACGTGCTCACAAACACCTTCCAAGTACCGATGGAGTGGCTCAATTTTGGTCTACAAAAGCCATGCTGGCTCTTCCGCAACAAGTCATACATTCCTACTCAATGTCAGTTTCTGGAAACTTTCAAGAACATAAGATACACATCTTGGGTGAAACCAACTGCCCCTCCATCCTGTCTACAGCTGGGACAACAGGAGAGGTTTGTTCAGCAGACCACATGAGCCTGGTCATACCCTCTCTCCATCTTCCTTATTCCCTCAGAATCCGCACTTGTATTTTGGATGCTAAAGGCACATCCCTGGATGTTCTTCCTATTGTCTGTTTCAGGCTGGCTGCCCATAAATTTACCCAAATGCTTTTTGAACCTGCTGACGCCTTTTGCATCCACAACTCCACAGGACAATTAATTCACAAGTCCATCACACGTTGTGTAAAATAAAAGTACTTCCTTCTACCTGCTTTAAACCAATGTCCTCTATATTTCATCAAGTGCCCCTGGTTCTAGCGCCTCAAGACTCGGTAGATAACATTCAGCTTAATCAGTGCCTTCATGATTTTGTATACCTTGATCATACGCTACACCAGACTTCTGTTCCAAAACGAGGTGTCACAAATCTTTTTCTCTCTCCTCATAAGGCAACTGCTCCCTCCCTCAGTCATTTTAACTCTCTTTGCAGCCTCTCCAACACCACTGTCCTTCTCAAGACACAGAAACCAGAACTGCGTGCAGCCCCCAAGATAACACACCAAGGTGTTACAGAGGGCCAAAATGATGCCCTCTGCTTTGCTGTTATCTCCCTTGCTGACAGTGACCAGAATTGATTGGCATTTTTTGGCTAACATTGCACATTGAGTCGATGATTTCAGAGAACTGTCGATGATGACTCCAAGCTCCTTCCTGAGTTCTAACCACTAGTTCCAGTTTCAGTATCATACAAGCCCGGTAAAGATAATTTGCCCCTACAGGTCCCCTGTGTTTTCCTATACTGAAGTTCATCTGCCACTTATTTTTCCATTTATTCAGTTCTGTGAGGTCCTTCTGGATTTCCTTACCTTCAGTGAGGTATCCAACCACCTGAAGGAACCAAGGATCCTCTGCAAGCTTGAGGACTTCACTGCACCCCTCCATGCCTGAGGTCACCCATAGGATGAAAACCAGTCCCAGGACCAGCTTCTCGGGCTTCACAGCTCACTCTTACCCATGCTGAAAAATTACTATTAAGCCCTACCCCTTGTGTCCTGTGCTTTTACCAGCTCTCAGGTCCATAACAAGACCTTTCCTCCATGCCCGTGACTTAAGTTTCTTAAAAGCCTTTGGTGGAAAACCTTGTCAAAGGCTGCTTGAAAACCCAGATATATGCAGTCTATTGGTCCTGCCACCCATGTGCTCATCAAGCTCCAGCAGGTCTGTGAGGCAGGGCTTCTTCCCTTTACATTAGCCCTGTTAACTCTTTTCCAAGAAACCGTGCTTGGCCATGCCTTCAGTGATCTTGTTCCTCATTGCAGAGGCCCAAGCACAGAGGTCAGTCTGTGGTCCCCAGGATCCTTTTGATAGCCCTTCCGGAGCAGTACGCCTGGCACAGACATTGAGCCACCTGACATGTACCTCCCTGATTTCCCCAAGATCCCCCTCTTTTAAAAAATGCCCTCGCATTTGCTGCCATCAATTTCTGTGATACCAGGGGCACTTAAGCAACAGGATACACACAAAAGTATCTCAGCAGTTTCAGATTTAAGATCCTGTGGCACTCTTGAGTAAACACTATCTGTTCCTTCCAGTTTCTTATCAGTTCCTCTGTTTGCTCTAAAGCTATTTCTACTGACATTCAACGTGAGACAACCTCTCAGACAGCTCTTTTGTAGCAAGCTTGTAGTCTGCAAAGCTACAGAGCTCCTCCACTGGAATCAAGACGGCCAAAAAATGGTTTTGATTTTTGTGACGGCTTTATCTTCTGTGCCTCTCACACCTTGATCTCTTCTGCTGCCTATTTCCAAAAGGTTTCTGATGCATTTGAAAATTAATCATATTTGGCAAATTTACCCTTCAAAAGTCTTATTCTGGACTGCCTTAATTTGATTTTACTTGCAATCTGCTGAAATACATGCTTTTTTTTGGTTGTCTTGTATGGATACAGCTTCCCCTTTTTGACCAATATCCTTCTCACTCTACCAGCCTTCTTTCCCTGCACATTTTCTTTTGTTTCATTCTTTAAAATAAAACAAACAAACAAACAAACAGACTTGGGTCTTTTCTTGGGGGGGGTAATCCATTCCTTCTGAGCTGCCATTATCGTCACCAGATAACTTCCATAACACCTCTGGTCCTATCAGCTACTCTTTAGCAGAAGGACAGAGCCGTACAAGGCAGACAAATATCAGGGCTCTTACTGGAGTGCAACAAGAGGCAGCCCCCTTTTAGCCAACTCAGGAGTAAGTGCCAGCTCTACGGCAGGGCACACACAAGTCTCATTAATGTTATTAATGCTGCCAGTCATAGAGAGCCCATCATAACCACAGGCTCGGAGTTATCCTGACTGTTCCTGGGCACATACAAACTGAGTTTTCACAGGTAACTGCATATTCCCAGTTTCCAAATGCCCAAACCGAGATGTGTTTCCAGTAGGAAACACATTACGTGACCAAAGCACCCCTTGAGGCAGCCACCAGATGAGAGGCAGAGGGGTCAAGGCTCCTCCTTCCTGGGGGAACACTGGACCACATCAAAGGGCAGCCAAGGTCCCAGGAGAGCAGCACCCCACGGCAGCGTCTCCCTTCCAGGGAGCAGCCACAGCCTGGACCTTCTCCCTTGTTCTTGGCACTGCTGAGCACACAGAGCTGCAGCCAAGGTCAAGGCCTGCATGGCTCCTGTTGAGGTCCTGCCAGAGACAAGAGGCAGGACCCAATTGCTAACAAACTGCAAAACAGGTTTAGTCAGCAACAGGGTTTAATTTAAAAAAAAAAAAATTAAAAATCATGGATCATTTTTTGCCTGAAGTGCAAGACAAATGAGGGTTTGTATCTCCCAGCTGTTCGTTCCTCTTCCTGACTTCTTCTGTCACAGCTTAGCAGGTGTGAAGTTGAAAGAGATGAAGCCTGATACCCCTCTGAACCCCAGCAGCACCCAATTTTCACAGCCAGCCACACTGACATTGCTCTTTGTCCATGGGCCCACGTGCCGCCTGTCCTAATGAAAGGTTCTACTTCCACGAGGACCAAGAGAGCCCTCCAAGCTTGGAACAGACACATCTCATGATTAAAGCTGTTCATGTTCATGGATGTCATTTGCCTTTTCCAGGGGAAACAGCTGCACCTTTAGGAGCGTTTACAGCTATTGCCCGATAGGAAAAGCAGCATAAGTTCCTACCACTGATAATGGCCCCAAAATGGTAATTTCAGGGGAATACTATTAATTCATATAAAGCCCCTCAAATTGTCTCTGCAGTCCACAGAAACTCTGTTTATCCCAGGTCTGGCTGGGATGCAGAGGACAAGAAAGTAGCACCACAGGCAGCCCCATGAGAAATTTGTCTGTTCTCTGGCCATCCCCACACATTCACTTGAAGAAATGGCTACTGCTGCTAGCAGTAGAGGTTTGGGCCAGGTAACAGGAATTAAATGCATGCCCTCCCCTGCCCCTGCCAAGGGCCCACAGCGTGCCATTCTGGGCAGGCACCGTGCACGCTGCAAGAACAGTGGTAATGGAGCCACCGCGACCAGCTGCAGGGGCTATTTTATTTCAGTGCCCAGAGTACAAGATGTACGTGGTATCAGGAGATACTCTCGAATAGGAAACCATGCTCTTCCCCAAAGAGCCTCCAGTGAAGGATGCAGCCCAAAACCAACACGGTCCGAGGACAGCTCATTGCCCAAGCCATCCAGGCCAGGCAGGAACAAGCACATCAACCACTGGAAGTCACCCATTTTTACATTTGGAGATGAACTCTGGGCTGTTTCACTGAACTATTTGGTGATCCCCACACTGTCCACCCTCTCTCACCTGCAGTCTTTGCTTCATCAGAGACAGCAGGGCAGAGAAAGCAGCCCAAAATGAAGTTTCTCTCTAGCCCCGCGACAAGGACGCCTTGCGCCGAACATGCTGGGTTACCGAAAAGCTTCTCCTCCCCCACACACAGACAGCTCTCACAGCTCAGCAGAACCTTTCCTTATCCAAACAGAGACAAAAGTGAGTGATTTCATCCCTCCAGGACCAAATAAAGTTTAAGCACACAAGTGCTCAGCCGTTACAGGCAGTGCTGGGTGGCCAACAAGGAACTCTGCCATCGCACTCCAAGAAGCCGTGTTCCTGGGGAAGAGTTACAGGGAGCCAGAGAGGCTGAAATCAATGACTTCTCCCCCTTTGCTGGACTCATCCAGCCCTCCTTGTTTCAACAACAGCAACCTGAACTAGCGTTCCCCACCAAAGGGAGCTCCGCCCTGCAGTGGCTCTCTGCCAGCCGCCCTCTCTCGCAGCAGGGCTTTGGCATTCCAAGCCAAAGCCTCAAAAACATACCCAAAGTCACCCCTGCAGCATGGTGTCCAAACCTGGCCTGACAGACCACAGGAGAGGGAGCTGGATGATAACATCATGGTACACTGAAAGCAGAGTGGTTCCCATGACTTGCTGCTGGTAGGAGGGGTCCCCTCTGCATTCCGCCCCCCCTTTCCCCATGGTGCATCCCCAGCACTCATCACACAAGGACACTGGAGCTCCTCAAATCCCACATGGAGCTATTTCAGCTTGCTCACTAAAAAGCAGACAGATTTCTCTTGCTTTAGCAAACTCAACCATCCTGGTGACAGGACCCAGGGGCAGAAGGAATTAGGGTGGCAGTGCACAGCTTCACCCCCAGATGATCATCGCTGTCTTTCTTATCTTTTATGCTTACCATGCCAAAACAGACTTCTGTTTTGGAAAAGCCTTCAGTCTCCAGAACCTCAAACACATGCGTTGGACTAATTCCAAATCACAGCTTTAGTGCATTTCAGCTGAGTTGTCAGACCAGCACCTACTCAGCAGGCATTTCCTCAGCAGCTTCTAAGCCCACAGTACAGGAAGGACCGCAGCACTTGCTTTTCACCCTAATTTTCAGTGATTTTAAAACTAACTTCATGAAAATTGAAGTAGCTTATCTCAGGGGCAAGCTCTCTAAGGGAGTTTCCAAGCCAAAACTGCAACTCTTCTGCCATGCGTGCTCTAATGTACGACTTGTAGGTGAGAGCCCAAGGGCACAAAGCTGCCCTCCAAGCCCCAACGCTACTTGCTTCACAATGATTTTACTGTACAGACTAAATGCAAGTCAGCCAGATCCCAGCCAGACTATTCATTGTATTACCATGGTATAAGCTGCTAAGAAAACACGCCTCCGTATTACGTGATTAGCATCCATTAGGCATCCATTAAGCACTTCCCATGCCAGCCGCACTCCAGGCTCTGCACCTCGGCCTCGCAGCCCTTTCACCATCTCTCTTTGCTTCACTTGATGTCGACTCATCACCAAGAATTCATAAAACACTTTGAGCTTCTCCTCTCACCATAGCTTAGAGAAAGGCTTGAAAAAAGATCCCAAACCTAATTACTGTAGCTAGGGAGCAAAGAAGAGCTAGACAGTGTGGCTGATACACAGCTGGATATTTGTAGCTATCAAAGAACTACAACATACACAAGGAGGAAACAGTTGCCGGACCAGAAGAGGGCCAAATATGGCATTTACAGTTTTACAACAAACTGAACACATTAAAACCAACAGCTGAACCTTGAGTTACTGTTTAAACACCTGTATAAGGGAGACTCAGAGCCTGGATTACAGTGTGTGACCACCCGCAGCTTACCCCACCTCTGGAAACAACCCTGCATTTGCCATTTCCCACACAGCACCAAAAGCACACAGGGGACAAGCCCATAGTAGATAAGGCTGTGTGGGGAAGCACGACTGCACAAGCTCTGGATCAACAGGGGGGTGAGGACCAGGCGCTGGAGCCACTGGGGTGGCCAGGACAGGTTGGCTAGGGCAGGTTGGGGTCCCGACAATAAAACCAAGCCAGCCACCTCAAGGGCCCAAAAGCCAGTGCAGAGGCACTGAAAACTGCAGCCAACATCCACTGCTGGGTCTGGCCACAGCCTCTGAAGGGGCATCTTCCCAGGCAACAGTACACAGCACTGCTCACTCACTGCATCCCCTGGGTCTGTATTTAACTATTCAGCTATAAAGTCTCCTGTGATAACTTTTTCTCTGACTTTGTTACTGAAAATCTTTTAGGCCAATTCATCCTTCTCCTGAACTGAGCCCTGACTGCTGCTACACATGAAAACCCATGTGCAAGACATTGCACTGCTTCAGAGTTAAAAAAAACAAGACAGCTGAACCCCATGTGGTTAAAGGGAATTCGCTGCGCTCGGTCCCAACCCATCAGGCAGCATGGTGCAGGGCTTTTCTTGGTATCACTGGTGATGGAGACAGCAAGCCTCATTGTCATTCTTCTGGGAAAAAATAAACACAAACAAAATCAGACAGAAAAACCAGATCTACAGAACAAAGAAGTTATCCCTGCTACAGTGCACCTGGCCCTGGGCCACCAGTTCACAATGTCCAAGACAACACAAAAATCCCACTACACTGAGTCTTTTCTGCTCGGTAACAGGTTTCCAGCCAGAAAGCAGCAACCTTGTTTGTCCAGGTAGGAAACAGCCCCATCTGCCAAAGCCAAGTGCCTCATGGCAGCATCCCACAGCTGCCAAGTTACACACACAAATGAGACCAGCACAGGTTTGGGGTTTTTTTTTCCCCCCACACTTGGTTTGTTTGTTTTTGGTAGATCATAAACCCTGTGGCTAAGAAAAGGTCGGTTTAGAGCGGCCCAGGACTGCTCTGCTCCAGGCTGAACACAGGAACACACAGCAAGTCCAGGGTGCACAGGGCACTCGCTGTCACCTTTGTTTCATCCCACATCAGAGCAGTTTCCATCGAGGAAGGCAAAGTGCAGCGAGAGCTCAGCTCGGGGACTTGGGCACAAGCAGAATACAAGAGGGGTAAGAAATGCATCCTCTATGTAGAGCCAGCCTTCTATTTGCTTCTGGTGGCTGACAAAGATGTTGCATTCAGACATACTCTCTACTTCAGAGGTTCCCCAGTGCTCTGCAGCGTAAGGTCTTGTATGAAATTCCACTGAGGGCTTTAAGTCCAAAAACACAGAGCAGCCTGAAAAAAAATAATCTCAGTGCCTCCAGTGCTTTGGCCTTTGGGCTTATTTTTTTTTCAGGGGGAATTTTCTAAAGTTGATATTGTCCAGCTGAGTCCCTTCGTGTAACTGCAGGAGGCCAGGCACACTCTGACTCCGAGCTGCTGCACAAGCCGTACCAACGCTCCCCCTGGGGATCGTGTGGAGTCCTTTGCTTCGTTGCAAATAGGCAATCTGGATCTTCAGCATCCTCATTATAAGCTTTCCAAATCTGTTTTGGCTCTGTGCTTTGCATAACCAAAAAATGGCAGCTGACAACACACAAAGAAAAAACCTTGGGAGAGTAACTGGAGGACAGTTGACACCAGCTCCACTGGAATTCGCTGGTCAGTATTCAACTGGAAATACAAAACATTGTTATTCCTTACATCAGTAATCTCAAACACTTGGAACAGTAATTAGGATGAGAGAATATATCCCAAATAATGGTATTTTTTCCATTCTCCCATGAGACAAAGACCAAATGCAAAAAAATTTTCTCTTGACCGATGGTGTCTTGTTCCAAATGGACAAGCCCGATGGGCTTCACGTCTGCTGCTTTAGGTAATACTTTTCTGCCACTCCAAAACCCAACTGCTTTAAGAAATTGCCCAAAGCAGAATACTACTCTTCCCCATTAAAAGTATAAAAACAATCAGACAGAGAGCTTGCTTCCGTGGACCCTCATGACCGAGCGCGAGGAACTGCTTGATCAATGAAGCTGCCTTCCCTACAAGGGAGCTGCCTTTCTGCACACCTTGACAAAGGCAGGAATTAACATCAAGTGTATATGTAACAACAGCAGAGCTCAGAAACCCTCTATGAATCCAGATAAAACTAAACCACAGTGTCTGCTCTAGAATTTACTTTTATTACAAAGAAGAGGCACTTCACTAGCTATTTGAATCTGCCCAGAGGGTTTTTTAAAGAAACACGAGCGTATACGTGTCACAACAAGGCACAAGTAATTGCACTCCACCTGGGAAGGACTGATGGAGCCTAAATGGAGCATTTCAAATTCTGATGTATTTATTTGCTGAAAGCTTGCAAGCATCTCCTCTTAATTGCATCATCCACTGAGAAAGCCATTTGGGTAGTACGACAGGAATGGAAACACTGGGAAAGGAGACCACAGGGAAGGAGGAAACAGTGCTCCTTTCCTTTGAACTTCTGATTAGGTTGATCAGAAGGCTCTGGTGTGTCTGAAGGCATTTCCCAAGGACCAGGCTTTATCTGCATAGAGTCAAACACTCTAACTGAAGGCATGACTGCACCTTGGGAGCTAGCTGGGCCTGCTGATGGGAGCACCTTCAAAAGAATACGGCAGCGACGGTGGACAAGATAATCACCTTGTCACCTCTCTTCTGCCCCTGCCGGCAGAGCTACTGAATCAAAAAAACACACTCCTGGTTTCACTTAAAGCCAATCCATCTTTCACTCCTAAAGCATTTAATTCCAAGGAAACTGCCCCGGCAAGCTCACCGATAGCTCCAGGAGCATGTTCAGAGGAGCAGGGATGACACCAGGAGTGCGTGGCAGAGCTCAGGCTGCCAATAACCTCTCCCACCTGCACTTAGGTCGGAGAGCAAACAGAGACCTTTGCTACCCCAGCTCATTTACTGTGAAGTGAGTTACCACAATGCCCATCCAGGAACAGGCTCATCCAGCAGACAAGAGCAGGACAACCTGCTGGGAGCAGAAGCTTGTCCTGCCGTCACAGCTAGCTAGAGAGGACCTTTATTCACTGCCTTATTTAAGCCAATTAAGAAGAGAGTAAAGAGAACAGGGCATATGGACCCAGTTCTGAGGATGTGGGGGGCTCTGTGCTGAGTAACAGTGGGAGATTCAGATGCCCTGCCAAAACCAGAAGACCCCTTTGCTGCAAAGCTATGGCTGAGTTCAGACACAAGGAGTCTGTCAGCAGCTCCAGGGCAGGCTGACAAAGCGCGAAAGTTTTCACTTGCTCCTGTGAATTAAAGCTTCTGATAAAACACAGAAAATAGTATTCAGCAAAGACAAATTAAAGCCCGAATTAATCTGAATTAACTATATGCAATGAACTCGTACTCAACATACTGAGATTCAATAAGAGAATTAAGAGTCTTCATCGTCATCAGAACATAAAGCACGTGAATCCTTTACACATTAATCAAATTAAAACGGCCAGCCAGACCAGCAGACTTCCCACTGAACAAGCACATCCCCAGTCCTTCCACCCACTCAGCTAACAGGACTTCAGCAATCCCCAGGACTTCCGACACAGGCTGGAGGATCTCCCTCTGCTCACACCCTGAGGCTGTTTGAATTAAACAGCCAAAAACATGTGCTAAAACAGTGAGTCCTAACTGAAAAGCTTTCTTCTCCATAGCTAAAATGGCAGCCAAGCAGTACTCTTACTTATAGGAAATATAGATATGACCCATCCTTTTGCAACTTCAAAGAAAGGGTTCATCAACATGAATATTTATTACACTGCACCGCTGGGGACACACACATGACCAAACCCCCGCACCCTCATGGGCCAAAAAGCAAGAACCCTACGGCAGGTTATGCTTTTTTATCTTTAATTACAGAAGCGATTCCTTTAAAGCTGTTTCAGATCATACAGTCCTTCCCACAGTCCCTCAACGATGCTACTCGTTCTTCCTCCATGGCAGTATGGGAAAAGACCCCACTGTTCCCTGGTTGCCATCAGGCAGTTGCCCCAATCCTACGAAGCCAACCCCAAAAGAGCAGCAGGATTGATTAAAAGAAATGCCTCAAAGCTCAGACACAAATACACTGAAATCTGCAAGACTTTTCTTACCCGTTAGGCAGTTCACTACAGGAGTCTTAGTCTCTCCTCTCATCTTTGCACCATGGTACATAACATTTTTCTCAAGATCAAATAAATCAGTGGAATGGGAGGCATTTGCCTTTTGTGCCCCTAAAGCAGGGGGGCGTTCAGTGAACCAGGTTCTGCGTGTCTTCCTGGCACATTAAACGTGCAAGCCTCTCATAAGGTTTTCAGCTGCGGATCCAGTAACAGTCAGGCCAAAAGCAGCCTTTTGCATCGCAAGGATGACCGTAACATTCTCTTGATTACAAAATGCACCAGGCCAGCATCCTTAGATCTCCCTGTAGCTCACATGCTCCCAGCTAAGGCCAGGACATCTGTTTCAGCTAAGCAAACCTGTTGTGAATACAGAAGGCATGTGAACTATCCGACCAAAAACCTGGCTTCAAAATCTGCATTCTTAAAATCCACTGTGATCTCAGCATCACTCCAAACAGCCTCCATCTGACTGATCGGAAAGAGCCGTCTAATCAACCCAGCAGACACCAAACTCAAAAAGCACCAAAGAGATAGCCAGTGGAGATACTACACTGGAAAAATTACGCTGAAATCCAGCGCAAGAAGCTCTGTATTCCTCTGCACTGGCTGGTGGAACGATAGTCCCAAATCTACATGGCTTTGTCAGGTTTCCCAGTTTATCCCCTGAAGCAAGCAACCTGCAACCTTGATGCCTGAGCGACAAGTGCCCTTAGCTGTCACAAGCAAGGAGGCAGAAGCAGCCACTACGAGCTACTGGCAGATCGAGAGCGTGCTGCTGTGCCAATCATTTTGCTCTGGATGAATTCTGGTATTCTGTATCCACTTTCAAGGGGATTTGCTACCCCTTCCCAACACACTCCTTCTTACGGACTAACTCAAACTGCGTTCTGCTGGAGAGGACGCAGAAGAGACAGAAGGGAAAAAAAACCCCAAACAACAACTTCAAATGCAAGAGAAGTAAAAAAAAAAAATATTCCAAACACCTTGCACCGTCACTGAGGTACCAGGCAAAACGCCAGCACAGCCCTCCCTCTTCTCCCCCAGACAAAGAGAATGTGAGAAGCCAGCTGAAATCTGGTGCCCCTGGGGAAAGCCCCACTCACAGGAATGTTAAATCATTCTGAGCTTTTCATCTAGGATGAAAAAAAACAGCACAACAGCAACCGGCATCAGCCAGGGGGGGGGGAAGAGGGACGGGGGGACAGGACACGAGACGACACACACAACAGCGCTTCTGCCAGGCTCCGTACCTTCCTCCCAGAAGAGCCAAACTTAATTCAACCACTTCTGGCCAACGAGTTGAGGCACAGAGCGATCAGCAG
>NW_009258293.1:1124687-1125228 GCF_000687185.1 Egretta garzetta
ATACGGGGCGCCATAAAATCCGCTCATGTTTGTCGGAAGCAGGATGCAACCTGGGAAACTGGCCTGGCTACTTGGCCCTCCATTTTCACTGCCAACAGGTGATCCTGGCTCCCTCCCCACTTCCAAGCAGGGAGTGAACCCTCTCCCGGTCACCCCTCTCCAGCAAACCAAGCGCAACAGCCATTCCTGTGCTTGACCAGGACAACATTGTCATTTTGTAATTGTGTTTGGTTTTTGAAGCGACGGAGAGCAACCTATGCATACAACCTGCTCCAGAGCCTGCGAGCCTGGTCCAAAACATGTACAAAAAAAGAGAGTGCTTCTGATTAACTTCTTGTCTTCAGAAGTGCGAGGGCACCCGGCAGAGCCCAGCACAGCCTGCGGGGAGGGCGATGCTGCCACTCGGCCAGACCCCAAGGCCCTGGCAGGACGGGGGGCTCCGGGTCAGGGTCAGGCCAGCTCAGCCTGAAACTCGGGGCCTCGCTCGGAGGCTGGGAAGAGCCTGCTCCTGGCAGCGGTCACCGCGCCCCAGCAGGAGCCG
>NW_009258293.1:1125726-1135387 GCF_000687185.1 Egretta garzetta
CGGCGGCGGCCGTTCTGAGGCCCTGCCGCCTATCAAGCCCCTGCCCCGGCGCCTGCCCCTGCCCCTGCCCGGTCCGAGGGGTAGAAATGAGGAGGGGAGAAGCGGAGCCAGGACCTCGATTTCAGAGAAGCTGAAGCATTATTTGAGCTACAGGTCAATGGCCACGGTCGGCTGTCGTGACCCGGTTTGTGAGGACAGTCGTGGTTAGCGGCCGGAGCTGTACCATCCATCACGGGTGGCGTGGGGCTCTCGAGAGCGCCAGAGGGTCACACACCTGCCTCCCTGCTTTAGGGGCACAAGACCCCCTGGAGACTGTGGTTCGTGCAGGTCCCATATGTACCCTGTGCTTGCTCCTGGATCACCACTGTCCCAGTAAATCATTTGTCCCCATGGTGGGTGTCCCCAACACTGCCTGGAGCTGGCAGGGGGTGTTCAGACAGGCAGCTGCCCCCACGGCACACGGTGCTTCAACGGCCCTGCTCTGCCCTCTGTTATTCCTGACGTCCTCCAAGGGCAGGGATGGAACGTGGGACTTTGGCAAGTTGAACCAGTCTGGAGCATCGGGAGAGGAAAATGTCTTCATCTACACTGGATGCCAGGCTGTCCCTGCAAGGGCACATGGTGGGATGATGAGCCTTGCATCAGCCCATGGTGTAAGGCTGCCACGTGTCTGGGTTTGCCCAGACATGTCCTCTTTCTTGCCCTGGGAATTTTGGGCAGATTTGGGGGACTTTCTGTGCAGGAAGACCAGGTGTGGTGTGTCCCCCGCACAAGCACGAATCAACCATGAGCATACAAACAGCAACTCAGAGGCCTTGGGAAAAGGTAGAGCCCTGCTCCTTGACCAGCATGAGTAGTTTGAATGAACAAGCTGTGCACTAAAGGTCAGCCCCCTAGACCAGCTTCTGTCAGCCACCAGGTTGGAGTACGTCACTTGGCATGGCGGCACAGCAGAGCCCCTGCTATCCCAGTGACTGCTGCAATGAGGCACTGCTCCTGACAGATTTTGTATGGGGTCCTGTTATTCCAGAATAGGAACAGCCCTATGTGGAGGCAAATCCTGGGCATTGGGCTGCCTGGATGGCTCAGAGCCCTCTAACTGGGGGTGCAAGACTTGGCAGATACTTGGTGGATTTTGCCACTAACAGAGTGATTTTTGGCCTGTATCACACCAATGCAGCAAATGTCTGCTACAGTCAGAAATGAGTCTGTTCAGCTTATTAATCACCCTGGGTGAGCCAGCCGATGGTGCTCTCTTGCAGACGGCATTTTGGCACTGCTGAAGAACTTCAGAGTAACTTAATATGAACACATTCATGCAAAAGTCCCACTGCACTTTTAAATAACAAATAGAGAGACAGTGAGATCATGGCCGCTCCGCTCACTGGCTGGACATGCAGCTGCATTGTGCTTACCGGGGGGGTGTGTCCGTGCAGCAGGGGCCAGTGGAGAGCTGGGCCCCCACGGGGGCTGCAAAGCTGCTGGAGATGCCTGCGGTGCTGCGGGAGAGTGGGCAGAGGAGGGGCTGCAAAGCTTGGGCCCCAAGACATAGACAACCAGGTCTGCGTTGGAAACAAAAGTTTGCTGGTGTATCTCTAACATGGTTAAATTGGCAGCTTTCCTTGTGGAGATGCAGATATGATTTGCCCTTGCCAAAAAAGGCTATACCTGTCCTCTGCGGAAAACAGCAATACAGGGAAAATAGTTATAGGAGCCTGACAGCATCTGTTCAATGGCTCTTGTAGATACAGATTTGGTGTATAAAAACTTTAACAGCCTGATGGATGTTGCTGTGCTAGCAAGAGCCTTTGGAGAGACTGAAAATAGAAGCTGGGAAGATGGGATGTTGCAAGAACCCCAGCTTCAGGTCACCCCGCTGAATGAGTGACTGGACACGGTACATGGGAAGTTGGCTGCAGGAGGGACCAGACAAGCATTCATTTTTTCTGCAATGTTCTCATTTTATTTTGCATATTTCAGGGTTTGATGATAATGTGTAGGCTGTGTTTAACCTATGCTTCTGGCAGGCTTGCTAGAACCTGTAACTTCATTGCTTAGCCACTGCGTCTAAAACTCTTTGGGACTTGATTCTGCACACAGCACACTAAGAGATCCCCTCTCTCTTGAGGCCAAAGCAGGTGAGCTGGAGGCACGCAAGGACACACAGGACACACAGAGATGACATGTCAGATCAGTCCTACTCATGGGCTAGCAGCCCTGTGCTGTCTTGCACAAAGTCATGCAGCAGGAGGACATCAAAATGAAGAGCAAGGAAACCACCATGAAGGCAGAACCTCCCCTCCAGAGGATGGTCACATACCTGTTGGCACCACGGACACTCTTGGGAGCAGAGATCCCCACTGCTGGAAGAGGAAAGCTGGTTGAAAGGGGGTTCAATTACCAGGCATGATAGATGGTTGTGAGGCAGTGACTTACACACAGGTGCAAAGCTGCCAGACCAGGGTCCACCTCTTCAGGAGATCCAGGGAGTGCTGGTGAACGTGAGCTCTGCTGACACCAGTGACTCAGGGAGGGGGAGAGAAATCCCAGAGGGGAAAAATGAAGCAGCTAAGGGAAAAGCTTCTTTTATTGGGACCTCTACAGTGACTTTTTCAGAGGTTTTCACAGCTCAGGCAGTCATGGGCTGAGGAAAACTTCTATTAGTGGTACCTGGTACAATAACACAAGGAGGTCCTCCTCCAGAGATACAGGTGGGTCACTCTGTGACACACAGTGGGAGATCAAGCCCATCAGTCATGATGCCTGCCATCAATACACCAAAGATGGCAACAGGAGGTGAATATGAAGCATCTGGACAGTCTTTGAGAGCATGCAAAGACATTGCAGTGTCTCTGAGAACAGAGGGTTATAAACCCTGGCTCTTTTGCTAATAACAAAACCGCACTGCCTACAAGAAGAAACAGCCTTCATGAACCGCGAGGCTGTGAACACTAGGTCACTGTAAGATGAATTAAGAGATGTATGATCAATGTTTCCAGGCCAAAGTATCCCCTTGCTGCCTGTTCTTGGCTGAAAGATATTTCCTGTAACTGTCACTGAAGAACTGCCAAAGGAGCCAGCTCCCTGAGATCATGCTCAAATGACTTCTTCAGATGCTGCTCCCAGGTGGAAGAAACTGTATCTGGAGTTGTACACCTTCCATGAAGCTGCTCAGTTGATGGACGTTTGTACTTGTGCACATACTCCATGTCAGGAAATGGCAGGTGGAGGACCTTGCATGAGGGGTCTTCCTCATTCACGGGTGTGGAAGAACTGGTGATGCTAAAGGTAAGGAAAGCTCAACTGCAGCTGCCCTGCCCTCACATGCTGAGCTGGGGAGATGGGGCAATGCCCAGGCAGATGTGTTACAGATGTGAGCACAGACAGCACGTTGCTCCAGAGGTCTGGACCAGCGGGCACTGCCCTTGCTCTGCCTCTGTTAATGAACTGGACTGCACAGCCTGGAACCAGCCCAGCCCAGTACCAGCCCCACAGTAAGTGTCTCCATATACAGCAAGGGGGGACAGATAGTTCCAGTCAGGTGTGAACAAACCCTGTGTTGAGGAGAGACTGGTAATACTGGGAGCAGACGCCTAAAATGCTTGGCAAGGTTTGGGTGTCTGGGCTTACAGCCAGCACCGACCCGGTGCAGCTGCAACCTTGGATCAGCCTTCCAGGGCACCAGCAGTGGGAGGATGAGCTGGGAGATGCTTCATGAGAGGCTCCCTGCCCAGCTCAGGAGCTGCATCAAAGCTCAGGTCCTCATCCTCAGCTGCCTGAGCTGTGTTCCACTGAAGCTTGTGCCAGGCCCAGCACCTGACCCCAACCCACCAGCTGGGTCAGCAATCACTCGGCCGTGGCTGACCTTGGTTACCCTCACCGAACCTGTTCTGCTCCTCTTGCATGGTGGGTACAGCACTGCCATGCTGTCACCTTGTCTCCAGCTCACCTGTCACCTCACCTGCTACACCCGGCACCGTGAGCCCCCATGGCTGGGTGGGGGGAGCAGCAGCAGCTCTGTGCACTCTTGTACTGAAGGGGCCAATAATACCAGAAAAGGTTCTGTACTGTGGAAGCTGTATGCTAAATAGGTCAAACTACTACCAAGCTACCAGTGTGAGCACCCACATGTGGGATTTCTCACTGCGGGCAGCTCTTTCTTGCAACAGGAAAGAAGATAAAGTGCTAGGTTGACCTGGGGGTACAGTTCACCCACAGGAGTGATGGGATCTCAATCCTTGGAGATTTTCAAGGTTTGTCTATGCAAAGCCATGTTTGGCCTGATCTAGTGTTGGTGATGGTCTCACTTCAAGCAAGAGTTTAGGCTAATGCCTTCCAAAGGTCCCTGCTGGTCAACACATCTGTAATTCTATGTCAAGGGGCTTGAGGTTCGAGCTGGGCAGGCAGATGTGGGGAATTCTCCATTATTTCAGAGCACAGATGTCTTGTATCAAATGTCTCAGATACCTTATTGAATGGGACCAGGCTGACCTGGATGCAGGAGTGTCTGGCTGAGGTTCTCTGGACTGTGCGCTGTGAGAGTCTTCTCCGACAAATGGTGTTAGTGTGTACGAGGGAAAGAAAAAACATCCTCGTTCTTAGTTAACCCTGTCTGTGTTTTGAAGCTGACTGAAGGTATCGAATAGTCCAGAACTGTCCTTTGGAAAGACTGATCTGGAGATATTTGGCCATTTGTAAAAATACGTGGTTTTAAGCAGCAATCAGCAGGTTTTTTAATAGTGGGCATGATGAAAATTTATATAACAAGCCAGATGTTCTGCAATGGGGCTTTTTTAAAATCATCCTGTCCCATTTTTTTCCATTTTACCATCTTTAACAACCTTGCAAAGTAAGAAGTCATGCTATCGCATTACCAATTGGCAATGGCAGCAGCTGGCTGTAACCCAACCTTAGCAGCATGGGACACAGAAACAGATGGAGCAGCAAATGCTCATTGTTTCCCCTCCTGCTTTCTAAAACAGATTGTGACTAAAAACATACAGCAGAGGTTTCTGCCATCTTCCCTGCTACCGTGGCTCCCTGGCTGCTGACAAAGCTGAAGGATGAGCTCTAGCAGGGGTTCCTGCTCCCTACAGCAAAGGAGAGCTCTGCCTTTTTAGAGGGGAGCTGCAGGGAGGGGAAAGGCATCAGGTACAATGATTACAAGCCCTTAGAGGGGAAGGAAGGGTGCAGTGGGTGAGACGGCTGAGCTGAGCTGAGGGCTCCCCATGCATCGCATCCTGCTCCTCCTGCTGCTCTGGGTCTTGGTTCTGGCATTCATCTGAGCCTGGATGAACCACAACAGCTCATTAAACTGCCACAACACAGAAGTGAGTGGTGTTTTTCCAGGCTAGTAACCTGAACTGGCCCAGTGGATGATCAGGCAAGCACTGGGACGAGGATGAGGAGCAGACCCACACACCAGCTTCTGGAAGGAGAAGGAGCATCACTCAGTGCTGAGGCTGGAAGAGAAGCTGAGGACAGGCAGGTTGATGCATGGGAGAAGCTCGTATCTCGCCACCAGTGGTGCAAGCCCTGAGAGAGCAAATTGCCCCTCATCTCATGGAGACGAACTACGATCATCTGCCAAAAAAGCAGGGACCTCTGACTGGCAGCCAGTCCCTCCCCACGTCCTTAGCACAGACCATGGCAACTTTGTGCAGGCCAGTGGGCTGCAGCTGGGATCCATGTGAGGAAATGGGATCTGCTCAGGTCTACCTTGTGCAGTTACTGTCAGATCTATTTGACACCTTGGGACCTATTCAGGACCTTCTCTGCTGTCATACGGGCACTGTCTGCACCGGCTTCACATTTTGAAGGGCATTTTATTTCTAATTTAATATTTCAATAGCTTTCTTTACCGTGCTTTGTAGCCATCCCATCCTGGTTTTAGTCTTTTTCCTCCTGGTGATATAACCTGTTCTGAGCCATTTTAGCAATCTCCATGCTTCTTACAAGCATGTTATCCTGTTGGCTTATTAGTTTTTTAATAAGCTCTTTTGGGAGAAATGTCTTTGTTGTTGTTGTTCTTTTAATGATACCAGATCGAATACATTATACTCACTCTTACACAGTTTTTTTAATAGCACGGTTCTGAATGAAGCCCCTTGCACATCTCAGCACTAAAACCCTGTTGCTTCTTTTGTGTCCTCCAACCAGCTGCTTCAAAAATCAAGCCTTTGTGGTATCTAAAATGTAGCAACTACCTCAAATGCTGATGTGACATTTACTCACTCAATGTGGGGGTAACTGGAGATTATGATTGCATTATGATGATGTTTTCTGCCTTGACAGCCTCTCTGATCTAAATATATCACTGTCACCACCACTGGTTTTGAAGGCTGCTCACTACAGTAGTCATAATACTCCCCTTTGCCTATTTAGGGGTGAATTTCCTAACTATAGGGGTTCAGTGTTACATGTTGGAAGATGAAAACTGTTTAGGCACATGGAGACACAGGTTCTCCCTGTATAATCTGTACCCTGCTATTGCAAAGTCCCACTGATATCTGCCTCACACCAGTTCCTGATAAGGTTGTTCTCAGTCAAAACTGGGTAGTCCAGCTGTTCTGCCTTATTTTTTGATTGCTAGAATTTGTACAGAAGCACATTTGTGGCTGTTGCCCAGTTTCTGTACCTTTTTAGACTGGACTTCATTTGTTCACCCTCCCATATGTCATTTACTTCTTCAGTTTTGTCAGCCTCCACCCCCATCTTTTAACTAAGAGGACTGTAATGACTTGGGGAAGGATGACCCTAAATTTTGCCGGGTTTTGCAGATCAGCCTTGCCCACTTGGTGCCAAAGCTCCCCTGTACCTTGGTGAGGTGTCGGCAGCCCACCTCCTCCACACGCAGCCCGTGTCTGCATTCCCACCACCCGCTCCTGGCCACCGGCTGAGGGGGATCCTACCGACAGCCTCGCGCCCGGGGGCTCCTTGCGGGGTTCGGGCACGGGGAAACGCTCCCGGCGCGGCCCCACGGCGGCTGCTCGGGGCGGCTGCCCAGAGCCTGGGCAGCGGGCAGGCATGCGGACAGTGGTGCGGGCAGCGCGGGCAGGCGGAGCGGGCAGCAGGCGGCGCAAACAGGAGGCAGCACAAACAGGAGGCCCCGCAGGCAGCGGGCGGCGTAGGCAGCAGGCGGCGCAACAAATTCTGTGAGCGACCGGTCCCACATGGTCTAGCGGTTAGGATTCCTGGTTTTCACCCAGGCGGCCCGGGTTCGACTCCCGGTGTGGGAAAGGTGTATGTTTTCGCACCCCCCTTTTATTTGTCAACTCCGCGAGATCCCCACCACCATCCGCAGCGTGGGGTAACACGAACGACTCCCACCCCCACACCAGGCCCTCCGCGTCCACCCAGTGATGTCCACTGATTGAATACCCTGGTGCTCGTGGCAGAGTCAGGGACAATGAAGCAACACCAGCGACAGCTGGCATCCCCCCCAGCACTGCAGTGAGAGCCAGTCTTGCCTATGGATCAAGCCATTCCAAAAACCAGAAAACTTTTGTTCGGATATGTGTTACTGGCATCTTCCCCCTGGCCTTCCCACCAGCCCCAGAGCTGAATCCAGCCAAGCGCGTAGTGACCGCATCAACAGCCCCGCAGGGCTGAACATCTGCAGCTGATCAGCCGGGGCAGCACTGCGACACACCAGGGCCAGTGCCGGGCCTGGGCACGGAGCTTTTGCAGCTGCTTGCCAGTCGAGGTCCCCCATTAGCCACCCCAACCCAGTCTGTAAGTACCCAGCCCTACATCTGTGGGGTTCATCCTTCCTCCCAGGCACCAGCCAAGGGCAAGGGGTGTGCTAGTGGAGTAGACAAAAAAAGACACTCTGTGGCCTCCTTCCAGAGCCTGGCAAACAATGGGAGAGAAAAACCCTCAGAGAAATCCACCAACATGAGCCTCAGCACATGCTGAAGTTGCGCTCATGATGAGGGAACAAGGAGCACAGGCTGGTTAAACCTGACCTTCGGGTGGCTGACTGGGAGCAGTGCTAATGAACAGCAAGCGACAGAAGTGGGGTGATGGGCATGCAGCCAGTGCCGTGCTATGGGTACAACCACAATAAACCTCATTTTGTCCATGAGAAAATGATTAATTTTGCCTAGAACCAACCTGATTAGCTTGGAATAGACCCATTACAGAATGTTTTTTTTAACTTTTTAAACAGCTCATTTTTCCTAAATGTCACAAACTCAATTAAGTTGACCAGTTTGGTTTAGAAAGACTTGTAAACTTTGTGCAAGAGCTTCAGGATCTTTTTAGGCTGTTAACATTTCAGGAACTTTGTTAGAAATAACATTAAATAACACAGTAGCCTAGGAGTTTCTCATTTGCAAATCTGTGGGCCCGAGTTCTTCTACCTTAATTGGCTAGTAAAGTATTTCTATATGTAACAGCAAAATTACCATTTCAGGAGGCAAATTTTGTTTAGAACTTCTCTTCACATCGTTTCTGTGTCATAGGACAAAAAAGAAATAACCTAAATCCCCAGCCATTGCTGCTTATCTTGTGCTGACTTCGTCAGGAAACCCACTCTGTGTTGAGCAATTGGCCAAAACTTACTTTGTGTTATTAAATTTAAATACAAATGAGCTGTTTTGTGGGCTCCAAGGGGAAACAAAGCACTGTTAATGAGACAAGCAGGTTTTGTTTCATAAAGCACTACTTACTTTCTCAGTTAAACCATCAGCTTCAAGGCTCCAGCGATCTGCAGGGGCTTGGGCCAGAAGCCACACCAGAACGTCAGGTCACTGACAATTTAAGTTATGCTGGGGACTGCAGTGGCTAAAAGGCTGTCAGACAGCAGTGGCCTGACCGCAGGGTATGGCTGTAACAACTTCAGGTGCTGTTACTCTTAAACTTACTGAATCCTGTCAAGCCCCCAAGCAAAGGGAAGAAGGTGAGAGCACAGACGCTGTCAAATCCTCACATCAGAAGAACCTACTGTGAAGGAACACAAACAATTTCACTGGACCTGGACATGACTTAACACACATGGTGTGTTAGAACAGTTCAGTTCTTTTCACCTGACGAAAAGGCAGTGGTCTTTCCTCCTCTGGCACGAGATCCCCAAGATGATTCTTGTTTGGCACCGCCACCCAAGATGTTGTGCTTACACTGGAAACATTAGTGTAAGGGTCAACTAGGATCTCAAAAAAGGTGTTAGTTCTCTTTTACAGCAAGCATAAAGTTATTTGACATAACGAATGCAGGCAGAAGCCTGGACACAGATGTTAAATGGCCTGTCTGCAGAGGATACACGCTTGTTATCCCAGCAACCATGTGGTGCAATAGGCACTTGAAGAGCTAACACAGTTTTTGGACTGAAGAGACTAGAAAACCACTCGAGAAGGGGAAAACCCCAACACTTTCCACAGCGAATACACCCAACCTGGGCAAGACCCCCGGGCACAGCCAGGGCAGAGCATACGACAGAACAAAACCCGGGGAGCCGAGGAGCTGCAACAGGTCTACTGGAAGGCAAGGGACCGTGGCAGGGCTCCCCTCAGGCCCCAGGACTTGGTGCTGGGGCTCCCGCCCTGAAGGATCCGGGACGCAGCTGTTCCCCAGCCAAAAAAGGGACGGGGGCTCCCAGCGCGCAGGCACGTCGCCTGACCACCGCGGAGGGCGGCCTTGGCCTCTCGGGCACAAGAGGCAC
>NW_009258293.1:1136647-1166627 GCF_000687185.1 Egretta garzetta
GATCGCGCCGGGAGCGTGTGGAGGATGGCAGGTGGGAAGCCGCTGGGCAGAGGTGCCTGTGCTGCCGGGCGCTGGGCTCCCCTCCCGAAGCGTCGGCGTTCTCCCTCAACTTCCCTAATGCTTTTCCCGGAGGCTCCTTGCAAAGCAAGAGCGGAATTGTAATTTCTTGGAATTTCCAAAGCAAGTAATTTCGAGGAGAGGGTCTTTTTAAACTCCTTGTATGAGCTATAACACGGCAAAAAGTGATGGAATCCGCTTTCAAAATACTGGCTAGAACAGTAGGGGTAAATTTCGTGTCCCTTTAGGTTTCCTGCAGACCTGCAGCGTTTCAAGTGTAGTTCATTCCTTGTTTGTTTTCGTGTTTTGGGTGGGTTTTTGTTGTTGGGGTCTTGTTTGTTTTGGTTTGGGGTGTTTTTTTTCCTCTCTACCGAAACATTGGGCATACCTATCTTTTTGAGCAAGCTGAAAGGCTTCTGTGAAAATTATTTTGAGCTTCTTCAGTGTTTAGTGAAAGAGATGTGAAAATCTCATGATTTTGTACTAATTTGAAATTAATGACTCCTATTTGTGACTTTTTAAAAATAATAACTTTATACTTAGCATCATTATATGCATTACATGAATTGCAGAGTGGATAGTAGGTCTGTGTTATGTGAACAGAAGGTATTCTGATGCAAACATGGTATTATACCAATGAAAGTGTTTTGTGCAGGGTACAGAGGGCACAGATTGCTCAGGGTGAGACCAAAGGTCCATGTAACTCAGGGATCTTGTCTGTGATGGTGGCCAACAAACAGCAAATGCCTAAGAAAATAGAAACACAGGGTAATTGTAGAGTGATACTTCTCTGTGTGCTCTTAGTTGTCAGCTAGTTGTGGTTCAGGGTCACAAGGCATGCCTTTGTTTAATGAAAAGCTTTTTCTGTAAATTTTTGTGCTTTTTTGTTTTGGTTTTTTTGAACACTGCATGTGGCATTTTTTTTTCTTTGTTAGCATCCACAGTTCTCTGTAACAGTGAATTCCCACGGCTTAATGCTGTGTGAATAAGGGCCTTTGTTTGGAACCCTCTGGATGATAGTTCATTCACTTACTATTTGGGTGAATGCAGTAATAGTCATTCCCTATTCACTTTTCCATGCTGCTCATGATTTGGTGGTCACTTTTATGGCCCCCTCCCCCCCCTTTGGCCACCCTTCTTCAGGGTGAAAAATCCCACCCCAGGTGTAGCTGGATATGTTAAGTAAATTGCACATGCAAAAATGTGGGGAACCAGTGGGAATTTTCTTGTAAAATCCTGCATTTGACCTGGTGCTTCTTTGTGGTCCTTAGTCATATTGATGTACTTGTTCATACCAAATATTGGTAGAACAGCGGTGAATTAAATCATATGCCTGTGTGTAGATGACTTGAAAAGCTGAATGTAAATACTCTAGTAAAAAGTAAAATTGAGCCATATCACATACACTAAGGATGATTGTATTTGTGACAGCACTATAGCCCAAGAGGTAATAACTTGAAAATGAGGTTAGTGTGCCTTGTTTAAGTAGTTGAGTATGGACTTCCAGTGCTCTGATATGGCTAAAGGATTATGTTTTGTTGTTGATTGTGTTAATGGGTAATGGTCTGATGTGGCTGGGGGCGTGACTTGATTCTTACATGTGGTGCAGCTCTGGTATAATATTCTCAGTTATGAGGTTATGAGTGAACAGCTTAAAGGATCTTGAAATGTTGGAACGATTTCACTGTGCTGGCCAAGCCTCTGGATCGCATAGTTCTGCAGCAATGCCTGTTACAAAGGTGCAAGAATTAACCTCTATGATCAAAACCCCATTTTTATGGCAGACATGCAGCAAAATCTTTACTCTCGGGCTGACGGACTTTGATCTAGAGGCTTGGTCATTTTTGAGCTTAGGAAATAAAGAGGAGAGAAAGTGTTCCGTTAAGAGATTTGAGGAAGTTGAGTGTCTCTACTGTAATGCAGAGTCTTGAGAGGTTCTCAATAGCATATCTGCATAGGGAAAGGAAATAAATGTCAAAGGGCTTCAGAATATAATAAACAGAAAATTATACTGGGGGTTGACATTGAAAAAATAACAGGAACAATTAAAAAAAAGTTTGTGGTGACTAGTGTTACATGGCACAGTGACCTTTTCTGTCTGAAACATAAAGTTCCAGATTGGATGGATCTTGTGTATGCAGTGCTTGAATCGTAACTGCTTCTTCTGTGGCCCACATTAGGCAGGAGGCCATGTTTCTTAAAGGAACATAGTGTTCACTTTAAGTCTTCAGATCAGTAAATGTGATGGTAGCAAATGCTAGGACACTGTGAACAGGTTTGCCTGAATGTTTGTTCTGTGTTCTTTACATGTCTCTCCTGAGTCCTTTGGTTGAGCTCTAGTGCTTCCCAAGATGGCCACTAGACCTATGTTTCTGTATTGTAAATGGTCTGTGCTCTTTGTTTTGAAAGAAATAGGTGGAATACCTCTGGGCTTTCCACTGGTTAACTGTCTTCAATAGCATGTTGTTTTTCACAGCTATAATTGCTTTGTGCCATGTTTTTTATCATCTCACTGGGCAAAGCTTCATTCCAGTTCTTGTTGGAAATGTCTTCTGAGACGCTGCCCTGTGAATTTGAGCCAATGCAACAATGGCCTCTTAAGCAAAAGCCTTTGGAATATAAAGCACAAGGGTATTTTCCATCTCAGGTGGATTTTGCTTCTTCTTTCAGGTGTCCTGAAAAATGGCTGATGATATTGATATTGAAGCAATGCTTGAAGCTCCTTACAAGAAGGTGAGAAAAATGTGCCAGTGAGGTCCTGTTTACCTTAATTTAGCATTATTCATGAAACTACTGCTGAACTGTAAACTAACATCCCTGGAGCCCTCATGATTTATCTTATTGGAGATGCATTACATGTAACTTACAAGTAAATATATACTGTTAATGTAATTATATTGTGCAGTAGTTTCACTTCAGAGTGATGAATAAATGCCCATCTATCTCTCTTTGTAGACTTGCCTAACGATATCTCACCTCTACTCCCATGAATTCACCTTTGATTCCAGTGTGAACTGTCAATCATAAGGTAGTAATTGAGTGACGTATCGCTGTACCGTGGTCCCCTAGGTTTAAAAAAAAACCAAAAATACAACCACCCAAAACCAACCAACAAAAAAAAAACCAAACCCAACAGAAAACCCAAAACCAAAAACCCACCCCACAAAAAAAACCAAACCCAAAACAAGAAACCAAAAACCTCTCCTAAAATTGCCAGGTCCAGTTTGGTATAGCAACAAGGTGAATGCAGTGGTTTGGGAAAACAGCAGGGTTCCAAGAATAACCTTTTCACCAGTCACATGGCAAGTAAATATTTGAACAGTCTGCTCAGTGCAAGAAGAGTGAGACTTGCTTTTAATGCAGAAGACTGGTGGCGGTTAATCTTTTAACAGGGCAGATGGAAATCAATTGCTGAGTGAAAGAATTTACGGAAATTCTTGGATCCCTGAATAGAATGTTCCTAGCAAGTAAAAGACAGTATCACAGTCTGCGGTGTCATTCTAAAATAAGCTCTTGTATTCTTCTGTCCTAGTTGTTTAATTAGGAAATGTCAATTTTTATGCAAAATTTTTATGAATTAGTGTAGTGATGTCTTTTACCTAAACCAGCAGCAAATGAATACTGTCTTTTTTGTGTTTTTCACCAAATGATGGTGAAGTGTTAACATTATGCATGCTTTAGCACTGGTTTCACAAGAAATGTATATTAAGTTGCTTAGGCGTTGTACTTTTGATGTAACTGATGTGATTAAACTGTAAAGCAAGTATATAAATTACATAGCAGCTATTGTCAGTCTATTCTGCAGTGTTTATTACAACTGTGTCATGAATTTTGGATGAGCATTTGTAAGTTTTAAGTGGTATATTTAGTTTATGTAATATTTAGCAGTTACGTTAAAATCTTGAAGAAAAATTTGTAAATTGTTATGTTAAAATTCTTGTGTCCTGGTTTAACATGGATATTTTCCATGTAAACAGGTATGGAAATAGGGAATGTTTAGGCTGGACTGGTGGATTATTGATGACTTTCTTGGGAGTCGACGTTACTAAAGCAGTGTGAATCCCTGTTTGCTTCAGGGCGAGATGTGTGACAGAGGTGACATCAAGCTCTTACAACCCTTCAACGAAAATGAGTGAAGATCTCGGGAATGGCATCGGTCACAGGAAATCCATAGTGGCTGGCTGCTAGTTTAGCCACTGGGGCTTAGGCAGAGATGTAGCCTTGGTACTGATCAGAGGGGCACACAAACACAAATCTGAAACTTCCTCTTATACTTTATAGAAATAACATTTAACCACTTGAGTGCTGAATTCTACAGGATAACTTGCTCTCTAAACCATGTAAGGAAGTACCTACAATCTCTTATACACTTTTAAATGATGTAAGTCTTGTATTTTGTAATTGTATGACTTAAATTTAAGCAGCAAAGTGGTTAAAAATGCCTACCTAAATTTTCTAAAGCTTTCCACATTAAACTGTAAACAAGTAATTTAGTATTAAAATTTTTGTTTTGTATTTTCTTATTCCTATTCCCATTACCCTTTGACCACTTGAAATGTTTCCGCTTCGTCCTCACGATGTTCTTCTATCAACCCTGCTTAGGATGAGAACAAATTGAGCAGTGCCAATGGCCACGAAGAACGCAGCAAGAAGTAAGTATTTGCTCAATTCTCTACATCTGTGGGGAGGCTGCTGGTTTTTGTAAACTTGTCAATGTGTGTCAGTAGTGTTAGGGAAATAAAATGGAAAAGCTTGGGATTTGCAATTGCTGCAACTGCAGCAATCAGGGACTTTTGTTTACAAATGTAGTTATGCCCTTGTCACTGATGTCATCAAAGTTGTGGAAACGTTTAATGTTAGGATCAGATAAAAGTACAGACTTTTCAGTGTATTTAATTTCTTTTTTTGTTGCTTTAGCAGTGCAATGGATTTTGCATTTTAAAAATCTGTTTGGTGTAGAATTTGATGTGATTTGGAACAGTTCAAAGCATTTAAAGATACCAGTGCTTTCTTGAAAAGGTTTAGGCTGTTTGATCCCCTCCCTCAGTTCCACCCCCCCACCCCCCCAATTTCTATAATTTTTTTGTTTCTAATCTAAACTTTATAAAAGTACACTATGACCTTTTTAAAGAACCAGAGAACCACCTTCTTGGGGAAGCATAATTACGAAGTCTGAACAGCTGCTGATGACCCAAACAGTCTGGAATCAAATCAGAAATTTGAAGAAAAATGCCTTGAGTCTCTTGAGAGAGAGATTACTTACTCTTAAGGGTCTCTTAAATGCCCCAAATAAATGGAAGGTTTTTAAGTCTGTAAAATAAATTACTCACCTTACAAGCATCATTTGGTGATGAGATAGTTGAGGTAGTTGAGTAAACAGTAGCCAGTGTGTTTTTGTAATATAGAGCTAACATAAGAAGTCAGCATGTATGCTGTTGTCATTTTCTGAAATCATTCAGATGAAACACTGAAGGGATCCAAAGAGTGTTTCTTGCCAGGTCTATAAATATTTGGAAAATAAAAAGTCCAATTCCAACATCATATTTATGTTGGAATCTAATAATCTAAAATTGATTATACCTTATATCTGCATTCTTAACAATACAGTGAACATCATTCTCATGCTAAATACTGAGACCCCTAAAACCCCATCAAAAGGAGCTGTTCCCAATATTTTTAAGTTCTGAGTTTTTATTGCTTTCATGCATATATGCCATATATACCCATGGCGTGTGAAACCCTGCTTTTGTTTGGATGGTGAGCCTCATGATATAAACTGGGATCTGAAAGAAAAGCAGTGAGTTTTAAATTTTAGAATTGGTTCTGACCTTGGTTCATGGTAGAATGATGAGAATATTAGAAGGTATGTCAGTTTGTTTCCTTGGTTGCTGTAACCTCTCTAAGACTAAAGCAGTGACGTTTTTTATCTTTCTGCCCATGGACCCATTTTCAGGTTGGACCTGTGTGTTCATTTTGTATTTCTAATTCAGAAAAACAGTAAACTAAGTTTAGAAGAAAATTGTTGTAAACCAGAAGGAAGTCAAGCTGCTTTGCTGCCGTTACAGTGTTATTTGTTGTGTGGAGTTTCATCTCCTCTTCTGCTTTCTTACTCGTACCCTTGTGTCTGTTCAGAAATGTTGCTCCTGTGGTATTTCCCCATTTCAGTTTTCAAGTTAGCAGTTGCTAGGAGGTTAGTTATTCTTGTACTGCAGTTCTCTGACAGTAGAAGCTTTTTGTCCCAGAATTTTTATCTGATACAGCTTATTGTTCGCCTAAATCTTTAAAGAACAAACTACACCATTGTGTATGTGACTTGTGACGGTGTACTCTGTTGCTGAAGACTAAGGTGTATAAGGCATTACAAGACTTCTTGCTTTGCTTAACAATGGTTTGGAGTGTCACTATGTAGAGGGTATTCTTTACCTACTTCAGATGGACAATACTGAAAGAAGACTTGATCTGTCAGGAAAACTATAATCCACAGCAAACATCAAGAACTAAAAAAGAGTATTAGATGTAGTGTGCAGCTTTCAATAATTGTCAAATGGTACTAAATTTGTGATTTAGAAATTGGAAGGATTAAGAATCTGCATTTTTACTAGATATCTGTACTGTATGTCCAGTTTAATCATGATTGGAAAGCAGAATGTGGCTCTTGACTGTTAGGAGTCTTGCATGCAAAGACTGTTCATTGCACGGTTGGATGGTGCATAGTTGCTATCTGGCTGCAGTTACTGGTACTGGCTGGTATATTGAGCTACAGGTAGAATTTTTTTGAGCTGTTAGAACATTGAGTGTCTGAGGGTTTTAACTTAGAGAGATACTGTTAAGTGATTGCTCCTAGGAGAGAGACTATGTATGCCCAACTGTCACAAACTGTTACAGTAGGAATTGAGGTTAAGTGATGTTGATGCAGATCATTCTGAATTTCTGGGTGGTGTCATCTTACCAGAGATTGTGAAGCTTCTGAATATTGGGGTTTGATGCAGCAGCTTCTCTGTCCATAAAAAAATACTAGAGAAACTGATGGGGTATTGTAGATAAATAATTGATTACAAATCATAGAATCATAGAATATTTTGGGTTGGAAGGGACCCCTAGAGGTCATCTAGTCCAACCCCCCTGCAGTGAGCAGGGACACTGCTAACTAGATCAGGCTGCTCAGAGCCCCGTCCAACCTGGTCTTGAATGTTTCCAGGGATGGGGCCTCCACCACCTCTCTGGGCAACCTGTTCCAGTGTTTCACCACCCTCATTGTAAAGAACTTCTTCCTTATATCTAGTCTAAACCTACCCTGGTTTAGTTTAAAACCATTACCCCTTGTCTTGTCACAGCTGGCCCTACTAAAAAGATTTTCCCCATCTTTCCTATAGGCCCCCTTTAGGTACTGAAAGGCCGCAATCAGGTCTCCCCGCAGCCTTCTCTTCTCCAGGCTGAAAAAGCCCAACTCTCTCAGCCTGTCCTCAAAAAATATTTGCCCCGTCTTTCCTATAGGCCCCCTTTAGGTACTGAAAGGCCGCAATCAGGTCTCCCCGCAGCCTTCTCTTCTCCAGGCTGAACAAGCCCAACTCCCTCAGCCTGTCCTCATAGGAGAGGTGCTCCAGCCCCCGGATCATTTTTGTGGCCCTCCTCTGGACCTGCTCCAACACTTCCATGTCCTTCTTGTGCTGAGGGCTCCAGAGCTGGACGCAGTACTCCAGGTGCGGCCTCACCAGAGCAGAGTAGAGGTGCAGAACCACCTCCCTCGACCTGCTGGCCACGCTTCTTTTGATGCAGCCCAGAGTACGGTTGGCCTTCTGGGCTGCCAGTGCACATTGCTGGCTCATGTCCAGCTTTTCATCCACCAGCACCCCCAAGTCCCTCTCGACAGGGCTGCTCTCGATCCTTTCTTCCCCCAGCCTGTACTGATACCGAGGGTTACCCCGACCCAGGTGCAGGACCTTGCACTTGGCCTTGTTGAACCTCATGCAGTATTCCAGTTTTAAAACCAAATCACAAAACGTTTCTCATGAGAGATAAATACTCAGGTAGTTTCAATGGGCCTTCGGAGGTGGAGATTGGAGAGTAAAAGCTGCTAGTGATCATTATGCTCTTTTAGATGTGGTAGCTGAGAGATTTTCACTTTAGTAATCGAAACTAGTTAACTAAAGTCTTAGTTTATACGTGGCCATAGAAAGTAATAGGGTTGAACTTTTTTAAAAGTGGGGGGTACCATACAAAGTTTTTAAGTGTATGAGTTACCACTTTGAAAAAAAGATGGTGTGTGTAATCAGAAGGCTCAGGAGGAGAAGAAATACTCAGTAGCAAAGGATGTCTTGAATTTCAAAAGTTTAGCGGCAAAGTTGGTTATTCCCAAAATCCAATTTGAGGAAAATTACTGTCTTAAGTAATTGCTTGAGCATCTGTTTAATGTTTGTTTTATGTATGCATCCTTTGAAAACTAGGAGACTGTAAGTTTTTATGGTCTGAGACTGAGATACAGAAAAAAAAATTGCAAATAACCCAAAAATAGTCTGCAGAGAATGGAACAGTGACTCACTGGTTTTCAAATATGATGTATAATTGACTTACAGATTTTAGAAGTATGAATTTTCTAAGTAAGTGGTTAAAATGATGAAGATCTGCAGTTTCTCCCAAACCTGTAAGAGCCACAGACTTAGAAAAGCTTATGAATGGGAGTACCAAGTAGGAAGCAAAACCCTTTGGCAGTGTGTTAAGATTGATAGCAGGGAGTATTGAGAGAAAACAACCTTCCTCTCCCTCAGGCTTGCCTCTTCCTTTCCATTTTTGTTGTGTTTTGTTTTACCTTGCTGTAAAAATATAATTTCTTCTTAGCAGCTTGATGGTGTATTTAAAGTATGTTCGAAAGACATGTGAAATACTGCATTTAGTATGTACTAGATCTCATGCAGGAAATATTTTTCAGTCCTTTTACTCTTCCTGGAAGCATTCTTTAGTTATTACAAAATTTAAAATTATTGCTTTGGAGCACTTTATGTTGCTTATGATAAATTCTAAAAGAATCCTGACATGCTTAACCACCCATTTAACAAAAGAAACTTGTATAAATACCAACAGGTATAAACTTTCTCCTATCAGTGTCTCTGACACCAGGTTAGAGGAACTGTGGAATGTGAGGTAAATAACACTGACCTACATGTGTAACCAAAGTTGTATTTTTCTTAGGAGAAAAAAGAGCAAGAGCCGAAGTCGAAGCCATGACAGGAAGAGGAGCAGAAGCAAAGAACGCAAACGGAGCCGAGATCGGGAAAGGAAAAAGAGCAGAAGCCGGGAAAGGAAACGGAGCAGAAGCAAAGAACGCAGACGCAGCCGTTCTAGAAGTAGAGATCGACGATTCAGAGGCCGCTATAGAAGTCCCTAGTAGGTTATTTATGTAGAGTTGCATGTGTGCTGCTTTAGTGTATGATGTGGAAGCTTTAAGTTTCACTCTCTGCTTTCTAAATTGGTCACTAATCATACCAAAGAAGGTGGGAGGTTAAGGTTGAAGAGTGTCAATGAATACGGAGTGAAAGAGGAGGACAGTAAGGAATCCAGTTCTGCCTGCTAGTTTTCATTCTTATCCAAATGCAGAAAGGTGCAAAAGCAAGTGAAAGAATGTGTACAACTGACTGGAAAATAGTTTATCACAAAATTAAAATAATGAGCAAGTTTTCTACCTGCCCTAACTATCTTCAGTACATGAACCTGACAGTTAACTGTCAAGGCATAAACAGTAGTCTATGACTTCTGTTACAGGCTTATAAAACATTTTGCTTTTATTACGAAAGGTTTTTGCTGGGTTGCTGCTCTTAAACACTTACTGCATAAACATCCAAATTGGAAGTGTCTTGTCTTAGTAATTGCCAATGGGTTGTGTATTTGCCCTGCTTTTTCCCAAACTTGCTTAGGGGCTGTGGAAGAACTCTTCAGTTCCTCTCAGATCTTTGGCTTGATAGAACTTCTGCTGTAGGTGATTTCCTGGCAGTTGTAAATCATTTATCAAAAAATGTTTTTTATCAACATTTATTCTGTGTTTCTGCTGTTTTGTATTCCTGCCCTCCCCTTTGCTCCCTATCACCTCTTTTTGTTTTCAAAGAAGCAGAAAAACAGAACTGGGCTGCATGCCTGGCTTTCATTGATTACCTGAGGCTGCTGTTTGTGTCTGCTTTTGTCCAGGTCTCATCCCAACTGTTGTCAGGTCTCAGAATGCAAGATCATGTCAGAAGCAGGCATTTGAAAAAGACGTATTTTTTTAATCGTGGCATGTGACATCATCTGTGATGGAGAAATCTCTCTCAAGATGTTTGAGAGGGCAGTGTGTACCTTCTGATAAATTGTAGGCTTGTACAGTTTTCTGCACGAGTATTTTTCTAGGCGGCTGGGTCCCAATCCAGGGAATGCCTTCCTTTTGGTACTTTAGAATGCAAAACAAAAATGCCTGAGGTCTCAGGGTCTCATTTTGCACCAAGTCACTTGGATGTTGGCATTCTCATAATGAAAACATGCTTGAAACTACTGGCTCTGCTAAGATGCAGTGGCATCCTGTGCTTCCATCAGTCCTGTGTACTTGGGGATTGTAGAGCATACCAGCCCTGCTTTTAGTTTGTCTCAAGTATCAGGCCTGTCAGAGCCTCTGTAGAGCTGTTCTGGGCTTCAGCTCTGAAGATTTCAGCTGTACGTAGTTGGCATGTTTTCTGCAGCTCTGTGGCACCTGTAAGATTACAGTAGCTAGTCAGGTTGTGCCAGTGCCACTGTTGTGGCTCCAGACTGCTCATAAGTAGAGGATCTTGATCAAGATCTTCAGCCTTCTGTATGTGGAGCCTGCCGGTCTTGCCTCCAATGTGGAGTGGATGTCCTTCATCTCATCACTTGGTTCCAGGTTGTTGCATTCTCCTAGCTGTGTTGGAGGGTTTTGTGCTTTGTTTTTTCTGTTGTTACTGGGTGAGAAGGTTCTTCATCTGGAGAAATTTTGGAGTTCCAGTGTTCTGGTCTTCCAAAATAATTTCCTCGAGTAGAATTTCAAACTATGGACAATAGCCCATGTCTGTTTTAATGCATCAAGATATGTTGTGCCAGGAAGGTAAATGATTGTGAGGGGTCTTTTTCCTTGTTCTGATACTCTTCCATAGCTGCTCTGGGCAATTTTTCTGGTATTGAGAGGCAGTGGACAGAAAGGTGAGATAATCTAGTATCCTCTGAGGATATGAGGCTGTGCTTGTTGGTTTGGCAGGATCACATTCTCTGCTTCAGTTGCTGAATTGTTGCTTTCATTTAACTAAGTAGAATTTTAGCGTTTAAAATAGTTTAGTGGAAGACTGGTATAGAGCAGCTATGTGCATCTCAGAGGCATTGGTACTGACTGTTGCATAGCTAGCTGGCAGTTGGCTGTTCACTTGTAGGTTATGGATGATGCTGTTGAAGTGATACACATGCTAACGTGATCCCAGAATTCTAGTTTTGGCTCAGAAGGTGTGAAAGAGAAGGACCTCAGACAATAGGAGGGGGAAGAATTCTTCATTTCCTTTTCAAGACTCTTCAACGCAGAGACTTGCCTTTAGAAGTTGTGTAACGGGAGCTGACTTTCAGGGAGACCTAAGTTCTGGAGATGAAGCCTCCTGCATCACCAGCCTCCTTTGGATCTACCAAAAATGGTGCTTTCATATGAAGAAACAGTCTCTGTAGCAGTGCCATCAGCTCAGCATTTCAAAAGTAACTACCAGAATGCTCTTGCTGGCTGGAGAATTTGAATCTGGAATCTCACCTTGCAGGGCTGTTCAGACAGTTCTGAGTTGGTGTTACTGCAGGCAGTGTTGTACCTGACTGCAACATTTAGTTCAAAATACTTTGTGGCTGCATTATTTTAAAAATATTTTTTACTCTTCCTCCTTGTGATCTTTCTCATTTGCTTTATAAAAGTCCTTTTTCAAGCTAGTATCTAAACTGAGATGTTCTTGCTGCTGGGGGTGATGTGGAGTAGGTAATTCTGAAAGAAGAGTATACCACAGAGAACCTGAGGATTTGAATTTGTCATCTTTAAGCATGAGGTAGTGATTAAATGTTTTCATTTTTTGAAATTGAGTGACTAGATTGCATTGCTTAATGTTCACAGGGTTTTTAAATGTTATTAATCTCACGTATCTTGCGCCTTAAGTATTTTATGGTTATATTAAGTCTTTTAGGAGAAAACCTGACCAATTCTTGCTTAGATATGTCTCACAAATCCCAGCTACTGCTAACGTACAGTAGAAGTTACTTAGACTGTTCTGTTGTTAACCTGGAACCAAGAATTTGGGAAAGCTGCTGGGAAACAAGGGTTATTACATGAAGACTGAAATTTGATCGTGATTCTCCTGGACTTTGTTAGCCAAAGCTTGCCTTGTCTGACACTCTTCCGTTGGAGTCTTGGATATGATTGAGCAGGTGAAAGCTGGTATTTTACTGGCTGTCTTCTGATATGACTATTGTTCTTGGGTCATGTGGCATCACGTAGGTTTAGGAAAACGTATACATAGCTGTGCTTTGGCTATACACAAGACTTGGTGCATTTGGCCTATGAAGAAGGTACCCCTAGACAGACGAATTGCTTGTGACTTGGTGCTTCCATACACAATAGCAGGAACTGGGCAACAACTGCAAAGAGTTCTTGCACAGTAGGAGGGAAGAAGAAAGTTCCCCTGAGATATACAGTTTTACAAGCAAGTCTCCTTAGAAAAACCCATGTGTATGTATTTGAAAACTGTTCTTGTTTATCTTCTCAGATTTTTTCAGTAGGTTTAGACAAACCCTTAAAACATTTATTTCCTGTTCCCTTAAAACTCATGGTGTTGATTATTGACCATCATTTAGTTGGTCTGTATGTTAATATTCTGGAGTCACTGTAATTGGTTTGTCTTGCTGCATTTGAATCTGAGAACACCATGTTCCACATAAGGAGATGTGAAGATGCAAGGTAATCCCATCTCTCGAGTTAGTACCAGCATTTCCAGATGCAGCTTTTGGCAGTATGTGTCATAGACATTGGAGAATCTGAATGGACACTCTCAGCAGTCACTTGTCAGAACTTGAGTAATTTATCCTAGGCAAAAAAAAGTCTGGTTTTGATCAATAGTGATCTCATCTCAAGATGTGCCTGTTTTTGTCTTGTTTTCTCTTAATAAGCAATTTCTAAATGATCTTTTTTCTTTATTTTTTTTTCCAGTGTTATACAGGGCCATATTTCCCTTGCTTTAACCTGGCTCCCACGGTTTTGGATCTTGGCCCACTACTTCCACCTGTGTCATGACATGTTTAAAAATGGGCATCCTCCTCCTTGTTGTGGATGCTGAGTTTAACTTTAAGCATTACTGCTCCACTGAGTAGCAAGAAGACATTTATCAGACAAATTGGTTGGCTAAATAGATTTAGTGAAAGACTACTTAATGTCTTCAGACTGCCATGTCTTTCGGGGTGTTTTCACATCAGTTTATAGCCACAGCAGAACGAATCAATTCTGTGCAGATGGAAGGACAAACTCCCTAGCATTCAGTCTGTGCAGCAGTGCCTCTGCCATTTGGTGGATATACAGGAAGAACATTAACAGGTGTTGTTATTTGCCTTGTATCTACAAGGAGATCAAGTTCAGGGAGAACATGATATAGGATGAATCTTACTGTTTGTGTCACAGTCTGTTACCCTGTGCCACAATAACTAGCAAGAGGACTGTCCTTAACATGGAAGCAATGGGCAGGTTGCCGTTTGTTCTGACAGCCTCTGTGAAGCCTGGAGAACTAAAATTAGATTCATCCAAGCGATTGGATTTCTTCTGTGGTGACATGTCTGTATAAGGTTAACTGCTGGCTTAAATGTTTCTGTGTTTTGACGTCCATTAAGAACTTTAAGTAAAGGAAGCTGCATTTACATATTCGTAGCACTTCAGTGGCTAGAGCTGAGACAACATTAGTGAATGTGTCCCTTGCAGATGTCTGCAGGGAGCTACTTTGGTTTCCACTTACACCTTAAATTTCATTAAACTTTCAGTTTTAAAGTGTTACACTTGAGCAAATAGTCCTGCCAGCATCACTTTGCTCAAAACTCTGAGGCTGAGTTCCAGGCCATTAAGGTACTGCTTCGCAGCCATCAGTAGGTAGAATATGCATGTGGACAAAAAAAACCATGTAAAGTAGATTACAACAGTAACTGTAGCTTAGAATATTTTGCCCAAACAAGTGTGCCATGTCTGTCTGGCTTATGATTCAGTTCTTCCTTGGAGTCCTACATGTTCTGGGATCCTGTGATGCAGATGAAACTGAGCAGGGAGCATATTCTGTGCCTTGATGTGGAGTGCTGCACATAGCTTGTGCATGCTGTGGGTGCTGCTGATGGAAAATGTTTACAAGTTCAGGTGCGAGGGTGGGTGAGCACTTGCAATGTAATGCAAGTACAGACAGGAAGTCTTGAGTTCAGGTACTCTGGTGAGTAATGTCTGTCTTTGCTTTTGCCGTAGTTCTGGTCCAAAATTCAACAGTGCCATCAGAGGGAAGATTGGTCTGCCTCACAGCATCAAATTAAGGTTTCTGAGTTTTCTCTGCTTTCTATTGCATCATTAATAGGTTTTGTTGGTACTTGAAGGTTTTCTTAAAATCTTGTTGATCTGTCTTTATAGCAGACGACGCTCCAGAAGCAAAAGTCCCTTCAGAAAAGACAAGAGCCCTGTTAGGTAGGAATTTTTACACACATTTGGGGTTTATTTTTGTCCAATTGAAGTTAGAAAAATAATGGTGAAATAATGCATGACTGCTTGCTTGCAAGCTTATACTCACAAGTAATGCTGGAATTCATTCAGAAAGCCCATGAGAGGAGAGTATTGAAAGTACATTGCTTTCTCCCTGTGTCATGAACCCTCTCTTGCCCCTCCCCCAATAACAGTGTACAATTATAAATAATGTCAGTTTACAAACCATGTTTTGCTTTGCTTTTTGTGCTTCTGCATTGTCAATCTTTTTCCTGTTAATTGTGATTTAAATTAGCTAGTTTTTTCTGCTAAATCTTAAGTATGGAATGGAAAAGTACTGTACAAATGCTGCTTTTTCCTATTTCCATATGTATTGATGGTTTTGTAGGGAAGCCAAGTACCTTTGAAATCCAGGAGGTGCTTATCCATTCTTAGGCTTCTTGTTGAAGGGAACTGGATTTAGGTGGCGGCTAATGAGATTATTCTCTAAATGAATGCAGTTAAATTTAACCAATCTTGCTTTGTTTTTTAATTATTAGCAAACTCTTACGGAGATAATTTAATTTTTTCATGTGTATTCTCCGTGATTGTTCTTTTAAATATTTATAAAAGTATAAATACATAATACATGACTGGAAGCTCAATCCAGGATCCAGCATGCTAATGCTGTCCTGTACTTCAGTACAAGGCAGGGTTTTTTAGATGTGAAGCTTTAACACCTTGAAAGTGGTGCATCTTATTTTGGCTAGTGATCAGTATTGGAATAAAGTTGATCTGGTGCTCCTGGTGTCAAGGATGGGAGTAATTACTCACTACTCATACTTAACAAGCTGAACCTGTAGAATGAGGACTGGGAATTCTGTTTGTATGGATATCAGCATTGTTCATGCAGTGGCTGTGGTAACTCCAGAGTGACTGGGCACATGTAAGATTTTAGTTTGCAAAGCTACAAGAAGTTCATACTACTTGCTTGAGAGTTCAGACAGCTAGTCTGTTCTAATTAATCCCATTGTCCTTCGTTTTCCTGTCCTTTCATCTTGTTTTCATCAGTAGTAGGATGAGGGGAAATGGCCTCAAGTTGCAGCAGGGGAGGTTTAGATTAGATAGTAGGAAAAATCTCTTCAATTTCAGTGGGTTGTCAAGCACTGGACGGGGCTGCCCAGGGAAGTGGTTGAGTCACCATCCCTGGAGGTGTTTAAAAGATGGGCAGACGAGGTGCTTAGGGACAGTGTTTAGTGGTGGACAGGTACGGTTGGACTCTTACGATCTTAAAGGTCTTTTCCAACCAAATGATTCTATGATCTTTTTGACCGTAAGTTCCCTAGTGGTACTGTTACCTGTTCTGGACAGGTAGCAAAATGGCACCTCTGTTTAATTGGGGCTTCTGTACTTAAAACACAATTTTCCAGTCATATTTAATGCTTACAGTTGAAACAGGATGTTTAGTTAGGTTAAAGAAGTTGTTGTTGTTATTATTATTATTAATGTATTTCCTTCAGCTCTTGACCTGCCTTTTTTAATATGGCAGGTGTTTTTTTTCCCCATAAGACTGAATTACTGATTATTTAAAGTTTCATGCATGGTCTAGAGATGAGTTATCTTAATTCAGATTATTTTTAACTGAACTTTCCTCTTTCCAGAGAACCTATTGATAATCTTACTCCTGAAGAGCGGGATGCTCGAACAGTATTCTGCATGCAGCTGGCTGCAAGAATTCGACCGAGAGACCTGGAAGAATTTTTCTCTACAGTAGGGAAGGTAATTAATAAGGAGGTTAAAATTATTCTGAATACTTCCTCAAGCTGTCCTAGTACAAGACTGATATTCTGCAGAATTGTAAGCAAGTGGCTTTCTGGAGCTTCTTACACAGGTGAAAGGGGTGTGTGTGTGAATGATGACCAACTAATTCTTAAAGGCTCTGAACACGAAAGCATAATTTATCTTGGTTCATTGTTCAGCATGTGATGTGATGTGAAACATGGCAATGCAATTCTGACAACTTCATTTTTCAGAAGTTTCAGTCTTTTGCAGATAGGTCTGCCAGTTATAGTGTAATGTAAAAATCAGTTTAACTTTATAAATTGTGAAAAACTTCTTTTGTTCCATCAGCTGTAAAGTTCTGGCTTAAAGCATGGTAGTGCTGCAAGTATTCTAATGCCCCTGTTCTGCGGCATTCTACGTTTGACTTTGAATGGCAGCTTTTACTGCTAGCTTACCTCTGGGATGTGTGTGTTAAGATAGTTTTATGCTACTCCAGATTTGCAGCATAATTACAAAGCCCTTGGCTTGGCAAACAATTGTCTGGTTATTAATACCTTTCTGAGAAATGGACTGCATTAGGTTTTTTTTTTTCTTTCCTTTATCTCTAACAGCATTTCTGTACTTGCATTTCAGGTTCGCGATGTACGAATGATTTCGGATAGAAATTCCAGGCGTTCAAAGGGAATTGCTTATGTAGAATTTGTTGATGTTAGTTCAGTGCCTCTGGCAATAGGACTAACTGGACAGAGAGTCTTGGGTGTACCAATCATAGTACAAGCATCACAGGTAAGGAGCTGTAAACTTCTTTTTTATTCATGTTGAGTGGTGCCTCTTTTATCTTGCTGGAAAACTCACTGAAAATTTGCTTGACGTTGAATGTTTGGAAAACCTTAACAAGAATGATTATTTAAGCTATTTATAAATGGGCCTTTGTTTCCCATAGTTGACAGGCAAATTAAAGCAATTCAAAGTCATATGAATGCATTTTGAAAATACAGATGTTAAGAAGGTGGTGATAATGAAACTGTAACAGCATTACAGAATTGTAGCATGCTTTATGCGTGCTTTCCAGCATGTGTAAAAAGTGAAGTGTTTACTAGATAGAATCCAGAATTCTGCATGGAGTTGTTAATTTGGAGGCTTTTGGAACCTGTGTCTCTATGTGGTCATGATCTTGGATTTTGTGGATTTTAAGTCCAATGGACAGTGCAGATTATAAAACAGCTTGTATTTTTTTGGTGAATCTGCTAGTTTTAATCTGGTAGAGTTATACTGCTTATATTAGGGTTTTTTATTAAATTCTTACAGAAGGTCTATTTCTCTTTTTTTTTTTTTTTTTTTCTTTCTTCTTAGGCAGAGAAAAACAGAGCAGCGGCAATGGCAAATAATCTGCAGAAGGGCAGTGCTGGTCCTATGAGGCTCTATGTGGGATCATTACACTTCAACATAACTGAGGATATGCTTCGAGGAATTTTTGAGCCATTTGGCAGGGTAAATTTTAATTTGGCATGTTGTGTTATGGTAGTTTATCTGAAAAAACGAAATTAGTTGTAGAGCGCTCACAGCTTCTGGAAATAATTCAGCTTCACACCTGAAAAACATTTGTTTCTTCACCCTTTGTGCCTCTACATCTGCAAGGCTTTAGATAGGTAGTTCGCATTGGAAAACAAGTGAGAACCTTGATTTGCGATGAGGTTCAGTGATTTTGAATGGCAGGTCTTACGGAGGAAAGCTGAGAATTCAGTGAGTGCCTAAAATTACAAAACAAAACAACAAAAAAATAAAAATTCCTGCTTCTGCAGCTCCTAAATATCTACCCACAAACCCCCACCCCTATGATTGTAATGGGGGTCCCATTTCACAGGTTAAAGCACAGAGCACAGAATCAGGTCTGAGTTCTGTTCACCATGAACAGTAGTTTTACCTGTTTCTGAGAATTCTGCTTAAGTTTTAGCTCATGTTACTGCCATGAACTAGTGGTGTGTCCCGTATGGCTCTGACACAGGCCCCTTCTTACTCCTGAACATTAGGCCCCAGTTTGCAGCATGGTAATATGTTCTTGTAGAGTGTGTGTTCTGGAAGTAAGCAGATGAAATCTGAAGTTTGCAGAGGAGTCATAATAAATGTTAGTTACGTCTACTGTGCTAACATAGGTATCATGTGTATATCATTGTTAGATAGTGAAAAAGTAATATACTTTTATATTAATGCTGCTTAATGGGGAAAAAAATTACCAAGTCCACTGATGTTTTTTCATACCATCTTTGGATATTAACCCTGCCTCATACATGCTGTAACAGTGCTTTTCAGATGCTTTATTCAGATTCAGTATGTGTATCCCCTTAATTCTGTTGTGCAAAAGCCTGGAAAATTGCAGCAATTTGTTAAATTTTAATCCATGTGGCTGCTCTTCTGTTTTCTCTCAAGGTCTGCCAGTAGGATTAATGTAGTTTAGGAGGCTTACATGTAGAGCCGTGAAGGTTTTTCCTTCTCCTGATTCCATATACCCAAGTCTTAAACTCAGTTCTTCCTCTTACTGCTGTGCTGTTGTCTATTCCCAACACTATTTTATGGCTTGATATGTTTTAAATTCAGTAACTGTGAACTCCCAGGAGTTTCCATATGCCAATAATTATTTACAATATACACCTTTTTCTGAAAGCCCTTGGTCAAAGTCATGCAAACTGCTTTTCTTAGCTTGTAAAATGGAGTTTCTCAGCGTGTGAGATGCCATGACTGTAATGGTTCAGTTAGAAGTTGATGATGTCTGCATGCTCATTTTCTGCTGCAATGTTGCATCAGGACGAAGCCTCTGTGTGTAGCTGCACTCAACTTAAAGGATAAATTGGCTGTCACCCTTCTGTTTACCTGCTTCTGTTTTAGTATCAAAGTTTGTATCTAGCTGCCTGTACGCTAATTTTGACTTGAGGAAGGAATGAGGAACTGATTTAAGAAAAAAAATAATAGTGGTTTCACGTTGATATGTGTGTTTGGCAGGGCTGTGTTCAGGTTTTGTTTTGATGTCTTGTGGTTTGTTCCAAAATGTCTGATAATAAATAGCTTTATTCTTGTTTTTAGATCGAAAGCATTCAGCTGATGATGGATAGTGAAACTGGACGCTCAAAAGGATATGGATTTATTACGGTATGACTAGGGTTGCCAGGCTTTTTGGAGAATTTCTGAGTGTAACCTTCCCCTGTAGTAGTAGAGTTTTACTCGGCAATCTCTCTTAAGTCTCGTCTTGGAAATGCTGTGTTGCTAAACATGCAACAATGGCCCTTTTCTTTGACAGTTCTCTGTGGGTATTGCTGAACCACGCACATGTTTAGAATGGAATAGTATACTCTGGTCTGTGGCTGGTAAAGAAATGCTGTCCTCTGCAGGCAAAGATACTAGTAAAGTATTCACAGTGCTGTTAAAATGGTGCAATTTCAGCTTTTTAGGGGAAATAAACTATTAGAGGCTAAAACTTTCAGTTGAAAACATCTTTCCTCTTTACTCTCAGATAAATAATTTTGTGAACTTTGGTTTCTTGACTGACCTGGCAGTTTGTCATGGGGGGAAAAAGTCTTGGCTGGGACCTCTGGAACTAGGAGACAAATGAAACCAAAGTACCTATATAGCTAATATTTGATGGTTTTAACACTGACAAATTATTTGTATATTTAATTTGACGTTACACAGCATAAAGCAGAGCATCTGTTAGGAATAGCCAGTAAAAGCATGACAGTTAGAAGGTTACAAAGGAAGTGACTTGTCATTCTTGGAAAGTGTTGAAAGAGAACCACAGCCATGACTTATGTTGATTGCTATATCTAGATGCTGTAGCTTCAATGATGATATATATATAGATATATTCTTACCTAAATATGAGAAAGTAAATATCCAAACTTGTGTGTGCTTGGTTTAAATGGAAAATACGGAGCACATTTAAGCTAGCTTGTAGCTATTGTTATGTTAAATTTAGTGTTTCTAATTTATATTTTTCTAATCTACAGTTTTCAGACTCTGAGTGTGCCAAAAAGGCCTTAGAACAACTCAATGGATTTGAGTTGGCTGGTAGGCCAATGAAGGTTGGACATGTAACTGAGCGCACTGATGCTTCGAGTGCTAGTTCATTTTTGGACAGTGATGAATTGGAACGGACTGGAATTGACTTGGGAACAACTGGTCGCCTTCAGTTGATGGCAAGACTTGCAGAAGGTATGTGTGATTAATAGGAAATGTGTGACAATACAGAAGTTTGCAGAATTTGAATTAATACACCCCACAGAATATTATACTAAATGTGTGGAACGGTATTTTTAAACTTTTGACAACAGTAAGATTCCTACTTCTGTTACCGCATCCCTAACTGAGTGAAAAGCACTTGCTGCAAGATACATTCACATTCTGTTCTAGGTACTGGTTTGCAGATTCCCCCAGCTGCACAGCAGGCTCTGCAGATGAGCGGATCTTTGGCATTTGGAGCTGTGGCAGGTAAGGAATGATGGCCTATTTATTTTTCAAAAATACTTAATGGTTTATAATTTTGAGACAAGAGGTACTTAACTACATTTTGTGCTCTTTTAAAATGAGAACAGGGGTATTACAGCATGTTTTACAAACTGTAAAATACTGCAAATCCATGAGCAAATAAACAGTGATAACATATGTCAGCTTTGATGTGCATGATTCACTTTTGGCAAATCTGTTGTAGTTCACTTAATTCATCCCAAGCCTTCATCTCTTTATCTTTGCTGTTCCCTGTACAAATGGGGACTTTTAGTTATACTGCAGTGTAAATGTTGACTGTTAAAAATGGCAGGCTCATAACTGGAAGGGGATTGACCCTTCTGAAAAGGCAGAGCTGTACCACGGGCAAGAAAGTCCTAAATTAGGACTTCATAGGGGACATGGCAACTAGGACTACAGTAGTGTTAGGTTTGTACAGTGTATGTCCTGGGGAGGAAGGACACTGTACATCAGGGGATTTGTGTGTTGCTTGGAATTGGCTATAGTTTGTGTGTTCTATAACTGGGTATGTTGGAAGTGTTACTGAGACTTTATTTTGTTTTGAGAGGGAATGAGGCTGAGGATATGATTGCTGCTGCTAGTTCATAGCTGGTCTAAACAACAAACTGTTCAAGAGGGCTTCAGAACTAAAGCAATGAGTATCTTCCTGCAGGAGACTGGGAATTCAGAGTAAAATTTCTTCTTGTTGTTTTTATTATTTTTTATTAGTACAGGAAAAAAGGGCATGAAACTGTCATAGCAGTAGAAAGGACTTGAATGCCACAAATATGTAGATGCTGGGACACATGAGAAGTGTCAGGAAATCGATAAAGAATAGGTGGTGGTGTTTTGTTTTTCTTCCAGCAGAGTTTGACAGAATTGATTCAGACTTAAGATACAGCTGAATCACGTTACTGAAATTCAGGTGCAGTTTTGAGAA
Source organism: Egretta garzetta (assembly GCF_000687185.1). Taxonomy (NCBI): domain Eukaryota; kingdom Metazoa; phylum Chordata; class Aves; order Pelecaniformes; family Ardeidae; genus Egretta; species Egretta garzetta. Next base: position 1,158,610 of record NW_009258293.1, read on the forward strand.
GACCTTACACATGAAACTATAGACAATTGCTAAAAGAGTACAGTAGGGTCTTACTATAGATACACCCTTGGAAGGAAAAGGGACTGGCTAGCGAAAGAAAAACGTGAGTTGAGGAATAAGGTGGGGTTATTTCTGTTTGAGAAAAAAAAGATGAAAAAGACACAGTGGCAAGGAAAAAGTGTATCTAGTCCAGAAAGAGAAGGAAAGGTAAACAACACTAAAATTAGATCATCTTTAATGTAAGTGATGAAGTGGTGTGACAGTTTTGCTTGTAAACAGGTGTAGTCAATGAGAAGTGAGAGAAGTATTTCTAAAAAACACTGATCCTTTCCCCACCATCATACTTGAAACAAACATGCCAAAGAAATCCAATTCCCCAAGTAGGGAACATGGCCAAAAATGTCTAACACAGCTGAACTGTTAGGATAGTATGGAATCAGTATGAGACAACATGGCTGTGGAGGAATAAATGATAAGGCTGAATAGAGGTTGTTGAAAATGTGCATGTTTGGTAACTGTAGAAGTGGTAGGAGTAGCATTGTTTATTCCACTTGTATTGTACAAAAGAAATAATGCAGACATGTGCAATTTAAGTAACGTTGGAAAAAGATAAAGCTTTTTACTACCATAGTCATGAGCTATCCCCAAAGTGAGATTTGGTTATGGATTAAAGATCTCTTTACTCTTGTTAGAGAAAATTACCACCAGGAATTATGTCATTGTGGGAGACTTTAACTTCCCTAATACAGATTGGAGAAGAATTGCTAGTAATAATGGTGGGGCCCAGATATTCCGGGATGTGATATCCGACAAATTTCTTCATCAAACACTCACTGACTCATGAAGAGGGGATGCTATTTTAAACTCAATTTGGTAAGTAATGAAGATGTTATGGATGAGAACAGAAATGACCATTGACTTGAGGGATCATGAGTTGTTCAAGTTTAAATGGAAGGGTAAACAAAACAGGTCTGTAACTAAGGCTTCTGATTTCAAAAGTGGTGGTTGAAGAAACAAGGCCATAAAGTCTTCTAGTCTAAGCAACTTAGGTGTTTGAACAGGCAGGATGTAAGCAGTTTCCTCAGTTCTAAGTTGTTAATGCTATATTGGATCTGTATTCCACAGAAAGAAGAAACAGTCCTGTTAGAAATGGGCTCCACACCGAACTAGGTGATAAACTGCCTTAAAAGACATAATAAGTACAGAACCTATGAAGAATAGGAAAAAGGACTGATAATAAAACAATATTTTTATTTTGGAAAATAGATAAAATGAGAATTGCTTGCCAACAGTCAAATTGAGTTAGACCTTGTAAAAGACGTGAAAACATAGATGAAGATTTACAAGCTCTTGAAGAGAACAAAAAGGAAGTGGGGCTGAGGTTGAATGAAAAAATACTCCCAGAATGTTTCAAAAGAATCTCATTGGCTCAGTTTGTGGTGGTAACAGTAGTCATAAAGTTTGGAATTTGAGGAAGGTAAGCTAGGAGTATGGATTAAAAAAAATTATTCACAAGGTAGAAGGCAAAGCTAGAAGTAAGAGCTGACTATACTTAGTTCAGAGTGGTAAGAAAACTCCCATCATTAATGAGGGAATAAGTGCTTGAAATATGAGGTCTGATATCTGGTGTTGTCAATGAATATTTTAAATATGTGGTACAATATATAGCTGGAACATCTAATTCTAAATTACCTGCACTTGAGGAAGAACAACATAATCAGGCTGTTTTCTAGTCCTGTTGCTCTGACCACTTCTCTCCTTCAGAAGTCATACTTAAAGAGGGTAAACTGATGGGTATTATTAATGTATAGCATACTTTCAGAGAAACTGGATTTAAAGAATTAACAATCTTTGATAAAACTGACTTTCCTAGGCAGAGGAGCAGTAGTAGAACTCTCCTCTCTGAACTTTTGGCTTGTGTCATTTGGAAGTTATTAAGCTAGAGAGGTGGGTAGTACAGGAAGTACAAGATGTGTAAAGAAGCTGGCTCAAAGAGGGATTTTTTTCAGATGAAAGCTGGGAAGGTTGGAGACTGTTGAAACCAAAGTTCAGGTGTTGGGCTGATCTTGTTAATATTTACACGAATAACAATGGTCAACAAGAGTAGGAATGAGGTGAGTAAATAACAGGCTGTCAATGAGGGATTTTTGGGGTGTTGTATGTTGTTCACCTGTTGAGGATTGAAACAAATTCTGGTTATGTAGCCTGGGAGCCTAGCAGTGAAAGATGGCCAAGGAGGAGGAAAATACCTAAATACTCCAGTTCATCAGTAAGTGAATATGAACTGTCAGCGTGATGCATTTTTGAAAGGACAACTATGTTCCTAAAGGTAGCATACTTGAGCATCTGAGATGTAACATATGCATTTGTGAACAGTTCTGACCACCCATGTTCAGCATGGGTTGAATCAAACTAAAATAGGGAAGCTAAATAATTGCATTTTTGGGAGACCTGAGAATTTGCATGTTATTCCCACCGAGAAAATTCCAGCAGGAAAAAGAATTGAAGCTAAACAGTTGTGGCTGTGTACTTTTCTGTTCTCTAGTAAATTCTGTCTGAAAATCAGACTTAAAATAACCATGAGGCTATAGAACATTCTTCTAATGCTTTGTGGGACAAAACATTCCTTACCTTTAGGAAGGAACTGTTTATGAAAAAGGCTGAGATAGTGTGCTGCAGTAGAGAGACGGATAGGGGTTACCATCCAGGACCTCTAATTGATCTGCTGTTCCATTGTAAGTAATTATGTAGAAAACTGGGAAACATTTGGCAGGCTTTTGCTTATTTAAAGCCAGCTGTGTTTCAAAATAAACATGCAACTTGTTTTAAGACACAGAATGCTTTGATACATCCTTCTGTATTTCTACTTTCTCTTTACCTAAGCATGTACTTATTAATCATGCTAAACTTGCTGTTCTTACAGATGTGTATACAGAACATACTGAAAGAGTTGATCTTGACAGATGCGTTCATTTTAGTTTCCACGTAATATTTAAAACTGCATGTAGGGATGAATAAGAGTTGACAATGAATTTATAAATTCTGACTGAATTTAGAAGTGAGAGGAGAAGACCATTCTTCAATCATGAGCAACAAGAAAATTCAGTTGGTGAAAGATTTGGTGTACAGGGGGTTATGTTTTAGAGGTGGTAGATAATTAACCTATGAAACTTGTTGCCACAAGATACCGTTAGCTGATTTTCCTGTGTTTAGAACAGATTTGACTCTCAGCTCTAGACAGAATGTGAACTGGTGATCTGTGTAGATTTGCCACATTTGGTGCAGGTGGCCTGGAGCATTCGGCTGTAGAGCCCCAGGCTGGCTGACATTTGGTGAGTTCAGCTGCACATGATGTATGTGTGCAATTGCGTCAGAATTGCAGAGGGAGAAGTCTGTCCTCATCTGACTAGAATGATGTAGGAGATTTGGGGTTGGGTTTGGTTTTTTTTAAAAACACATTTGTTTACAAAGAATTTGAGTAGTAATTAACTAGGCAATTAATTCTATATTTGGTTAAATCCATGCAGTTTCTGCAAAGAATACAAGCTAAGACAGTCTTGCCCGTTATGGTATTTCTCAGTCTATAGAATTGAGGATTTCTTTTTGTTCAGATCCAGATGGAAGACATGCTAAATGTAGTCAGTTCTTGTTACAGCTCGGCCTTCAGAGCTTGCTCCTTCCGCCTCTTATTTTTCCACGTGGTTCCCAGTTCTATGACTTCTATGAAAGTCACTTGGGAAGGCGCTCAAGGAAGATTTGTCTTCAGGGCTCTTGCTGCCTAATACTTAAAGCAAAAAAAATTCACTCCTCTTGGTCTCCCAGTGTTGTGGAGGAGGGTTTATTAGGAAGGGGGAAAGTATATTGATGCCCGATACCTTCAGGTATTTCCAGGTAAGCTTGGAAGCTAACTTGGGGTCCATTGCTTCACTGCTTTCTAAACAAGTGAATTAAGATGGTGGTTAACTTTAGTCTTCTAACTCTTCGTGCTCGTGTGAATTAAATTGGAACATAAGTGAAGAGGCTTATACTTACATTTCTTGTGTTCTGAAATTTTCTGTTGGTTTAAAGGTGTCAAGTATTGGAGTTACATACTTGGAAATGGTTAGAAAGTCTGCATTTTTCTGTTCCCATTACTTGAAGCTGGGACAGCTATATGTTAATAAGCAAGTAATTAGTGTTTTCTTGGCGAATTAAATGTTCTGAAAACTTGAAACTGTTTTGAATTTGAAAAATACTGAAGTAACTGGTGTCATTATGACACTTACATGGAAAGATAGTGGGTGAAATATTACCTTATGCTACTGGAAATTAAATTTGATAACCACTTTCAGAATGTCACGTTTGGGTAACTGTGTACTTAAATGCTTTCTCTTAGTAAAGATGCAAACTTCTAATGGCTGTTAAGAATTGCTGTGATTATTTTCTCATGGAACAAAATACATCTTAACAAAGAGTTGAAGCACAGCAAAGGCAAAGTAGAAAATGGTACATTGAATTAAAGGACATTGCTGTGTCTTTCCTTTTAAGGTGTTGTTTCTCTTTGAAATATGCTTACCTTTGTAGTCATGGAATCTCTACTGAGTACAGAATATTCCAGCTGAGAAGCTGAAATAAGTGAAGCTACTGAAAACTAGAGAGGAACAGTGAGAGTGGGTTGAGGTATTTGAACAAGCTCTTAACCACAAAGATATGAGCTAAACAGCCTGGCTGGCAGGTAGTGATACAACAGTGCTAGCAAGCATACTAATTAACTTCTGTATATTTTTCTTTAGATTTGCAAACAAGACTGTCTCAGCAGAATGAAGGTAAACTAGCATTTGATGTAACTTGTCATCAGTAGGTCTTGTTGCAGATGTCTGTAAGTGAAATGCTTCTGGTGTAGAGTTTGCCAACAGCCTGAGAAATTGTATTGTCTTTGTGTCTGTAGGAATCATACTAGGTATTGATTATTGACTGAAAATAACAATGTATGTTAAACACTTTGCCCTTTCTTTGTAGCATTTCCTCAGTGCTGGTAACATTCTCCAGCCCTTTGTTAGTCCTAGAAAATGTGTGGGATTTGTGGTTTTGTTTGTGGATTTAGGTGTGGTTGGGTGTGGGGTTTTTTCCTGCCTTCGAGGTAGGGACTAGAGGGGTCATTTGAGAATCGGAAGTTTGGGTTTACTGTCGCTGGATTAGTTGTCATCTTACTCCGACTGCTTAACCCCTGTCTGCATATATAGAGAGGAGGTGGCTATTATTTCAGCTAAATGAACAGAAGCTTGCAGCCTATAGGACAGCACTTAACCTTTAAGAAGATGTACCGTGATGATGAGCAACAGTAAATGACAAGTAATAAATTGTCAAATATTTCCTACCTTACACATTTCGACGGGACAAAAGTACAACTACATGTTTTTGAAGGATAATTCAAAGTGCTTAAAATATACTTTGAGAATTCTTGAAGAGGTCTGTTTCCTGTGAAGTCAGGTTGGGTGTTCCCACTCCATCCTGAGTTGCTGTTTGGCTTCCATGAGGAGAAAAAAATTTGAAGGTGTTGCTGGCAGTGAACTCTGGCAGATATTTTAGATGCGTGTGAAGATGCATGTATCTGCATTTGAATGTTTAAATAGAAAATCTGCCAAAATCAATGTGCAGGGTTATCTTCTCTTTCAGCTTCAACTTTAGGTCATCTATGCTCTTTTCTGTATCGGTCAATTTAAAATTTCTCTATCATAAATGGTGTCTAGTTATGAGTTTTGCTTTACTGCCTTCAATTTTCTGTTAGAATGGTTGCTACTATAGCTGAATGTTGGGAATTTAAGAACAGATAGCAGATACTCATTTAAATTGAAGCCATGCATAGTGGGTGCTTAGATCTGTTACTGTGTGGTTTTTTTTTCCCATTACAACAGTTCTGGCTGCAGCTGCTTCTGTACAACCACTTGCAACACAGTGCTTCCAGCTTTCCAACATGTTTAATCCTCAAACGTAAGTGATGTATTGTTGTCTGTTTGGCATTTGTTGATGACTTTAACATCTGAGAGAGGAATCAGAACGTTGCAGAGGGTTTTTTGATGGGTTTTGGGGTGGATTTCATCTGAGTGATAACAATTCCATCTCTGTCCTGTTCTTTCTCCACCCTCTACAGTGAAGAAGAAGCTGGCTGGGATACAGAAATTAAAGACGATGTGATTGAGGAATGTAACAAACATGGAGGAGTTATCCACATCTATGTAGACAAAAACTCAGCTCAGGTATGCCTGGTTACAAGGAGACACTGAGCAGGTTTTAGGAGTGTTGTTGCTTTGTAGTCTATAGAGGGAGCATTCCAAATACCTTCCCCCGTCTGTCCGTCCGTGTGTCGTCGTCCCGTCCAAAAAAAAAAAACCCTGGAATTTAAATTTCTTGAAGATACTTTGCACCTCTTTAATTCTGGCATTTGGCTTTTCCCTTAAGCTGTGCATTTCCCAAAAGCCAGGGACTTGCAGTTTCCAGTTTCCTCTGTTCCTAGAGAATGTGGACTTTAGCACAAAGGACACCCTGCTTCAGCAGACTTGAGATGTGCAGTTAAATGTGTCCCTGATCTTGTGACTGGAGACAATTGTGTTCACTAGTAATGTTAAAGTCTTGCAGTGGGCAGTAGGAGGGCCTAGAGTTATAATGGGGAGGAGAAGAAAAAGGGCTACTGATGCTGACTTAATTACCCAGGTCAATGGCTGCTTGAGGGATGCTCAGCCTGCGCCTTTTAAGGCGAATACATTTTTCTTCTGTGCTCATGTTGTTTACACAATCCCCAGACTGGTTATCTCCCCTGTATTTCGGCTCTTAAAATACAAACTGTGGAAGGTCTGTATAGAGATTTGGCCTTCTTGAACCCCTTTTATATAGAATTCACAGCCCAAACTGAAGTACAGTTTCAAACACTCTCATAGTCGGATTAATTTCTAACCTTCAGGCCCTGGAAGTGTCCTGTTGTGTTCCAGTCTGCTGTGCAAGGCACTGTGGCGTGTTAAGGAAAAGTAAAGCTTTCTGTTGTTGTATCTCATTTCAAGGTTTATGCAGCTTGGATGCCTGCACAGGAGGAGGCTGAGGACAGAACTGTGTGTTTTAATTGTGTAGTGCCTTAAACATCAGCCCCACTCTCAAGTTTCCCCCTGAGAAGGAAATGAGTTAGATCACAGGGGGAAGAGTCAGTACAGGCTGGGAAAGGCTGTTGAAGAGAAGGCTGGGTTCTATTTCTTACTGTATTCTTCTCCTGAAAAATCTGTTTCAGCTAGAATCTGATGTGTTCCAAGAATTACTCGTAGTAGTCTATTTTTAAGCAGGCAGCCAGAAAAATGCATGCATGTTACTGTGGGCGTCTGCGTACGTGTCTTGCTGTTGTTGAATGTGAATATTGCAGTGCTCTGGATTAGGCTGGTTTAGTGCTTAATTTGCAGATAGAAAACTTCAGGTAGAAGATCAGTCTGTCATTCACATTGGGTATTGTCTTCAGCTCTTCCTGCCCTGGTGTTTTTTTTCCCCCCCCCCCCCTTCCCCCCCCGCCTTTGTCTTGGTCCTTGTTCAAGTAAAGACAGATGCTGAAGTTCACATAGGAGAATTCTTACTGCACCAGTCTTCCTTGAAGTGCTGGAGGTCCTTCCTGCTCTGGGGAATGGGGAGTGCTTAATCCCTTTGAAAACTAGACTGTGAACTTGCATATCCAGTTAACGCATTTATGGTTAAACTCTGTGATACACAGAACTCAATGGCTAGGGTATGGTAGAGGTACCCAAATTGCTTGCGCTTTTCTGTTTTGCATGCGATTTGTAGCCAGGAGCCATTAGATACCTCTTTGAAGGGTTATCATGAGCAAGTAAGCAAGCCAGTACTTGTTGATTTTGGGTCAAGTTCACATTTGCTCTGTTTTGCAAAGTCCTACTTGAAGAGTTTCATGCTGTGATAACTGTTACAGCACAGTAATGCCTGGCAGTGAAAGACTGCCCACTGCTCTGTTTGCTTATGCTCATTCTGCATTTTCTGTTAGTATCAGCAGG
>NW_009258293.1:1166652-1172435 GCF_000687185.1 Egretta garzetta
AGGAAGTGTCTCGAGAACAGATGATGTGGGATGTTTCTTGAGCCTCTAATGGGCTGTAACCCTTCTCTGTTACAGGGCAATGTCTATGTCAAATGTCCTTCGATTGCTGCTGCCATTGCAGCTGTAAATGCGTTGCATGGGAGGTGGTTTGCAGGTGAGTGGATTTCATAGAGACCAGAATACATTTATTGACAAATTACAGAAATGACCAAATACTGGTATTTTATTTTTTTTTTTAAATCTTCTGATTAGGTAAAATGATTACAGCAGCGTATGTACCTCTTCCAACGTACCATAGCCTTTTCCCAGACTCTATGACTGCAACCCAACTACTGGTTCCTGTTCGACGATGAAGATGGATTTAGTCCGTTTTGTACATAGTTATTTTTTGGAGGAAGATTGAGTTATCTTTTATTTAGATAAAACTAAAGGAGAGGATTTAATGTCATTTTGTGTACACTTCCTGCTACCTTTAAAAATAAAATGAAGTAAGCAGAAATGCAGTGTGTTCATTCTCCCTAACTAGCATTTCCACTGTATACAAAGCTGTTGACTTCTTGTTCTGCCTTGTAATTCTTGTACATTTACTAAGGTGATCTGTAGGAACTGAGAAGTAGCTCATAGAAAACAAGTTCTCTGTAAAAGGCAGATGGGACATAAGGATATTTTTAATGTTTCACAAGCCTTTCTTTTAATGCAGCAATTACATTTTACATTTCACTAAATGTAGGTGATCTGCTAAAGGTGGATATTGGAGATAGACTTTATGAAGGGACATATTTAGTGTTTTGTATAAATGGAAAACTCAAGAGGCTACTGAAAGCTGACTCTAGAGAGCCCCTCAGCTTGCTTTGTGCTGACTAACTGGTAAGAATAGAAGGATTGAAGGGTTTTATTTCTTGATGGTAACTTTTGATTAATGTATCTGTAAAAGTTTCTTTGTAAATACTGTGTGAGGTGTGTTGATAAGTTTCCAAACAAAACTATCTCTGCATTTCCAGATAAGTTTCTATGTATGCAGTGTGGCACAGTTGAAGGGTTTCAGCCGAGCCTGAAAATTGGTAGGAAATACAGAAATGTGTTTTGTTCTGGTTGCATATAATCTTTGCTCTTTTTAAGCTCTGTGAGCTCTGAAATATATTTTTGGGTTACTTCAGTGTGTTTGACAAGACAGCTTGATATTTCTATCAAACAAAGACTTTCATATTGCAACAATCTTTGTAAGAACCACTCAAATAAAATTCTCTTAAAAAGGCCTTCATGAAGCTTTATTTCTCCGCTCGCCTCATGTGATTTAAGCAGTGTCTGCTGGAGACTGGAGGTGAGTGAGAGATGCCTTGGGATGGTGGATGTTTGGAGTACCACCCTCTCCTCCAGGAGAAAAGTCAGGAGCTGGTTCCTGCTGTCCTGAACCCTCCCTGGTGGTCCAGGGCCTGTGGGCTGTCTCACTGCCTGGGCAGGGGACAGCTCTGGCCCTTTCTCAGGCCTGCTGCAGATTCATTCCAGAGATCACTTCCCCCTCTGCCCCCATCTTCCACAAATGGTTGTGAATCATGGGGATGTAGGAGTAATTCATGTTGGCTTTTCATCTGGTTTCTGCAGGGAAACCTGCCTGAGTGGGTTGCCCTCTTAGTACTCCCTTCCCCCTCCCTGCCACTCTTAAGCACTGGCTCACAAAAGCTGCATTTGACAAAGGTGCAGAGAGCGGGTTCCACCTAGGTGGGTGAAAATGGGCTGGGCAGGGATGCTGCCAGTGCCTGGGACTGAATGTAGTGGTGACCTGGTCCCCAGTGTCCTGGGTGCTGCTGTTCAGGGCGTACATAGGGCAAGAGGCTGTTTCCTGTGGCTCCCTCCTGGACTGCTGGAGTGGGAGATGGGAGGCAGCACAAAGGGAAATGCGGGCAGGAGGCAGGAATGTTCTGTGGGAGGGTGTATTTGGATTACATGACACAGCTGAAGGAAGCCAAGCAAAGCTGCTCTCTAGTTTTGCTTGACCTTCTATTTTTATTTGCCAGTATTAACCCACCAGTGCCTGTTAGGGTAAAACTGGAGGTGTTCCAGAACAGCTGTGCTGCTTGACTTGGTGGCTGCTGGCAGAGTTTCTCTGTTGGGAGGTTACTGAGCTGCATGACAGCAGAGAGTGAGCAGGCTTTTGGTGGCAGATTTATGTTTCTCCCTTAAAAACTGGGGAAATGGTGCTTGTGCTGGGTGAAGGCTGTATTGGTGCTCATTCAGGTTCTGCTGCTGCTGATCTGTCCTATCCTTAAACAGAAGTAAAGGAGGAGCAAAGGCAAGCCTTGTTTCAAAAGGCAAATAACAAGATTGCAACACTGAACTCATCGTAGTTGGCTGTAGGCACTGCTACAGAGGCTGGCAAGTGGCAGGGAGGAATCCCCTGCTCTCCCTGGGAAGCGCTGAGCTCCTTGGAGACCTGTTAAGGCAGATTGGAGGGAGAGACTCTGCCGGTGGAGCACTGTCCTACAGATAGAGCCCCCTTCCTTTGCTGAGGGGATGAAAGAAGCCACTGCAAGTTCCTATCACTGGAGGCAGCCGCAAGCATGGGTTCTGTCCTTCCCTTCTCTAGAAGGGCTGTAGGGCAGACTGCAGCTCGCCTTGCTGAAGCTGTTAGACACCACCCTTCAGCGCTGTGAAGGAGGTGGGGTGGTCAAGCTGAGCTATGCTGATAACACAGTAACTTGCAGCACAGCCAGTCCTGAAGGCAGAGATTTAGCAACAGCATTGCTCAAGGCCTGACAGGCAGGTTATGTCTCCTAGGTCTGGTGTCATCCTTGTGACTCTCACAAAATACCTCTAGCTGTCATGTTACAGGACCTGTTCTTTTTTCCAGCAGCTGAATGGTTTTTAGCTCTAGCAGCATGGGTATGCCTGCTCTGTGCTGTTCCCTGACTGCTTTCTGCGCCCCATATGCTGCCAGGCTGGCTGGAGGAAGGTGCCCTAGCTGCTGCTTCAGGACTCACCCAAGTCCTTCTCGGGTCCCTTGCTCTCTGTGAGGGCATTTGCCCTGTATTACCTGGACCTCAGAAGTGGGGTCAGCTTCACCCCACCTGGTTTTGCAAGAGGAGAAATTTGATAGCTGATCCAACTTATCCACAGAGTAACTCTCCTAGGCTCGGGAATGCACGAATGCAATGGAGCGCCTCCACATCAACAGATGGTGAATGTGAGCTGCCTGAGGAACCAAAGGGAGAAATGTGCACACTGTGCTTACACCTATGAAATAGGAACTTTAATGTAGTACAAAGGATTATTAATTCTCATTGCTGTGGGAGGAAGAGACAGGAGGAAAGTAGGAATTTGGTAAAGAGCATGTTTACAACAGCAGAGGAAGGAGGATGGTGGTTCACCATTTCATGAAGAGCTCTCACTTCCAGGTATCTAAAGATTTTATTATGGTACAGAGGAGGAAAGGCTGGACAGGGGCATTCTGGGTTAAAACCCAAGCTCCAGGTTAGCAGCGGATTCCCATACCAATAGCCATGAATGTCCCAAACGTCCCACCACTTTGCATCATCGTTTTGCCAACTCCACCCATCAGCTCTCGTCCTCTCATGCCAATCCTGAGACAAAGAAAAAGATGGGAATTATATAAAACCTGAAGCCTGACAGGTAACAGACATGCAGCAGAAAACACCTGATAGAACCAGATAACAGTTGCCCGAGTGCCCAAATCAAACATCTCTTCAGTCTAAACTTAAAATGACTCCACCTGCCTCTGCAAGGGATGGGCTGTGGTACTCTGCCTGAGCCACTGCAAACAAAAATGGAGCTGTTCTCTTTGAGGCACTTGAGTGACCCTTGCCAATGGCCCCTGTGTATTTTCTTCCTGCAGCAGTACCAGCTGCTGCTGTATCCTCTTGCCCTGCCATTAGCAGGAATAGCTTTACTTGCTAGTGCACCAAATACCCTTAGCTTGGGGGGGAGGGGAGCGCTGTCCAAATATTTGACTTGCCAGAGAACAGAAAAGGCCTGAGCTGTTTTATTACCACCCTGCCTGGCTGCAGTGGCAGTATCTTTAATACCACCAACTTAAAACCATGTTGTAAGGTAACTTCCTATTTACCACTGATGCTGTATTTTTAATATGAAAGAAACCTGCAAAGCCTAGAAGTGTCCAGAGGCATTTCTGTTCTCCAGTTCCCATTTAGCGAGGCCAGACTGAAACAAAAAGAATTGTTCCTTCTCAGGAAGCTCTTGTAGTATTTGGCTTTTAAGTGTGCAGTGACTGTACGGTCTAAGGAATTTCATGCGCTTGATTTTTAAAACATGGAGATTTTCCCTCAGAAATGCTACAGCGGAAGTAACATAGCCATGTCATTCAAGCACAACGGAACCACTGTTACTGCTGCTTCTAAATACTCAATCTGGATTTTCAGCTAGCATTGTACCACTTACAAATACTCTCCAGGATCTAAGACAGATCAGAAAACTTTTAAAACTCTTATCAGATTAGACTTTGTGCCTTTTTCTCCTTTTAGGCTCACTACCAAATCATCACCCATGTTTAATCACAGATTAAAAAAAAACCTCAAGCAGAAAGAGTTCTGCACAGTAGGAAAGAGCTTATTTAGTAATTCCTTTTCATGGATGATGTGTGCCAAAACCAGTCAGCAAGCAGTGCAAGAGCTAACTTGGAGCAGTGAGCATTGTTTGTTTCTGTGCTGGTATGCCGGGGAGCACCGGAGGAAGGTGGAATATTGTCCCTCTCTGATTCGCAATGGGATTGTGCTGATGCCAGCCACAGCCTACACTCTTAAAACTGAGACTTGGGATCATTACGGTAACTGCCTCCATGCAGGGGGATGGGAAACACAAACCAACTGCGATGCAGATACCCGAGAGCTTGCAGAGTACCTCGGGAGGCTTTAGAGCGAGGGAGGGCTGCACGTATATCTGCACAGACAATTCATCAAGCTTCTCCTGGAGCTTATCTTTCACAGCCTCAGCTTCCCAACGCAACCTCCCTCATGAGCGGCAGGAAAAGGTCTGTGAAATTGTGACTTCACACACAGCCAACCCAGAGCTGATGCCTCACCATCGCCAGACTTTCCCATTTGAGGCCGGGGCTGACAGCAGGCTCTCGAGCTGTGGCTAATCTGGAGCCACTGATAATGCTTCTCCTACATGACGACACAGGACCAGACCTGTGCCTCCCTTCCTAATCCCAGTCCACTACTCTCTGGCCATCGCTTTGTCACAACTTGTCAACAGAAGCCATTCCCTTGGCATACCTGAGGCAGGAGAACGTGCCGAACAGTGCTCCTGCTGCCATGCCCACTGCAAAGCCCATCATGAAACCCATCTTTACTCTGTCAAAGCAGCTGGGCTGCGATTGCCCGTACGGGCCCACAGTCACAGGCATCTAGAAACGAAAGCACAAAAAAATCACATGGATTTACTGCTTCGTCTAACACGCTTCCATAACTAAACTGCGCTGGAGAGCAGGCCCACGCGTTTCAGAGCCTCCCCTAAGCGCAGTGCCGGAGGCCTGTTACCTCGCCTGTCAAGTAGGAAAAAACAGGGAGGGAATGCCGGTGCCTCGGTGACGGCCCCATTTCGCCCTCAGCAAGCCCCTGTGAGCGCCGCTGTCTCCGAGAGGTGTTTCGGGACCTCATCATGCTCCTCAGCCCCCAGTGAGCAGGGCACGGCGTCACCTTGCAAAGCCTCCGCGGCCGGGCCCGTCCTCCCTCCCGCCGCAAGGCCTCGCATCCGGCGCACCGGGGCCCTCAGCGCCCGCCTCACCTCTACGGGCGCCCCGGCCGCGG
>NW_009258293.1:1172881-1189403 GCF_000687185.1 Egretta garzetta
GCCCCCGAACCCGTGGGTCTCCCCCCGGAGATGGGGAAGTACAGGGGGAAGGAGAGAAGCAAACTTAGTTCTCTTTTCTAGAGGGCTCGCTTTTCCCGGGGTTGCGGCTCTCCCCTGCTCGGGGACGCTGATGGAGGAAGCGGCGCCATTTAGCGTTAGCCCCACGGACCGGCGCTTTTCGACCTGCGGGGCGGGAGCCGTGGCAGAGCCGCGTTAGAGCTCGCACCAAGATCTGCGGGCATGGGTGCGGCCTTGAGGGGCAGCAAGAAATGCATTTAACTGAAATACTCACCTGTGTAATTTTTCCTGACTTTTTAAGGCCTTGTATTTCTTCTTCTCTGAAAATCCCATTCTTCTGTGATGGTCTTGATGCAGAGCGAGGTTACATGTGAGGGCACAGAACGTAATTGCTGGACACTTGTATTTACAGTGGCTGTGCTGCATCTAATGTGCAGCAACCTCAGGTTTTTGAGATCTGGCCTGAGCTATACCTAGACACAGCGGCAGAAGCGCTACTGGTCCCGGGGCAGAGGGGGTGCATGTGTGTAGAGGGGTCAGAGATGCTTTTCCTTCTCCCCTTCTGAGGCTGGCTGATTTGTGTCCTGCAGGATCCCAGAGTCCTGGACAGCATGCTCCCATACCTGACGGCCTACTATGGCAACCCTCACTCCAGGACCCATGCCTACGGCTGGGAGAGCGAGGCTGCCATGGAAAAGGCGAGGCGGGTGAGTCTTCAGCTCTCTGCAGTCATAGTGGTTTTCCTGCTGGTGAGGAAATTCAGCGTCAAAAAAAAATCAAAAGCAATGATAAAATGGCTGTAGTTATTTAGTTCTCCCTGGGCTGGGTTTAGCAGCTTCCTCTTCACGTTGCTATCCTTTAGCAGATTTATCGCAAGAAAAAAAAATAGTGAAGATTATACTGAAATGGCAGAAACCAATACTTTAGGCAAAGGTGCCTCAGGATTTTGGTTTCCTGAGGTCACAAGCATGCTGCTGCAGTAACAGGCTAACTGCATATTTTATCATTCTTCTAGTCTCAGGTATAGGTCTTTGTCATTGTTTTTTGGAAGTAATGTGTACTGGGGTTTTGTCTACTTAACTTTTATGTTCTTCTATAACAGGCTAATGCTAAATACCACTGCTGCTAATGACTATGAATTCCTGATGTATTTTGTATTAATGCAGATATTTAAACGATTGTACCTGTAGCATAACTCTGTTAGATAATAGCTGTGATTCTTACAAGGCTCGAGGGGGTATTCTAGGAAACATTTTGTATGTGTTTTGCTATGGTATTCATTGTATTTTGTCTTAACAAGTCAAATTTGTATTTCTTTTTGAACAGCAAGTTGCGGATTTAGTAGGAGCTGATTCAAGGGAAATTATATTTACCAGTGGTGCAACAGAATCAAATAATATGGCAATTAAGGTAAAAGGTTTATACTGATAGTTATTTATTATGTTAAAATTATGCTCCTGAGAACTGTATGCATCTATCAACAGTTTAAAAGTTAATATGTTGGCCTAGTTAGCACATACGGCACATATATGCTCTGGGTGAACCTGCTTTAGCAGGAGGGTTGGACTAGATGATCTCCCGAGGTCCCTTCCAACCCTTGCCATTCTGTGATATTTGCATTCCTGGATTTTCTCCTTGTGGTATCCTGCTACATGCACGGAGGAAATACTGGGATGTTTTGGTGCCCAGGACGCAGTTGTGAGGACAGAGTGTACTTACATGCCCCAAATACAGTCCTTCTGCTTATGTAATTAAAATCTTTATCATGAAGTATAGTGGAGATGCTGACTACAGACTTTTTTCTAAGACTAGGTAGTGTTTTAACTGTTACTATGTGGTCGTTAAGACTTCTCATTGTATGTCACTCCATTGCAAATGTTTTTTAAAAAGTGTCTAGAACTTCTATCAGTTAACATTTTCACAGGCTCTTTGAAAAGTGAGGTGCTTTGAAAAGAGTGCTGGTGGCAATATTATAGCATGAATTACATGTCAGTACCTTTTATATTCATGACTTCAGGGCAAACAGGGAAGATCCGAATGAATTATATCTAAATAGCAATTTCTTGTTTGAGTCATTTTGTGTAAATCTTGCTTTCTTCAGTGGTCTAATGGCAAATTTCTTGTTCATGGTTTGTGCCTCACAGGGTGTTGCAAGGTTCTATAAATCCAGAAAAAAGCATATCATTACTACGCAAACAGAGCACAAGTGTGTGTTGGATTCCTGCCGTTCCTTGGAGACAGAAGGTTTTCGGGTCACCTATCTACCTGTTAAAAAAAATGGGCTCATAGATTTGAAGGTAGGTTGTTTACTGACAGAAAAAAAGTGAAAATAGAAGAGGTTTTTGCTTCACGTTGGTGCTCGAGAGGACCTTGTGTCCTCTTGATGATAAAGAAGAAAGGATGGTAAATATCACAAGGTAGAAGGAGAGTCACAGTCAAATCTCTGTCACGCTTGGAGAAGGATTTTCTGTTCTGCCTGGTGCTCTAGACTTTTTCTCAACCAAAACATCCATCTCTCATCCCACCGTTCACCTGCTGTAATTCATACCCAGGTGGGTAGAGCAGTTGCATACACTGTAGAGAGCCCAGTACGTGACTAGGATGGAGCTGGCTTTGATACAGGAGTTAGTGGTGAAATTTTACGACCTGAGCTATCAAGGCATCAGGCACAGTGATTACAATACTCTTTTCCGATTGCTGTCTGTGAACTGACCCTTCTGGGTGTACTGGCCGCGGTCCTGGGATTTAGAAGTCGTATATGCTTATTTCATCATGTGTGTCCTCTGATAGAGGACAGCAGCAGCTCTGTTTCTAGCCCCATCGCCTGACCTGGAGAGGTGTTGTGTGTATATGGCAGGGTAGAGGGATCAGGCCTGCAGGCGCAGAGTTGTTAGTCACATTCCCCGAGAACTTGGCTGGCAGACTCCTTCTTTACGTGACGCTCTCTCTTGTCTACAGTGCAGTTCCTTTATAGCCAACCTCACCTTGTCTAGATGTGGCTTAAGCTGTTTTGTGAGTGGTTAATTCATTAAAGAAAATAGTTTGGAGGAACATATGAGACATAGGAAAAGTCTGTTCTGA
The DNA here is from genome assembly GCF_000687185.1 of Egretta garzetta. Taxonomy (NCBI): domain Eukaryota; kingdom Metazoa; phylum Chordata; class Aves; order Pelecaniformes; family Ardeidae; genus Egretta; species Egretta garzetta. Next base: position 1,175,981 of record NW_009258293.1, read on the forward strand.
CTTGATTTAATCACGTCAGGTGGCACGGTGCATACCAGGGTTAGGATATGCAGAAATCCAATTGATCACACTCCTCTTCCTACAGGAATGTTGTGTTGATGTGGATTAGTGCTCTCACCAGGGCTGTTTGTCAGAACCTGAGGCGTTTATTGGTAACGCGCTAGCTAGGGGCCTGCTGGTTAAGATTTGATAGCAAGTTGAAGGTGTGCACAGGAATCTTGCTTTTGCTGTTAGTCACAACTTCTGTCTGTTTGAACGTTTCACCAGGAGTTGGAGGCAGCGTTCCAGCCAGATACAAGTTTGGTTTCTGTAATGACTGTGAATAATGAAATAGGAGTAAAGCAGCCAATTCGTGACATTGGTAAGTACACCGTGGCTTCCAGAGGCCAGCTGACGTCGCTTCTGCTTCATTTTACTTAATATTTTCGTAGAGAAGTGCTACTGATGCAAAAGATTAGGTGTAGTATAGTTAAGGAATAAAGAATAATGCTATCCCAAATAAAAACTTGTTCTAAAAGGGCAATAAGGATTAAATTCAGTACTTCTACAGTGAGTATTGCAGCAATTACAGCCTCATAGTACAGATCAGCTGCAGTGTTTCTAGTTTCATTCTGAATTGTATGATGGATGAAAAAATTGCACAGAATAACTGACCAAATTGAGTTTACATACTGTAATGGTTTATTGAGCACTTGTAGTGTTTAAAAGGAGAAACGTGTAGAATTTGGGGTGGGAGGGGACAGTGAGCACCACACTTAGACACCCCTTCCCCCCTCCAGTACTGCCATATTACAGTCATGAACAGTTGGTTTCTAGGTCAAAAGGCCATTGAAGAGCCAGGTTTCTGGAACAGGAGGCAGGGAGAGGGTGAGCCAGGCTCTGAGCAGGCAGATGGAGGGGCAAGGACCTCGAAGCAGTCTGGCAAAGCAGGTGGAAGGAGAGCTGGAGAACCAGGGTCGTTGGAGCAGGCAGCGTGAGCAGGTGGCCTAGGTGTGCAGCTCCCTGGATCCCATGGTGATTCCTGGATAACGTTTCCCATGTCAGTGACAAAACACACGTGTGCACCCCGCCCTTCATGTTCAAGATGTCCTTTCATAAGATGTTTGAGTTTTTAGACAGTTTTTAGGCTTTGCCCTCTGCCCTGGAGTTTATACTGCATGGTTCTGGAGGGTATTGATTTCCCAGGCCATAGCAGGCATCTTATCCTGTGGTGCTGCTGATTTTCCTCTTGCTTAGCTGCTGCATTTTTTTTTTCTTTATTATGCTCAAAGCAGCATTTCTCCAAGGCTCTTGAGGTTATGTTTCCTCATTGACAAGTAATTGACCATCAGCGAGTTACTTATAGGCTCAAGGACTCTATTTTCCTCCTGTGCTTTTATTGGCAAAGCCATTACTGTTGTCGTGTGCTTAAATGCCTTAAATGTTCTGTAGTGTATTTTGGCTCTGGATGCAAAAACGTTGATTACAGGCTTGAGTGACTTCAGCATGCATGAGGACTAGCGACAATTCTGAAACCATTTTTGAAGCTGAGCATTGTAAAACTTGGAAAATAGAGGAAATGGCATAAAAACTACTTGGCAAATATAAAGTTGAAAGTAGGGCTGTCCTGTACTGGACTGGTGTTGAGAAGAAAAATAATCAGGAAAAAAAAAATTAACTTTGTCCAGTGTGGAGTCATCTCTGTGGGGAAGCTTGGATGTCCCGTGCAGCCATTTGTACTTAAACTTGGTAGGTGTGGGCTTGGAAACAATTTGTCTTCTTAGCAGCAGAAGACTTTTTAACTTCTCAACTGAAGAAATTCAACGTAGTTTTACCTGCTGACCTGCCTAACCTTGTGCCCCGCTGGGCATCAGCTAGAGTAGCTCCTACACAGCTTTAGATGCTTTACTGTAAAAGAAACGTGGCAGCATCCATTTCTTCCTTTGCCACCTCAGAACTGGTCCCTACTATAACCTGATGCTTTGGATTCGTTTTTGGAATTGTAACTATCAGATGAGGTAACGTGGTTTATTTTGCTTTTGTGTTTTTATTACAGGTGAGATCTGCCGCGCACATAAGGTTTTTTTCCACACAGATGCTGCACAAGCTATTGGTAAAATTCCTATGGATGTCAACGACATGAAAATTGATCTAATGAGCATCAGTGGCCATAAAATTTACGGGCCCAAAGGTAGTTACTGAAGTGCTTTTCGAGAGTTGTTGTTTCCATACCTACCTTAAGGTAACTACACAAGGTGTGAAGTCAGACCTGTCTGTCATAGTGACTGTTACTTAAACTGTAGAAAACTACTGTGAGACTGGTATTGGACTGACTTTGGAGTAGTGGTTCAGGCCCTGCTGCCAGACTTAGAGCTACGGAAATTGGATCTTCAGTGCTGATGGGTTGTGAGGTGGCTTCACCAAAAGAAGAAACAGTGTTGTATAGTGGTGGTAGCATTAGGAGGAGTGGCTTTTCCAGAGTCATCTGCTTGGTGTGAAGCAGCAGTGATGCTGAATCATTTTGAAATTAAATCACTGCGTTATAGGGCAAAGTTTAGACCCAAGTGTAACTTGCAACGAGGAGATCAAAAGGTAAATGGAAGGTTTAAATTCTTAGTGATTTTCGTTGTCTTCCACTTCCAATGGCCGAGATGGGGGAGAGAATTGGAAAAGTGAGTAAACTGGTGGGTTGAGACAAAGACAGTTTAATAAGTAAAGCGAAAGCCATACATGCAAGCAAAGCAGAACAAGGAATTCATTCCTTACTTCCCATCAGCAGGCAGGGGTTCAGCCATCTCCAGGAAAGCTCCGTCACGCATAAGGGTGACTTGGGAAGACTGCCACTCTGAACGTCCAATCCTTCCTTCTTCTTTCACCAGCATTATATACTGAACATGATGTCATATGGTCTGGAATAGCCCTTGGGCCAGTTGGGGTCAGCTCTCCTGGCTGTGGTCCCTCCCAGCTCCCTGTGCCCCTGGCAGAGCAGGGGAAGCTGAAAAGTCCTTGACTGGTATAAGCCCTGCTCAGCACCAACTGACCCATCAGTGAGTTATCAACATTCTTCTCATCCTAAATCCAAAACGCAGCACCATGCCAGCTACTAGGAAGAAAATTAAGTCTATCCCAGCTGAAACCAGGTTTGCTGCATTCTATGTACTATTCAGAAACAAAAGGCAAAATTACTATTTTTTCAATATGTTGTCTTTTTCTGCATGAGCTCGCCTGAGAGCTGAAAACATTTCTCTGGATGAGGGATAAGTTTTCAGCCAGTAACTGTGGGCAGGTTACAGACATAAATTTTTGCAACTCATTATGACCCAAAGTTGGAACCATTCTTCCTGTGGTGACAGTCACTCGTTAGGTATGCCAAGGCACATGAAGACATGGAAATCAAGTTTCTCGGTGAGACCAGAGAGTGAAGTTGGCTGGCTGTCAAAACTGGCTCATCTAATCTGTCCGTTGGAAATAGGTGCCACTGATGAGTCTCCCTAATGAGAAGAAAGGGAGAGGACTCCTGGGACTGGTGCTGGCCTGGCAATCCAGGAAAAGGAGTTCTTTTAGAGCTTTCAGTTGGAAGTTAGTAAGGGAACACCAACGAATGAAATATCTGTGTCTAAAAACTTCAGTGCAAAGGGATGAACTTTAGCTGTGCACAGGAATTGTGAGAAGTAAGGGAAGTACTGAGTCCTTAGGTGGCTGAAGCACTCTGGGAGAAACTGAGCTTCTCCCACGGCTGAAGCTCTCGGAGCCTGAATGAAGAGGAACATGAATGGTGGGAACAAACACCATTTCCTAGAACATACTGTACTTCTGTATGTGTTCACTACATTTGTCTCCAGTGAGGTGTCCAAGTATGTGTTTGCTGTGGAAATGAGGAATGTTTCCAAACCTTGGAGTCCTTTTTCATAATTTCAGAACTGTGGGTGTATGTTAAAACAGCTTTCCTTGTTTTCAAGGGGTTGGTGCTATCTATGTTCGCCGTCGACCACGCGTCAGGCTGGAAGCCCTGCAAAGTGGGGGAGGCCAGGAGAGAGGACTGCGGTCTGGGACTGTGCCCACTCCTTTAGCAGTGGGCCTGGGGGCAGCATGTGAAGTGGCACAGCAGGAGATGGAGGTATGTGGGAGATAATGTTTGTCCTGCATTCTGGAAAATAATATAACATGCTGGTTAGGTCTTAGTTTCCTTAGGTCTTTTTGTGTCCATGTGCCTGAATCAAACTTGATTCTTGTATAGTAACATTAAGTAAATGCTTTGAGATCTTCAAGAATGTTTTTGGGTTACTGGAAGTTGTTTTTCAGCTTTCTTAAGTTTCTTTTTTCTTCAAGTGGTTTGAATCATGGTTTTCTATAACAGGTTTGAAGTTGACAGTTTTAGTGAAATATGGCTTTAAGTGCTTGTGCTCACATCTCCATTCTGCATGCATGTATTGGCAGCATCTCTGAAATGGAATAAATAATGTTAAATGTATATAAGTTCAAGTTTAATGCCGCTTTGCAACTAAGAATATTTTTTTTTTTCCTAGCTTGGACAGTAAAGTTTATTTTCCTGGTCTGATGTCTAAGCCTCGGTGTGATGCTATATTAGTTTGTGGGCCCCCATGGATTCCCTAAATGTAAAAATCCTTTAATATAGTGCCAGTGGGTTGCATAAGCCAGATATCCGTACACATAGGATCAAGCTTCTCCCTGGGAGATGGGCAGAGATCCACCATGTGAGCTGGTGGGAAGCCTTGTTAGAGGCTGGAAAGCCTGCAGAGCCTGAATTCAGCACAGGCCTCAGATCTCGATTCTCTTCCTCGCCTGGCAGAGTTCTGGTGTTTCTAAACCAAGTAATATTTGAGATAGCTTATTTTCTTCTAAAGCTTTTTCAAGCATGTAAACAAACATGAATTGCATGTGTGCGTCTGGCCGTTTCAGTGCACTGGAGCTGATACCATACCTTACTGCTTTTTTAGCATGAGTGACCTCATTTTTTAGTCTAGGACAAGGCACTGCACATGGGCAGTTCTCATTGCATAGGTTATGCTTTGTAAAAGCTGAGTTCACAGTAATTTGCAAGTCCATATCTTTATGTAGTAGAGTTTGAGAGCTCCCAGGGAAATAAGGGGCACTGACCATAATAGATGTCCTTTCTTGTGTTGCAAAATGCATCATCCTATGTGTTACCTGTCTTTAAACACAAAGATCTCTATGCTTTTATGAATGCCATTTTGGCAGCTTGTGTGTATAGATCTTTCTGAACAGTTTGGAGTATTGGTAACTGGTTTGGAATGGTTTGGTAATTCTCTTCTAAAACAGTCTCTAGAGTAGGCAAAGTTTGACAGTTTCTTTTAAAGTTTTGGATGGTCTAACCGAACCCAGCCACTTCAGCCTGCTCATGGCTGGTGATACAAAGCAGTTTTAGTGAGGTCAAACTGCACACTGTTCATTACCTCGGTCTCTCTTCTGGTTTCTTTTCTAGTATGACCACAAGCGAATCTCACAACTGGCAGAACGACTGGTTACAAAAATAATGAGTGAAGTTCCTGACGTGGTTATGAATGGAGATAGAGAGCATCGCTATCCAGGTAACATTAGCAAAATCCCGAGCCCCTTAGAACCATCTAGCCCCTCCATGTTAATGACCATGACTGAACAGTGTGCTTTAGCTACGCATTGTGCAAGTACTGCTATGTGGATTTGCCCTAGGTTTCAACTGATGGAAGTTTTTTTTTCTATTTCATTTATTTGTATGTAGGATGCGTCAATTTATCTTTTGCATATGTGGAAGGGGAGAGTCTTCTGATGGCTCTGAAAGACGTGGCCCTGTCTTCAGGAAGGTAGGTGGAATGTGTGGGAAGGATAGCAGTATCTTTTGGAGAGAAGATAACATCTGCTAATGGAGGTACAAACTAAGGAGTGGTCTCTGCCCCGTATTTTCGTATTCTGTTAATGAGTCAGCCTGGCATCAATTGCATTCTCAGATGGTGTTTCTCTGAAGTGGCACATTTCAAGTGAAAGTCAAATTTACTCACCCTGAAAGCCAAAAAAACCCAAACCAAACCAAAAAAAACCCCAAAAACCAAAAAACCAAGCTCCTTCCTGCCAGCCTTACAGGCTGGTTACCTGCGATCTGAGTAGCCTTGGCTTGTAACTGCCGGTGAAACTTTCATTCTAAAGGCTACCGGCATTTGAGCAGCTTCTCTGCTTCAGCAGGGTTTCACACAAGTGGCAGATTGTAAGACTGGACAAATACCTGAATTAAATTAGCTCACAGTGCCTGTGTTTAATGCAGAAGCAGAAAGAAAATTGAATACACTTTTATGGAGCTCTGTTGACTCTACAGGAGTGACAAGTAACGTTCCTGTTACCAAGACAAATTTGATGCTTGTGATGAAGTTAACAGAGTGTAAAGATGCCCTTCTTTCCTCATCTTTGAGAACAGAGCGGTCAGCATATCTTAATGAGAAGTATGCTGGCACTATGAACAGGCAGACCAAGCCTCCACATGACTGTCTCTGAAGCCAAACACTTCTGTGATTTGAAAATCTCTTCTGAGGTGCTGCTTTGTGCATCAGAGAGCTGTAAACAGCTCTCCGGTTTGTGCTGCATGTTGCTACCTGTAAAAATTGAGTAACAACCTGTAAGCAGTTTTGCCTATTGCTTCAAGATGGAAGTTCTCTCTACTGATGACTGTAAGTAGATCATCTTGCTCTGGATTCCTCTGTGCAGTGTTTCTCATTTATTTGTTCTGCTGCCAACAGCAGCTTGTGAAGTCTTTTTTTTTTTTTTTTTTTTTTCTTTCTTTTTTAATGTTCCTGTTGGTATGTTACTTTTTATGTCTAGTTCTGTCTTGGCTCCTTTGTCTTTTTTCCATGGCCTTCACTTCAGCTACCTCTTAGTTTGCATTCCCATTGCTTCTGTTTTGGCATTGTGTTTGTTCTTACTGCGTTATCTGTGTTCTCTCTTCTTACCTCATGCTCCTCATTTATTACCCTCATTCCCCTCTAACACCCCCTTCCATTCTTTTCCTTCAGCAGCAGAAATACCACTTTTCTTACTTGTATTCACTGATGGTTTCTAAGAGGCTGGGGAAGCTGATACAGGTTGTTGTAAAGAGTCATAGTAATAATAAATGTCTGAGAGTGACCTGTTCTTTGTTGGAGGAGATTAGTGAAGTGTTACTTCTGTGTGGCATGTGCACATGAACAAAAGTTTGAAATTTGCCGGCCTTCCCTTTCCCCAGTGCTTGCACGTCAGCTTCTCTGGAGCCTTCTTACGTTTTGCGGGCAATTGGAACAGACGAAGACTTGGCTCACTCATCTATAAGGTGCGTGGAGTGGTCTTCCCTGATGCTTCCAAATATTTTTCTTTTCTGCTAAATGTAGGTGTTCCACCCCTCTATATGCATAATAGTTTTCTTTTGGTTTAGATTTGGCATTGGTCGTTTCACTACAGAGGAAGAAGTAGATTATACAGTGCAGAAGTGCATACAGCATGTTAAGAGGCTGAGGGAAATGAGGTGAGCCGTCTTGTTCTTGAATGTAAAGCCTTCTCAGGTGTGTTAATGATTTGAAGAGTTGGACTGAGTTGAAAGTAATTGCTTGCTTCAAAATCTGGTGGTGTCTCTATGTAAGCAAGCAGTGTTGCCAGAGTGGTTGTGGGCTTGATCTTAACAGTAGTGACAAAGTTTTAAGGAAAAAAAACCTGATAACAAACCTTTTCCTAGATCTTGCTTTTGTCAGGGAAAGAATATGAGTCAGGCAAGCATGTAGGGCAGTACCTAGATGTTTCTAAGCCAGAGATGTTTATGTATCAATAAGCTGTTTTATTTTGGTAAAACTGAAAGACTCCTGACTCATCTGGACAGTGTCAAATGTGAGGGCTCGGTCTCTAAGAGACATGAGTACTTTATGCCTACTAAAGTGGGAGTGGGAAATGAGGTGGAGCACCTGTCCTCTCAATTCTTGTGTTTTGGGGCTGAGGACTGATCGTCTGAAGCTCATTGACCTCCAGAAAGGGAAGATAGGTATCTCCTAATTTCTTGTGTAGTTGATCAAATTGTCTTGGTTGTTGTTGATGTTGTCCTGTGCATTTTAGATAGCCCTCATTTTTCTCCTTTCTTTACAGCCCCCTCTGGGAAATGGTGCAGGATGGAATTGACCTCAAAAGCATTAAATGGACTCAGCACTGAGAAAACGTTGCTATCCATGGATGAGATGTGGATTAAAAAATGCATTTCCTGTACATTCCTGAGCAAATTATGCAGCACTTCTGTTTTTTGACACTTGCAATTTGACTGGAAAACTACACTTTCTGATCACAAAGTGTAAGAAGCCAAAAATGAAACTAGTCTTTATCCTGGAGAAAGGCAGGATGATGTAACACTCATTGCATTTATATTGACACAGAGAAATTTATGCTAAAACATAGTTTATTTTGAAATGTATTTTCTAATAAGAAAATGTCCCTGTGTTACTCCAGGGCTAGTGGAATCCTGTCGAGAGGTTGTTGCTTCTCAATGTAAAACATCCCATGTAGCTGTTCCGTTTGCAGCACAGACTTATTGCCAGGCCTCCCATTCTTTCTGTTTGAGGTGGGCATCCTGCAACAGCAGCTGGTTTTGTACAGCTCAGATGCGTTGTACTGTGAGAAATTCTCAGATAGGAAGAAGCTTGGCATTTCTAGAGGAAAAGGATGCCTCAGTGTGGCTGTGTGCCTTCATAGTTGTACATGCAGTTAAGAACAATTTTTTTCTGAAACTGAGTATTTTTGGCTCTTTTTCCTTGGTTTTATCTTCTTTTTGTGCAATGCTTGTACAGACCAGTGTGCATTAATGCAAAACATCCTTCTGTGTTACAGAGTTTATGATACAATGATGATGCACTTTGCTGTCCCCTCCGCTGTTTTTTTCTGTGCAATTTTTTTCTAAGTAAGGAAAGAAAACTTGAATGACTGGGGGAGGGAGGTAGGCAGAATATGTCAGCTTCAGTTGCAGCACCAGTTTAGTTGGAACATGAGTGGTGGAGGTGGTGGGAAGAGCAGATGAAGTGCAATGTCTTTTTCCCCTTGTGATGAGTCCTTTTTTGTTGCTCAGAGTTTGCCTGTGGGCCCTTGGCTTCTGTCCCTTTAGGGAGTCTTGCCCGTTTGAGCCTGGGTGTTTTGTCTGGAGACAAGAGCATGCAGCTCTGGAGCTTTCTCTGCCTGGCAGACTGTACTTCTGTCTGACTAGAGGCTTACATGGGAATCCATTCCCTGCAAGTGCTGGGGGAAAGTGTCTCTCAAAAAGGGTTTCATACCTTTGTTGATCTTTCCAGTAGGAAACTTAACCCTGTATTACGAAGTGCCTTTGTTTCAGTTGCATAAGCAGACAGCTCTCAAATTAGTTTTGTTGATTGATGGATGCTGTGTTAGCTGCTGAATTTAATATACCCTGTAGACAGTATGTCTTCAGTCTTCAGTTCTGGATGGTATCTACCTCGAGGATGAACCATGTAATGTAAAAGCTGAAGCTAAGTCTCACAAGGTGGATTGTGTTACAGAAGCTTGTTCTTTCTTCTTTTTTTGTTACTAAGGACAGATTTGGTTGGTTGTTTGTAATGTAAAGCTAATCCTCAGTTGTTCTGTTTGAAATTATTAGCTTTAGCAGTGTTAATATTGTAGGGCTGGCACTTTATATTTCATCACAACATTTTTAAAACTACCATATGCATAAATAGGTTTTAGAGGTGTTGTATGTACTGTTTTATCCTTGGGCTGTACATGTTTTCTGGATTAAGCATGTGGCAACACTTCCCCAGCATGTTTTTATACTATATGTTTATGAAATTGTTCTTTGTGTTTCATGGATGATAAAAAAAATATAGGTAAGACTTACAACTAGGCTATTTCCAGTCTTTTCAGATCCACCTTTCTGGCTGAAGTATGCAGCACAATCAGTAAGTTGCTAAACTGCAGCCTTTCATTAGAGAACAGAGAAGGATACACTAAGTTTTCTGTGAACACTGTTAGCTCTTTCTTGTCATCGAGCTGATGTTTGACTTTTGATGAGTCATTCTTCTCAAATTCAGTGCCTCATCTGAGCTAATTTTTTTTAAAACTCAAATAGCTTATATTGTAATTATTTTGAGAAAAGGGAGCCCCAAATCTTGAAGATTCTGAGCACCTCTTACGTGCTAAGATTTGAAATACAAGTGCTACGTGTAAAGGTTTGAGCAACTCATTCATACTGTTAAATATTTGAAAATCTTATAGGACAAGATGAGGAAGAATTTGTACTGGAGATACTTTTCCCCATGACAGAAAGAAATAATGCCAAGGATTAATGTCTGGTTGTCGACACTGAATGCAGTTAAAGCTTTTTGTATGGGGAAGTAAATTCTTTGGGAGGAGAATATTAGAAATGGAACTGCCTGTAACTCAGAAGTGATGGAGCTGTGGGTTTTTGCAGGGGTTTTTTTTGTGATTAATTGGAGCCATCTGCAGGGCATTAAATTAATAATACAAGGTGAGGATGCCAGGAAGGTGAGGATTAAGGGTCATAAAAATTGAACCAGTGTGACAAACAGGAATAAAATAAACTTCCAGTAGTGCAAGGTGATTAGGTAGTACACAAGGGGAGCAAAAAAATTCTCTGTGAGTGTTTCTAAATGCTGATAAAGCATATCACCTAGCTACAAAAATTATTTCTTCAGGAAGGATAATACAGAGTTAGAGTTAACCTGCTGTGGACTTGAGGAGACGGAGGAAGAGGGCCAGTTAACAGATTTGTTGACAATGTTATACAGCCAGCCATAAACTTATATGGGATTTTTAAAAATGATAAATTAACATAAACATTATTGCTCCCAACAACATACCACCTCTTCTCTTCGATCTTTTATGTGCCTGATTGATTAGCTTGCTGTTCTCTTTCTCTGGTATGACTGCAGTCATGGTCCATTGTTTTCAGTCAAATTGTTTCTGCTAACAACATGTATGCCTCGTGTTTTGAAGTGGTAAGTTTCCCAAAGCTGAATCCCAAAATGTTGGCCTAAGAGATCTCTTCTCCATTAAAGGCAGTTTTGATTAAATTTCAGGATGGTGAATAAGGTCCTGCACTGGAAGAAAGCAAAATGCCAGTTTTTAAAATGGACAAGCCGAGTGCTTGGGAGAACCGAGCACTCCGACAGCTGATGTTTCTCATATCTGTCTGAAACACAGTAATAAAAAAAGGCTGGTACAAGATGCTCTTACAAGAAGCTCATACTAACGGGCAATCAAAGTGGTTCTGTGCTGAATAGGCATAGTAAAACAAACAAGGTGTTTAATTTAGTTTTAAAAAGTAACCATACAGGATCAATAAGGCACATCATCGCTGACTGACAGATTTTAAGTACAGATAGGAACGAGGAGAGTATTTCTGGGAGGCACCTGTGAGGATTATTTCTGTTGAACATTTTTCTAAATGATCTGGAAACAATTAAGACTTGTGGTTGACACATAGTAATCAGAAAGGAAAATACAAAGTAGTATGAATCATTTAGTAAACTGGGTTCAGTCATCCATGGCACATCCTTGTACAGATGAAGGAATAGGATTGGAGGCTGTGTTTACAGAAAGGTCTCTCTAGGGTGCTGGAGGAGCAAGGAGCCTAGGATTTGGGGTAATGTTTCCAGACTAACGGTGTAGCAAAAGTATAATGCAAGGAGGAGGACATTTTTATTGTTTTCCTCAAGCTTTACTTTAAAATGTCCTGTGTTATTTTTTTTTTCCCCTAGTTGCATACCTAGGCCTACTTCGGTTTTGATTTAGATGGAGGAGAAAGATAAATTAGCACGCTCTCAATAGTCCTAGTACCTAATAAAGGCAAATCCTGTTCTTCTCCAACACAATTTTTCCCTGCCTGCCTTCTACGGCATCAGGACTTACTCTCTAGTATGCTTTCATGGAGTCAGTACAGACAGAGTCTAGAGGCCTACTGAGGGTTATGTAGTTTGACCCTGTTTTTTTGCTCACCCACACAGTAAATGTCTCAAGTCTCCACCAGACTTTATTTCAGCAACAGAAAGCAATGTGGTGATTCATCACATTGCAGAAAAGCTGAAAAGTCTTAGTTTTCTTCTGACGTGGGATATTCCAGCACTGCCCTTTGCTATTCTACACCTTCTCCCTGCCGCAGGGTGGCCAGTGCAGCCCAGGAAGTGCTGCAGTGTCGCAGAGCAAGGCCCTGAGCCTCAGGTGCTCCTGCTGCCACTCGCCTACCTTGGCAAGCAGCAGGTCTGGCAAACCTGGCCGCAGATGCCTCTGGTGACTCCAGTTACCTGCTTCTCTCAGCTGTGTCAAGGGGTGCGTGCTGGTGGCTAACCCTGCCTAGTGTCACTGACACTATAAAAAGACAAATTACTGAATACTACCTACAGCAGTCAAGGAGTGATGTGTAAGCAGATGGTACACCTAGCAAGACAGAAAGGAGGTGTTAGCTTGACAGAACTGATAAATTTTCAGGGCAGCTGTTATCATAAATACCAAATAGAGTACAAAGTCTGTAAAACCAGGGGTAATAGGGAGAAGAGAAACAAGTGTGGGCTGTTCCTTGGGAGGGGATGAAGGTGGTGAAGGAGAATTTGGGAGTAAGAAGGGGGGATATACAGGGAAACAACGGGGTGGGGGGTGTCATGGCACCAAGCAGCCCCAGGCCTGGTCCTGTTGCCTCAGGACAACACAATCATCACAGATTTGGGCCCTGCTTTTTGTTAAGAGGTGAAAAACAACTAAGTTAACTGAATTCTTGAGCTCCCCAATTCACTGGAAAAGTGTTTGTGATGTGAGGCGATGATTTATTTTCATTTGTTTCTTGCAACAGACTATGCAGGGTCTTTTTCACTGAAAATGTATGCTGCTGCAGTACCCGTGTCCACTGAAGCACTGTGACAGTGCCTGCCAAGAGGCGTCTACAGCTGCTCTTCGGCTCAGGACGCTCTCTAGTTATTTGTATTGCACACTTAGTCAAGCAAAGGACAGGAATAACACCGGGCAGTTACACTCAAACGGGCAGTGATCCAGGATGATCTGACTTTCATTTTCATTCTGCAACACGGTCCTAAGTGAAGTCAGAAACAGCCACTTTCCTCAGGGTTCTTCTGTTCGCTGGAAGCCTGATGCTTCCTTTCGAGTCACCGTTTCCTCAGTAAATAATCCTCAGTTACACCATCGTTAATTGCCAGAAAATGTGTGTGTCACACTATCACAATATCGCTATTGTACCAGAGGCAACCGTACGAATCTTACACCGTGAGTCCCACGTTGCTCTTTCCGGCCTTCTAGCTGTGGTGTTGCCTTCAGAATGGAGCGCGGACACGGGAAGCACCGGACTCTTTTTCACGACAACACCCGGCGACCCCACCGCCCTGAGGTGAGCCGCGACCCGCTGGAAGGCACATGCGCGTCTTCTCTGCGCGCACCGGAAGGCCCCGCCCTCCTC
>NW_009258293.1:1190109-1197548 GCF_000687185.1 Egretta garzetta
GGCGCCGGCAGCTGCTTCTCGCCCGGCTCCAGGGGACGAAGCGGGGCAAACGCTCCGCACTTCGCGGGGAAGAAGGTCCCTGGTGCCTGCGGCGCTGCCACCGCTTGTCGGGGTTACCCTGTAAACACCAGCGAAGTTGCCGTGCAGTAATGTAATGCTCTTCTGCCCTAATAAAAACCAGCTCTGTTTAAAAAAACAAAACAAAGCAAAAAACCGAAGACAACCTAGTGTTGAAGTGTGTCCCAGAAGTACACCATTAGACTGCGTGAGCTTGCTTTCTTGCTTTGGTTTTACTCATTCTTTAATGTACCCAATTCTCACTGATTTTCTCACCCATCTCGGTCTGCTGGGGTTAGGTGGAAAAATCGGCAGATTGTTTCTTCGGTAGAGTCCTTCAGGTTGTTTCATCGGCTGTTTTGTGTCTAGTGGATGGTGTTCTTTCTGTATAGCTGATAGGGTGTTGTGGAGAGTCTCTCCCATGAAGTCCCACGGGTCTGCTGTCAGTGTGGTGTGGGAGCACCTGCTCCCTAGTCCATGTTTGCCTAGCTAATACGCTTTTGCATGTTGGGTTGATTGGAAAGGATGTTTCTACCTATGAGAGTGATGGATGGTTTTCTTTAAAGTTGAGAGAATTGAGACTTGTAAACAAAAGTAGATGGTGTTTGGTAGAAAGAGTAAATGTAGTAGAGTGGAGTTTTGCACCTTTTCTGAAGAATGCGGCTTGGTTTTGTTTGTTGTTTCATATTATAGCACGCTGTCATAGTCCACTGTAAATCTTCAGCTTGTTTTCAGCATTGTGAAGAGGAGCGTATGCAACACTGTTGTTGCTATACTGGAAATACGTCAAGTGATTTGGGTTTTTCTTCCAAATGGAAAGTTCCTTGTGCATGAAAGATTTATCTGCTTCTTGAAGCAGGTGTGGTTTTGCATGAAACTGTTTTTCAGGTGATTACATTCTTTCCTGCATTGTAAATTCCTGTTTGACACTGCTAGACATGAAAGTATACAGTTGAATCCTTCTAATAAAGGATTGCTTGTTTCTCTTAAAGGTCCAATAATAAAAAGAAAGTCGTCTTTTCCTAAACGCATTTGCCATTTTAATATAGGTCTGAAGAGCATAGTTGTATCTTTCTCACTTTTAAGTCTGCTGTTAATGTCCTGGAAGATCTGTGAATATCTTTTTGTTTTAATTCCGTTAGGGAGTTTGTGGATGGTTTGGTAGTGCTTCCTTCTCTTAAGTTCACTTTGGTAATGATGCCTATAACTGAAAACATCTTGTTTGGGTTGTGTGAGGAGGAGGCAGTTATTTGTTCTTAGTGTGATTCATTCCTGGATAGTTTTCCTAAGAATCACAATTTCAGTGTGACATAGTTTACTGAGCAATGAAAGAGCAAGGGTTTTCCATCCCTTCTTTAAATACAAAATACATGTGTTGCCACTTAAAATGTTTGGCTCTCTTGTTGAATTGTAATCCTAGGAAGACAGTTTTTATACAGGGATGAAAAAAATGGGCATTTGATCAGGATTTGGATAATGAAATGACAGATTACAACTGAAAATACAGCATCTTGGTGGGGAGTTCTTACCGTGTGCTCTGTAGAGGTGACTGCCCAGAGGTGGCTGTGAGATGTCACTTAGTTTCACCAGTTTGTGTGACTCCTTTGAAGAATTCTTCATGTGCAGCTAGAGGGAGGTTTTCTGAGGTGCGGCTTACGTTGCTTTGCTCAAGTAAGATGATGTGCAGTTGCAGGAAGGAATATCGTTATTGATGGAGCAAGGATTTGTTAAAATTCAGGGTTTTCAGGTATTTATTCTTGCTCTTTGCCTTTGAAAGAGTGATTTGTTCACCTATTGGTGATGAGGAAACTTGAAAGATTCTTTGAATGTTTTCTGGTTCTTTTTATATCCTTTGTCGAAGGCATATTCATGTCTTGAAACCATACAAAAACCGTGCAGTGCGATTACCGACAAGTCATACAGGGATAAGGTATTAGAAAATGCGCTCTTACTCTTGTGGCTGTTCTATGTTGCAGTGCCTTGTGGTGGTTGCAGGTTTGAACTTTCTATATATACAGTTCTTTGTGGACTGTTACTGCTGTTGTGTTGCCTGCATTGATTTTTGCCTCCATTTATTCTTTATTGCAGTCTAAAAGTTGGTTTTAATTGGTTGCCCACAGGATTGGCTTGGCTTCTGCTACTTGTTAAGAAAAAAACATCTGTCTTTGCAGGTAAGAGCCTTTGAATTGAAGAATTCTTTATATGCATATTGAGTATATTTTAAGAAATATTTGAAGCTTTTGGAATCTGTGAATTGGTAGCAAAACACTTGGGTCAAGTAATCTATAGCTAGTTTCTTTACTTTGACTCCCACTGGTGATGGTGGTTCTGGCAATGTTGTTCTTGTAAACCGAATTTTCTGACAAACTAATGCTTTGTTGTTTCATCAGCATGTGGTAGTCTGGAACACTCTCCCAGTTATATTGCACTGTTGGAAAATGTAGCTACTTTGCTGCAGGCCACAGGTCTGCATGTTTCTAACTATTGGAGTTTAGAAGTGTACAGTAATTGGTTCTAATTTGGTTTTACAGCATAAAGGGATCAGATAGATCAAGATAGTAATCTCTGAGCTAATTTGAACCTAACAGGTTGATTTTACCCTTTTTAAAAAAAAAAAAAGCAAAACTGTAGTCTGCAGTTTTAGCTTTTCGCTAGACAGCCTGGATATTTAAAATTCCTCCTACAATACCAGTGTTATTCCAGTTCTTAGTCTTTGTCCAAGAATTGCCAAATATGTTGTGTGTGTGTGTGTACTGTGTGGGTATTGTACTTCAGTACTCCCCAGGGACTATATTGAATCTTCTAAACTTTTCTTAATTTGAAAAATGCATACATCTTAAAAGGCTAGTCTGGTGTTTTTATCAATTTATGCATACAACCCACATTCAGCTGATTTTACTGACTAGTGCATAGATGGAAGAAATAATACTGTCATCTTGTGTGCCTTTTCCCAGTGTAACATTGATGTTTTTAAAGATGTTACTGTCAAGACACGTAAGCGTACTGTTAAGGTTTGTCAAATGAGTTGAATTAGATTGATTGTCAGCAGCCCTTTACTCTGCATTTTTGATGTTGGCTTGCTAATGGGGATGGCTTTCCCATAGTACAACTCCAGGATTTTGTGCTTCTGGTATCTCAAAAAATATATCAAACACACAAAATGACAACAAAACCCACTTTTGCCTTAAAGTACCTTTTTGTATGGGGGGGGAAAGCAGGCAGCCTGAGAACACCTCAAACAGCACAACAAAAAGCCTTCAGCGCACACTTAACAGGCGTGTAGCCCCATCATGTGCCTCTGCGTGTATGTTGATTTTTACAAATGAGCAGTGAAGTATTTGAGCAGGCTTTGCTTTTTCATTAGTTGGAAAATTTGAGCGGGTGGGTTATTGTCTTCTACGTGTGTTTTGGAAAAAATCAGACTTGTGAGTACTTAGAAATGTGAAATTTGGCCCTTTTGGTCTTTGTGATGATTTTTTTTTTTTTTTTTTTTAAATCACAGAATTGAAATGAATAGATTGTTAAAGCACTGAAGCAGTTATGTTTTGAGGTGACAAAATACTCTTTTTGCCAAAAATATTTGATGGAGTAAAGTCTTAAAGTTCTTTTTATTCATACCATGCTACTGTTGGCTCTTGCTTAATAGCAAGCATTTGCTTAATCTTGCACGTGGAATCAACTACCCAGAAATCATTGCAGCTAGTTTTTCTAGCAACTGTACACCTAAGCAGCTGCTTTCTAAGTAGAATACTTACTAACAAAGCTTCAAGATATCTCTTAGCATTTATAATGACGTTTTGCATTTAGTGCAAGGTTGAAACACTTGGATTATCCCGGAAGTTAAGTAAATGTTCAAATGCTTGAACTCTTAAGAATTCTTTTGTGACCTTATCTGTTAATTTGTGTTCTGGGCTAGGTTCATGGAATCACTAGTAAATGCAGTTATCCAGCAGCTATGAGTTCTGGTAAAGAATAAATTATGTTCTAAACCAGCAGATCTGAACAGAAAAACCTTCCCAAGTTGCCTTTGTTAAACTAATGGCCATATTGGGTTGTCATCCCTTTTGCATTAGTAAGGAAATAACTAAAAGTAGTCTCCCATTTAACACGAGAAACTTCAAATGTATAACTCCCAATGCATAAAAATTTCTGAAACTCATTTCTTTGTATAATAGGTAATAGAGAAAATGTAAACCTCCTAGCAAGATTTGCTATTAGTGTTATTTTGTTTTCAAAGTGTAGGTGCAAAACCAGGGATGCTTTCGTACTGCTTGCTTGCCTCAGGATCATCTAATTCAAAAGCAATCTTTTAGCATGTAATAAATTTTGGTTTTACAGTCCCCTTTAATATGGCTTCCTTAAAGTAAGTAGAATTTTCAATTTAACTTTTAGTTTCACAGATTGCTATCCATGTTGGGCAAATTTAAAATAAAACTACGGAATCATTGAAAAATACTGCTGTTTTAAAATGGTGCAAAAAATCTTATATGCTTTCTTAGATGTGTGCATAGCATAAATGGTTCTTATCTTGACCCGTTTCTTTTTCATATGGGCCAGTTATTTTGCTGTTGGAAAATGACTGGGCAATGAACTTTATTCTCAAGTTAAATGTGTCACTATAAAAGATAAATGCAAGATGTCGTTTTTGTAACCTTGCCGTGGAGTTGGGAAAGCTGCTTTTTAAAAAATAATCCCTGAGGCTTCGTATGTAGTCCCCTTTCTGTTGCTGCCATCCCTTGGTAGAGTGAGGGCTTTTCCTAGCAATATGTACAGCCAGATTTTTTTTTTTTTTTGATCTTCTGCTGAAGGTCTTGCAAGTTTCAGTCTCTCTTTCCAGGTTATGCAGTAAGGCATCAGCTGTTCATTCACAGTGGCGAGAGCAGCAGAGCTGACTTTGTGCCAGTGGGCTTGTCTGCTCTCCTTGAGGGAGAAAAGTCCTCCTCGCTTCTTGTGTCAGCTGGATGTGGGCCAATGCCCTTTAATACCCCAGTGTGTTGCTTGAGTCTGTTAGCGTATAGAAAGGGTTAGCTCTGGCTTAGTGGGCAACAAAACAAAATACTTAAGTACCCACTTGAGTAATGTAAAGTTCCATTGTGCAAACAAAAGAATTGCTGCTTTTTTTTGCCCTGTAGAAGAATTGTTACTCTTATTTTCATTAAGGACTGAATTCAGCCTTACCTGGCATGGTTAAATTGTTGGATAGTGGCTTTACCTAGTAGTTAAGGATGTATTCAAAGTGTGTCTACTTTAAAGCAATTTGAAGACCTAGACAGGCAAATGCAGCTGACTTAAAGATTTGACTGTATGCTGGGATACGATATTTAGTTGAATGTGAAATGTTAGGAGACAGTGACTGATTGTAGTTCGTCATAGCTTTGGCACATGGCCAGAAGTCTGGTGGTGCACTGCCTCTTGGGTATTGCATTGTATTATCTGGTTCATCCTTGATTTCAAATGCTTAGTTAATGCTATTTGTATGTGACCAGTGGGAGCCTTGAAGGTCTTCCATACAGATACTGGACAGGCTTGTACTTGGGAAGTCAAGAGGTTTCAGAGATGAAGTGGCTCAGGTGAAACAAGGTGCTACTGCTGACTGTTTAGGACGAGAGGCTGGCTTCTGAACTGGTGAACTGTGCTAGTGTTAATATGATGCTTCCAGTCTTTACTGAAGGTTTGTCAAGGATAAGTGAGAATTACCTAGTTTCATGTTTATCCTGAACTTCTGATATCGCCTCAGGCTCTTCTGTAGAATGTGTACAAGGCAACTGTCAAGATCTGCCTATTCAAAATTGATGTTAAGCTTCCACTAATCTCAGCTGTAGAGGTAAAAGTCATTTACTCGTGCCTGAGATGGAAGGTGTAATACTAGACGGAACGTCTGTGACTATTAAAAAATTGTACCTTTTGAAAGTTGTAAAGGCCAAATGTCTAGTTAGGGTATGCATAGATGTTAATCTAGCGTAGGTGAGGTCTGTATAGTCACAAAATGTCTGGGGCTAGTTTATAATGGTTAGCTAGCTTCATGGTCACCTAGATCTCTTGCCTTTGCTAAGAGAAAATTAGAAGATCAGTATAATCTAGATGATCCCTGTCAGGATGTCATATCAGTCTCACTGTTCCTAGTTGTCCGTAATGGGTTTTTGTTTGTAACCAACCCACTGTTATGTTCCTAGTCGTCTTCACCTGGCAGAAGATGAAATCCTTCCCCAAACGAAAGAAAACTATTTATTTCCCATAGGTCTGCAGAATTTTTCGCAGTCACTTTGCCAGGTACAGTGAATACCATATCAGTGTATGGTAAATTAATTTTGTTTGCGTAGCTAAAATACTCATTTTGCTTACGTTCCATTGAATATTCAACTACTGATGTAATAGTTCTGATTTTTGCTGTTCTTTAGGTGTTTTTTTTTTCACTGGGGGTCTTAGTTTAACAGTTATTTTGGAATTTCTAGTGCAAAATGTATGCTAATTGTGTTGGTAAATGTTTAATACTTCAATCTCTATGAAGTAAACAAACATGAATAAGGAACTTGGAATATAAACATGCTTAATCTTTGCAAGATATTGTTAGGTGTATGTAAACAAATATAGTAGATGGTGTCTGTAGGTAATTGCATGGTGTCATAAACAGTAGTCTGACATAGCCGTTGCCTTTTCTCATCTGCAGGTGTGTGTTGTTTCAGCGCAGCATGGCTGTGGTCATCCGCTTGCAAGGTCTCCCGATTGTGGCGGGGACCATGGACATTCGCCACTTCTTCTCTGGATTGACCATTCCTGATGGGGGCGTGCATATTGTAGGGGGTGAACTGGGTGAGGCTTTCATCGTTTTTGCCACTGATGAAGATGCAAGGCTTGGTATGATGCGCACAGGTGGTACAATTAAAGGGTCGAAAGTGACACTGTTGCTGAGCAGTAAAACTGAAATGCAGAACATGATAGAACTCAGTCGTAGGCGTTTCGAAACTGCCAATCTAGATATGCCACCAGCAAATGCTAGCAGGTCAGGACCACCACCTAGTTCTGGAATGAGTGGAAGGGTTAACTTACCTACTACTGTACCTAACTTTAATAATCCTTCTCCTAGTGTAGTAACTGCTTCTACTACTGTGCATGAAAGCAATAAAAACATATCCACATTTTCTACTGCCAGTATGGGGACTGCACCTCCAAATCTTGGGAGTACCTTTGGTAGCCCAACATTTAGCTCAACTATACCTAGCACAGCATCCCCAATGAACACAGTACCTCCTCCACCAATCCCTCCTATCCCAGCTATGCCATCTTTGCCACCAATGCCTTCTATTCCCCCGATACCTGTTCCACCTCCTGTACCCACACTGCCTCCAGTTCCTCCAGTTCCTCCAATACCCCCTGTGCCCCCC
>NW_009258293.1:1197564-1216383 GCF_000687185.1 Egretta garzetta
AATCCTCCACCCGTAGCACCTTTACCCGCTGGAATGAATGGGTCTGGAGCAGCAGTGAATATGAACAGCGGCTTGAATCCATTGTTTATTGGTCCCATGAATCCTGTAAATCCTATCCAGATGAATTCTCAAAGTAGTGTCAAGCCAATTCCAATCAATCCAGATGACTTGTATGTCAGTGTTCATGGAATGCCCTTTTCTGCAACAGAATCTGATGTGAAAGACTTTTTCCTTGGGCTCCGTGTGGATGCAGTCCATATGCTGAAGGATCATGTAGGTCGAAATAATGGAAATGGACTAGTTAAGTTTTTTTCTCCTCAAGATACATTTGAAGCACTGAAGCGAAACAGAATGCTGATGATTCAGCGCTATGTTGAAGTTAGTCCTGCAACAGAGAGGCAGTGGGTGGCTGCTGGAGGCCACATAACTTTCAAGCAAACCATGGGTCCCTCTGGGCAGTCACACCCTCCTCCTCCCCAGGCTCATTCTAGGTCCAAATCTCCTAGTGGACAGAAAAGGTCACGGTCAAGATCTCCCCATGAGCAGGGTTTCTGTGTTTATTTGAAAGGTCTTCCCTTTGAATCAGAGAACAAACATGTGATAGATTTTTTTAAAAAGCTGGATATAGTTGAAGATAGCATTTATATAGCTTACGGACCTAATGGGAAGGCAATTGGAGAGGGTTTTGTCGAGTTCAGGAATGAAGCTGATTATAAAGCAGCTTTGTGTCATCATAAGCAGTATATAGGAAATCGCTTTATTCAAGTTCATCCAATTACTAAAAAGGCTATGTTAGAAAAGATAGACATGATTCGTAAGAGATTGCAGAACTTCAACTATGACCAGAGAGAAATCCTCATGAATGCTGAGGGAGAACCAGGCTCTCCAAAACTGTGTGCACATATATCTAATATTCCATACAATATAACAAAAATGGAAATCCTTCAGTTTCTAGAGGGACTGGCAGTAGAAGAAAACTCTGTACAAATTCTTGTTGATAATAATGGGCAAGGTTTAGGGCAAGCACTGATTCAGTTTAAAGCTGAAGATGATGCTCGTAAGGCAGAGCGTTTGCACCGTAAAAAGCTGAATGGAAGAGATGTTGTTTTGCGTTTGATAACTGTAGAAGAAATGAGAGATATTGAGAGAAACCCACCATCTCAAGGGAAAAAGATACTGAAAATACCAATACAAGGAAACGCGACTCTGCCAGGAGCACAGGGCGCTGGTGGGGATGAGCATGCCTTCTTGGGGGGAAATGCTAAAGATGCAAACAATGGTCCTCCGTTTAATTTCCCTGGTAACTTCAGTGGGTCTGGCACGTTTGGTCCCCCTCTGCCACCACCCGGAATAGGTGGCTTTCCTGATTCTAGACCAGGAATACCTACAGTTGCAGCTAGCAGTTTGCCTGGTGCAGGTATTGAGGTCCCAGGATTTGCAGGTGGTCCTGGTAATTTGAGTGGACCAGCAGGTTTTGCAGGGGGTCCTCAGACTTTTGGTAATGGTCCTGGCAATTTAAGTGGACCCCCCACCTTTGGTGCTGGTCCTCCAGGAATTGCTAGTGGTCTTGGACATTTAAGTGGACCTCCAGGGTTTGGGCCTGGACCAGGAAATATACATATTAGTGGACCTCCAGGTTTTGGAACAGGGTCTGGAAAGCCAGGACCAACTGTCATTAAAGTGCAAAATATGCCCTTTACTGTTTCGGTGGATGAAATTTTGGATTTCTTTTATGGTTACCAAGTGATCCCTGGTTCAGTGTGCTTAAAATATAATGAAAAAGGCATGCCCACTGGAGAAGCAATGGTTGCATTTGAGTCTCGTGATGAAGCTATGGCAGCTGTTGTTGATTTAAATGACAGGCCTATAGGCTCCAGAAAAGTAAAACTTGTTTTAGGGTAGCTGTTAATATGAAGTAGTTGTAGAATAGATATTCATAGTGCTGTGATAAACGCATCTGGATTGGTTTTTATAGTATTTCCAGGATAGAACCTGTGGATTGTTCAAATTGTAAAACAGATTGGTTTTGATAAGACAGAGCACTGGGTTAGCCATTACATAAGATACACTGCAAGGACAGATGCGCAGTGGATTTTCCCGTACAAGTATGTGGAGAAGCTGGACAGATTCTTATTCATCACAGAAGTTTGGTAAACTGTACTGGACACAGTGCTTATCAAAGAATCTAGATTGGTTTTACGTCGTTTCGGATAAGGGTAATAGGTGAAGTCAGTGAAGCTCTTCAGTGGGTGCTCTTGCAAGCCATTGTAAAATAGATAGCTATTTCTAGATTCGGTTAAAAGCTGGCTGAATTTGCTTTGTTTACAGGTCAAAGCTTTGTTTAAAGTCCTGATTTTACTCTGCAACTGAACGAATTCTCAGTGTACACAGATTTATTGTTTTGTGTATGTATCTTTATCTTTTCCAAGATTCTCACTGTATGAACAGTTGAATTATGCCCATTGCTGATGTGTCTACCGAACTAATTCCTCTAAGTATGAGCAGAATCGTTCTGTAAAATTCAAGCTGTTCTTTGTGGAATAACCTTTAGTTATTTATATATTGCAATTATAACTGTGCAGAATAAGACTTTTGCCACAAGTATAGCTAACCTCAAACATCATATGAGTTTTATAGTACACTTATAAAACATTTGCAGTAGAACAACTTGAAAATACTCATTATTGTTTAAGTAGCTTGATTTGTTAGGATTACATGAATCAGTTGGGATAGGATCTTTGGCACTAGTTGGATATTGATGTTGTATTTCTCACGTGTCTCTTGAACTCCTTACATAGAGTTTCTGCTGAGAGAACCAAAGTGGTGATCATTAGTAGAAGATTGGAGTCCAGCTAAAGTTTTAAATTAGTTTATATGTGAAAGAAACTTTTATCTTCAGCAACTCTGTTGTGAATTACTGCTATAGGTGAATTCAGAGATAAAATTTATTTTTCTCCAAAACTTGAAAATACTGAGTTTACTATATATTTTTGCAATAAAGTTGTGCTGTTGTATTCAAAGTCTGTAAAGAGTTGCCATTTTCTTTGCTGTGCAGTACGAACTTCCATGGAAAACCAGAGAATTGGAAAGGAAGTAATTACACAAGTGAAAAGTAGAATTTTTTTGGTTCATCCTTGCTTGGCTTATGATAAATCTAAAGATTTGGACATTGCCTGAAAAATCCTGCTACTCCCTGCAAATCATTGTACTTAAACATAGTAAACTTTGAACTGTTTTGGTTTTTGGACAAAGAAAAACAGTGCCTTTTGGTGTTGCATATCATGGAACACTGAAGTGTATGGTCAGGCAAAATTGAGAGGTGCAAGTGGCAACAGTTTTATTCATGTGGTGTGTAGGAGAGATTTGAAAACCTGTGCAGCGCTGCATCCTGAGAGGATTTCACAGTACAGGACTATGTGGAAGGATTGTATAAAGGTGTACTTCAATAAAGAGGCGGTTGCATTACACAGATGCTTCTGTAATTCATTAGCATAATTTTGTTTTGACAGATTACTAGGTGGTCCCAACTTTGGAAAAGTCATGTGATTTGTATATACTGTTTAAAATTAAGCCTCCTGTTAATAAAACTGTCTGTCTCTGAAGCTTCATGTTACGCGTTTCAACAGTCTTTGGGAGTAATGTTTCAACAGCAGATATGTTTCTTTTTCTTTTTTTCCTTTGAAAGTCTGAAAGTACTCTTGCTGATGTCAGAAAGATGTGTGATTAGGAGTCAAGCCTTTCAGTTTATTTTTAAAATTTTGCTCTTTGTTTTTTAAACAACTTTTATTAAAGTTTCGTACTATATTGGAGTTATTTGGGTGCTTGTTTCTTCATGTTTCACATTAGAATAAAATTACTGAAAAGGAAAACTTGGCTTCATTGTTCACAGAATTGATTTAAGACGTTAGCGTGTGTTGACTTGCAGAAACTTTTCAAGTTCAAATGAATCACAACAGTGCTTGCCTTGTTGTGAAATGTAATTAAACTACAGGTGTCTGGAATTAGATACACAGTTCTGTGTTACTGTCTTTTGATTTCATGTCTTGATCCTCTTGGTAATGGATACAGGGTTTATTAGTGTTTGTATTAGACACGGCATATGCTGCAAAACATGCTTGTGTGCGTGTTCCTTTGGACTTTCTAAAAGTGCAGGTTTGTTTTGGAAATCTTTAATTTCTGATTCTTGATTTTTCTCTATGGTCTAAAGATGTTTAAATGCTTATCTAAAAAAAAGTGCAAACCAGTACAAAAAGCCATTGGTGTTGGGAACATTGACATAGACTGAATGCTTGAGTGGAGGCTTTGGGGTGGGGAAGGGCTCTTCATCTTGCCAAGCAGTTGATGCTCCATGTCTTTTAGTGTAAATTAGTTAGTGACTATCTCCTCTTCCTTGAGAGTAGGCTCTTGGAAAAAACAGGAAGTTGTAGCGTGTTTAGAATTTCTGTATGTGCTACAAACAACACAGCTGCTGTCCAAAATAGTTACCATTGATCCTTTAAAGTATATATAGAGAAAAGTTTGTTATCAAGTGTCGCTTGCAAATACAACAAGTTTTCTATAACAACTTGCTTTCATGTTAGAAGCAGCCTTAAAATGCATGTCATGCTACATTATGAGGGAGTCCCTAATATTAACAGACAACATGGCTAGATTTGATAAAATTGCTTGCTTGCGCATGTTTATATTTGTGAACAGCCTTAAAAATGAGGGGTAGGACCTCTGAGGTACCATCTCCAATGTGGAAGGTACGTAACTGCCCTTGCGTATACACTTCAAGGCTGGCTGCTGACAAGAGGTAGCAACAGCAAGAATCAGCTAATGGACGCTTCTCAAATTTGCAGTTATTTTGGCCTCGATGCTTTTGAGTGTCAGGAACTGACATCCCGCTTGGCCTTGTTGGAACAATACAGTTGGTGACACTGATGTCCCAATTTCTTCAAGTTACGGAAAGAAGGTACTTGTGTTTATAACACTGGCTAAGTTGGTGGTTCTAGCAGTTCCTTCAGGGATAGTTTCTAAATACTACTTGTTTAACACACACACAAAAAAAGTGGTAAAGCGTTACATTCATGACATGACTTCTGTTAAACATACATATTTTTGTCGTCCCATTCACAAGAGAAAGTATGAATATAATAAATTATTCAATTATAATCTTGTGACCTACATGGAAGAACTACAATGGTTAGATGAAAGTGTGGCTTAAAGTTACCAAGTTTTCAAGCAGTTATATGTAAATGTCACAGATTTTGTTTTTAACACAAGTCAATTCTGTAATATCACAGACAACATTAAAGTCAGTTCTTTATTGACGAATTGTTGTTGCCATGTTCTAAATGTAGATTTATGAGAGGTTTGAGGCTTTGTAGGTTTAAAGAAAACTGAACGGTACTTTTTTATTCTTAGCAGTGTTCCTTTTGTAGCATTTAATGTTTTCCTTGAATGTCTATGCTCTGAATTTGTTGTGAGTGGAGAGGAAGATCGATGCAAAAATGAAGACTCTAGTCATGCGCCAGTTGACATTGAAGGTCTGCCTTCTAAAGAACGTACGTGCTGGTTGGTTCTGCTAAATTGCTCAGGCTGTCCTTAAAGAAGTTGTTGCCTATACTGTGTGAAATTAGCAGCTTGTTTTGCTGAGACTGTTTTGGTGCACCAAAGACTACAGATGCTAGAAAAAAAAAAATTTCCAGTTACCTAGGCACACCAGTGGTGCGTTAACTGTACGCAATGATTTCAGTTTCTGTATTTTGTTCCTCCTCAGTCTTCTGCTGTGGTGGTTCCAAAGCCGCTGCTTCCCGCAGCGAATGCTGTTGGTCTTCAGCGTGTTGTTCAGCAATGCGCGTCTCAGAACCTTGTTGGCCTTCTGATCTGCAAAATTGAAACTACTATATATTATGGACCACTTAAAGGCTCTGGACATTGGACCACTCTGAGAGCAGTTGTTTTAGGATGATTATCCAGCTATATGGATTAGACACTGAATCAAAAGATTGCAATTCCTGTTTAGTACAGACTCTAGTGCAAGCAAAAGACTAGTTTCTGTCTTTGCTGAGATAATTGGTTGGAAGGAAGCAGTTTTGAAACTGGACTGGTATATTAGGAAACATTTATTTTCAGTCTAGAGGCCTACACAAATTAGTTTTATGTCAGTTTACTGCTTTAGATATTGCGCAGGTCTTGAAAAAAAAAAAAAACAACCCAGAGATGCTAAATTTTGTTGCTGTAAGAGGTTTTTCAGAAACAGTGCCTTGGGCCTGGAAGCAGGGTTGCCAGATATATTTGCTTGTCTTTGCCCTTTTGCAGGTTTGCTGTTCTGTGTTGTGGCTGTATGTTCTTTCGTGGGTTTGGGAAAACTGAGCTAGAGTTTGTGTACAGAGCGAATTGCTCTTACTCCCAGTGGAAGAGGAAGTAAAACTGTTGAATGCCTCTGCAGGAAGAGTAACCTCAAGGGGTTCTCTTCCTATCTGTTTTTGGCAGTGAGAACGTGATTGTAGTTGAAAGATTTGGCTTTCCTGCAGAATGGAAATCTGTTGGTTGGTAGCATGCATTCGACTTAAGGTCTGTGGCTGTGTACTGAACTTGACTTTGTCAGTAATTTTCTTGGAGCTTTGTTACTACGTGGAATGTTTGGGTGTTGTTTGTGCAGGAAGTGCTTCCTACCTTCCTAACTTGGATGCGTTTCACTCATGGGTCTAAATATTGTGTGTAAGAAAAGCAGCTCCGAAAGTGTTCCTTTTCCATAGCTCCAGCCTGAATGTGTCAGATGGTTCAGTTGTGACTCTGTTCACGCACTGGCACTTCCTTTGTTACTGTTCTGTTTTTATATATGTATTCACAGCATGGCAGCTTGGGAGAGAAGCAACCAGATGAATTCTGACTTGAGTTCCTTTACTGCTTCTGCAGAATCAAAGCTTATTCCTTTGTGGCCATTTTTCTTTTGTATGCTCTCATGTCTACACCCTTAAGTTCAAATGGCCTTACCGGTTCCTTCCCAAATATATTAAAGTAAGCTTTCAGAAACAGTGAATATATTCCCTTTTAACACGAGTCTGATTTCCACAAAATCAATTTTGTAACTCTGTATTTACTGCTCTCAAAGCAGCTTCACTATTCCCCCCCAACTTTTGCAAGATCTAGCCTGCAGTTCCTCATTCAGGTGATAATAGATCGCAGCAGGATAACTTCAAGGGGTAGAATGGGAAATGCCTTCACAGTACACAGCTGAGGAATGAAAATTTAGGACTTTGAAGGCTTGCACAGGGGATACAAGAATTGATCCAGCCTAAAACTCTTGGTTGACATAGTCTGGCTTTTTGGACCTGTCTCTGCTTCTGGAAGTCTGGTAACTTTCTGCAAGCTTCATATTGTAGTTACAGTGTTGTTAAAGAATCAGTAGGATGGTATAGCTCTGATTTCTGACCATCTGAAGGTAGGTAGATCTCCAGCTAGCTATTTTGTAGTTTCAAACAATTAATTTCATTTCAGCCATTTCCCATTGAATGTGACTATGTGGATGTAGTGTTGCTCTCTGTGATAATAGAAAGCTTAGAAATGCTTTCTAGTCACTTAGAAATCAAGGCAGATGTTTTGAGGAACAGCTATATAGTCAGAACCTCAGCTACTTCCAAGAATTCCTTTTAGGGAATTTTGATTGTGTGCCTTTTATGATAAAATTCATAGGACTGCTGTGACTTTCAAGCCTCTGTGCTTAGTGACCTTCTTGCTGTGGTGGCATTTGCCAGAATGTGCTCCATAATGGAGCGTTTTATGAAACTTCTGTTTTCAGCAGTATAACCAAAGCATTGCTGCTTGTTTTGACAGGAGGATAGATATGGAATGTGAAAAGTCCTTGCTTGTTTGAACAAGAAGCTCAACTTGAAAGTGAAAATGATGCTTTCTGATGCTATTGCATTATTAGCCAAATGTTTCTAATAAAAGGGCAGTATTTATAAATCCCGTATTGAGGAACACCAATGCAACCAGCTACAAAAGCAAAGAGGCTAATTAAAGTAAAATTAGGTGCTGGCAGTTCATTGACTGAATGTCGGGTAAGCCCACTTTATGGAGGGGAGGCAGAGTTGTTAAATATTACTAATTCACTTGCCTAGGATTCCCCTGCTACGTCACAGCATTGCTGCAAAGGCAGTGGTCTGTGTTACAGGTCCAGTCTCAGATGCATAAATGGAATGGTTTTTATAGCACTTAGAGCTCTTTTCATCTACGAACTTGAAAGCTTTTAGGAGGCAAGGTAAGTGTGTATGCAGGGTGGTGGTGTATAGCTAATTTGTAACCAGTAAGCCAGTGGCAGAATGCTCTTATCCTGGTGTTAAAGGCACATCGGCATTAACATCAGTGAAGTGGCATTAGGGTTGAAGTTGAAAGGTTAAGGCCAAACTTTCGCTCTTTAACTTTAGTAAAAACAACCAAGTGATGCCCTAATCTAATGAAGAATGGGGTTTGGAAACTTCAGCACTGAGCTTCTGTGAAAAAAACCAGAATAAACCACTGAGTAGATAGTTAAATTCTTAAACTAATCTGAAATTTAGATTCCGTTGTTAATGGTAGAATGTTAATGGTCGTTGTTGTCATTTAAGTCAGTGATAACCCCCGTGTGTATATAAAAGCATTTTGAGTAATCTGGATCCACCTCTTAAAGAAAAAAGCCTTTCGAGTATATCCAAAAAATTACATCCACAACACCATGATGTACTGTGCAAATGTCCAGGATTTTTTGAAGGCCTTTTTTGTCATCTGGACAGTCATCCCTCCCTTTGGGTAACTGGCACTGTATTTTGTTAAGATGATAATCCAGATGGCATTTCTTCCCTGCAGCGTAAGCAGTGTGTCATGCTAATTCTTTGAACGAGAAGGTAGTGTTTGGCTACCCTAATGACTCTGGGAACAGAAAGGGGAGCATGCAAACAGCGTTTTCCTTTGGCTGGATGGCTTGTGCTACTTTTCACGTTAAAATTTGTCCTTAGTTGTGCCTGTAAAAATAACTTAATTCAGAAACGAGTAAGTTTTCTGAAACCAAAAATACTTTGGTTTAAACAAAACCAGTAATAAATCAATGTAATATAAATCCGAATATGAATCTGCAGATAATGTTCTAGCTCTCTGAAATAGCAGCCCTTTTCAGTGCAGTGACTTGACTGAGTATGACTGGAGTATCATTATTTAATTCCATTATTGTGAAAGGTGAGAGGAATCCCTGTAATAGAGTTCTGTACAAGCCAGGATGCAGTGGTGCAGTATGTAACCTTCCTCTCAGTCCTGCTTAGTCTGGAAAAGGTAGTAGGAATCTGTTGTTCTGAATGTTTTTGAGCAGTCCACACTCCAAGGTTGCTTACATGTATAACATGGAAACAGTTACTGTTTTAATGTTTTTGTGATCTTCAAACCGCTCTGCTACCACATTAGGTACACTTAAAAGCCCTGTCGGTGAAGAATCTGCAATGAGCAACTGCTAACATGCAGAGCCTGTCTGATGTTTTGTCCTGGCTGCTGCCTGTCTCAGTTATTCAGCTGTTCTCTTGCTATGTGGATAGTGCTCTGCTGCCCAGGGAACCTTGAGTTCGCAGGTACCACCTAATGGTGGTAACTCCAAGTCTCTCTACTTCAAGTAAATGTAATTCAAGTCATGCTTTTACAGCTGTTAAGTTTACTCTAGGTTTTTCATCAGTGAGATTTTTGCTCAGAGAGCTTCCCTCTGCCTTAGTTTGGTCATATTTATTAAAAAAAAATTGTTGGAACTATTCATTTGACTTTGAGAAAATAAAGATGCTTACCTAAGGCTTAAGTATTGGGTTATAGGGGTTTTCAGGTTCATAACTTGCAGAGGTGTTTTCTAAAGGGTGTGGAACGCCTTTGTAGCAAATTCATACTTAATGGCAACAGACTTTTCATAGGGTATAGGATGGAAAGCATTGCAGTATATATACTATGGATGGCAGACATGGGAGAAGCACTTGCGGAAATACCTGTCTGCAGTTGTGGAATCTCTTCCTCCTTAATGCAGGGAGACTGTATGGTCATTTTGGCCTTCTTGGCACGGGGATGGGTGGAAGAGCTTGAATCTGTTGTAATGGGTTTGTGCTTTTGGGAAGGTACACTGGCAGGAGAAGTTGGATCTGGAGGAGAACAGAAAAGGGACACAAGGTCAGTGTGGTGTTTTGTGGCCTTTAAATACTTCTGTTGTTAAGTCTGGACAGGGGAGAGAAAAAACAACTTTCAAAATCCCTCACCAAATCCTTTCCTTTGTTCTGCTTCCTTGATGTCAGGTTTTTGTAGGGTGGTGATTTTTTGGTAGGCTATTCTGTTTTGAAGCATTATTATTCTGCAATAGATTAGGATGGAGAAGTGAAGATGTTCATAATTAAGTGGCAGAAAAGTATTACGGGGGTGTGAATCTCTTTCTTAAAAAGCAGCATATATTCGAAAGGAGAAAGAAGAACTGAAACACAGTGTTGGCATAAGTCTGAACTTGCAAATGAATACATTGAACAAATCAATTTCTTATGAGTGCTACAGAAGCAATATTACAGATATTTTTTCCAGATCCTATTTCATGAGAAGCTAGATTCAAGATTAAAGTCCATAAAGAAGAAAGTCTGAATTACGTAATATGAGAGATAGTGTGATTCTGTGATATGAGAGGACTTGAAAGGTTGCTTCTGCTTTATGTCCTTACTCATTTTTTAGGCAAGAGTTGTCACTGTGCACTAATAACTCCAGGGCAACTGAGAATAGTCTGAA
The DNA here is from genome assembly GCF_000687185.1 of Egretta garzetta. Classification (NCBI taxonomy): domain Eukaryota; kingdom Metazoa; phylum Chordata; class Aves; order Pelecaniformes; family Ardeidae; genus Egretta; species Egretta garzetta. The sequence goes on from NW_009258293.1 coordinate 1,208,320, forward strand.
GAGTTTGTCTGGAGTATCTCAGCTTTTGTTTGATGATCATTCAGCAGTGCAACACAAACAAGAAACATGGCAAAGTTTTCATTAACTAAGGGGCTATTGGTACTAGTGGTCACCAAAATTCTTCAGTAATGTGAAGTTGTTTGATAAAGCAGCAAAGATTGCTAAAATGTATTGCTGGCATATTTCTTTTTAAAGTCATGTTTCAAACTCATACTATTCATACAGTATATACTGGTCTAAATAGATGGACCTTCATCAGTTTGTGCCTTGAAGTCACCTGCATAATGTCATGGCCACATTTGGGGGAATGGATAAAGTCATGTGGGCTCTAGAATAAGTACAGGATGGTTTAGATTTCCAGCCTTTGGGAGGGGTAGAGGTTGCTAAAGGGATTGGCAGAATGAACACCAAGACGTTGCCTCAAAAATGATGGGTACGTGTGAATTAAGAAGTGGTATGTTGAGGTACAGCTGCAGTGTAGTTGAAGAACCGAAGAGGAGGAATATGGTGTGGACTCCAATGTTAGCTTAAGGAGCTCAGACTGGGAAGTGGAGGAGCCATAGTCAGCTTGATCCATCTGGGGCATGGGGCAGAATGTTTAGCTGTTCGTGCCTGAGAGAATGAGGCCTTACTTGAGAGAGGCAGAGATGTGCAATGTAAAATGGCGTAATGTTATAAAGGTCAGTGTGGTTCAGCTTTTAAGTCAGTTTTTCAATTAAGTTGTTCTTTACATTTCAGTAATAAATATTTGAGAATTGAGGGGGGGTGGGAAAGTAGCTGAAGAAAAGAATATGAAAGGAATGACAAAAATCTTACTTGGTGGGAGAAGTCAGTGAGCACTTCTAGGATTGCAGTTACTGTTCCAACTGAAGTCGAATGAATGATTGATTCCAAAACCCCAACCTGCTTTAAGTTAGTTTTTCAAGAAAAAGTTAGAAGTGAACATTGGACAGTGTAAAGGTGAACTTCTAGAAGGAGGTGGTGTTTCCCTGAAGCTGGGACTTGGCTCTTGTTTGTTGTGGGGGGAAGCTGCAATAAAGAAGGTGAAAAGTTCTTGTTTGCGTTTTCTGCTGGAAATTACAATCCCATTTGTGATTTTTGTGCTTTATTTCAGCTTTTTTAAACTGTTGTAAGGTGTTATTTTTATTATTGTATAGGTATTATATAAATATATTGTATAGATACTGTCGTATAGAAATTTTATTAATGTATAGGTGTGGTGCTTAGGGACATGGTTTAGTGGTGGACTTGGCAATGTTAGGTTTAATGGTTGGACTCTATGACTCTTAAAGGTCCTTTCTGACCTAAGTGATTTTATGATTCTATAAATGAGAGCTTTGCCTTCTCAGTCAGTGTCTGTGAACATCTCACGGCTCAGGTACCACAGTGCATGCGCAGCACTCGTACCCGTGGGCTGCCTTCAGATACAAAAAACCCAAATTCTCGTTGTGATACTGGAGCTACAGGGTTCATGTGGAGACAACTCAGTAAGTAGAACTAGGTCACAACTTCTGCGTGTATTCAGTAGTGCCTTAGATGTGCAGTAGTCAATACCCTCTTTGCATAAGGCTTGTTGTCAAATTCAGAGCTCAGAAAGGCTTGTATGGGCTGGCAGCTGTGCCGCTGCTTCCCTCTGATCGTGGCTTGGAGTGGTCAGCACAGCCTCAACCCTTCACCACTGCACCCTGTAGAAAACACTTGTCGCCTTTCCACACTCAATTTACCCCCTTCCCACAAAGCTTTCTTTGGTGAGTCAAAATTCATGGTGACAGGTAACATGGAACACAGGATAGAGAATACTGATTTGTTACCAATTTCTGGGCTGTGGGACGAGGCTCTGTGGCCCGTGGATGAGCTGGTGTGCTGGAAAGAGGCTATATTTACTCATAATTTTTGTGGACTGCTGTCTTCTTCATGAGACTCTCTTAATCTCATCTTAAAATAAAGATGCTTTTTTGTGCATGTAGTCATACAAACCTAGCTTTATGATTTCTTTTAGAGCCTTATGGGGTTCAGGAAAGTGGGATCACATTAGAATTCTTATTTTGATAATACATTTAGAAAGTGATGCTGACACTTACCTCTGAACCAGCATCAGCTTTGTAGTATCAAAACCTGAAAAGTAACAGGTTGTCCCTGAAAACTGAATTACTCATTTGAGAAAGCATTGCTTCTGATGGTCCGTGTATTCAGGGATCACAGCAGGAAAAGAGAGAAGCTGTTTTGAAGCAGGTAGGGTGGTAACTGCAAGATGTGGGATTAAACTAAGCAATGGACGAGGAGGGGTCTAACATTAGGTTGTTGGGAAGTACAAAATTGTTAACTGGGATGGTCTGTTACCTGTGTTGGGTGTGTTTCTTGAGTTCTTGGGCAGCATAAGGCCAAGATAGTGAAAACTGCAGTTGGTACATACTGCTGGCAGGATAGCTGCCATTTCTGTGGTGTTCGTAAGCGGAATGTAAGGCGGAAGCTGTGGTCAGCCCAGTACAGAATAAGCTCATTGGAAATCAGCTGTCTTTAAGCACACGTGTTAAAGCCTCAAGCTTGAGTTAACCAAGTTCTTAAGTTAATGTTTAATACTTGGTGTACGCTGGAATAGTGTCTTGGGTGTCCTGTATGGAGTGATGTTCTGGATGAGAATTTGTTAGTGAGATTAACTAGGAACAAACTGCAGGTTTTGTTGATCCTTGCTTACATTCCATCTTACATGGAACAGTGAAACCAAGCTGACCCACAAGACTGGGTTCTTTGATAATGCTAATGCTTTCTCTCCAGAAGACATCACTCCTGCCACTACTAAAAATACTGCTGGTGGTGTTTGATGCCATGAAGTTACTGGATTTTTTTTTTTTTTCTTCTGGGTGACTCTGTGGGTTCTGTGAGCTGCCATACTGGGGTGATCTGAGTCACAACCCCCCTCTTGCTATCTGCTCTCCTTCTTCACCCCATCTTCCCCAGACTAAAGGGAAAAGGGAGCCTCTGGCTTTCAGGTTTAGTGCGGTATGAAAGCGTATTAAAAAAAAGTTGTAATTCGTTAGTTCTCACCTTATGCAGTGCAACACTCAATCCTTAGTTGACTAAATGGTGGCACTCCTACTGCAGAGGGATAAGTACAGAGGAGTTTGTTTATGCTTCAGACACCCATGTGTGGCATTTCGGGGGAAAGTGCAAGACCCTCCAAAGCTCTGTATTGGGACAGTTAAAATCTTTCAGCACTCTTGTTCTGGAGTTTTCTTCAAGCATAGGTAGACAGTGCTTTCTTCTGTTATATTTGATTTGCTTTTAAGTGTTGGTTAAGCGGAATCACTAGAAGAATAATTACAAATTAATATTAGACTTGTCTATTGAGTTGATTTTGTTTACGTTGGAGAATGTTCTTTTCTGTGTGAAAGGAAGTTGATTTCTCTGTAGAATCATGTGAAAACAGTTGGAAGTTCTGAAATGCTTATATAAAACTTCAGAAAGTAGCAGGTAATTCCTTTTTCTTCTGAATACTTAACATGGATCTCCTACATGATTTTCCTAGAATGGAGCAGGTTTTTTGTCTGTTTAGGACCACCTTCTTTACTGGTGTGCTTAAATTCAGTATAGAACAGCTCTGTTGGAATTGCAGGATTTATCTTTCCATGTGTATTATACAACTATTGGGAGTTCATGATCTTTACAGAGAAGAGATGGTATTAACAGTAAAAATAACTGACTTTTTAAACTGGACCTCAGTTTGGTTGTCTGAGCACTTCTTAAAGCTTACTTAGTCCAGAGCCATTCTGTGTTTTACTTCAATAACTGGGAATGACGTCTGGTTGAGCAGCAAAAGACTTCTCTGGAGTATGTGCTCAGAATCCTACAGACTTCTGCGGATGGTATTTTGCTCTAGAGTCTGTAGGGATAACATGGGTGATGTATTATTTTTCCTCAACATCTAGTGTTCTATCATGTGCAGTTCTAACTAAAGGCAAAAAATGTAGGTGTCTTGATGGATCTGAAGCTGGGTGTTGGAAACTCTTCCCATGAGAAAGGAATGTGCAGAATTCAGCTCAAGATGAAACTTCCCAGGCGATGCCTCTCAACAGTGAGATACCTGAGTTGTGAGAGCATTGGATCAGACGTCTGTGGCTATTGTCAATGGAAATTGGGTATTGGGGGGGCATAATGTAACATCAGTTGTGATTTTACAGGCTGTTTCTGACAACAGCGCTTACCCAGTGGCTTGCTTACGTTGCCTTTTCTTCTGAACCTGCTATGCTGGGATGCACCCAGTGGCTCTGTTTTATGCATTTTAAATAGAGTTTGAATTTATTATCATGCTTGGAGCGCACTTTTACTTGGCAAACTGAATTTCTGCTGCAAGAATAGTTTTGTGACTTCCAGACCATGCTGTACCTTAATCTGCCAGTGGCGATGAAGTTGGAGAGATTGTTTGCTAAACTGTTGTTGTTGCAAGCTCTTAAGGATCAATCTGTAATAAATCCTTTATAAATTGAATGTGTTATAATACTTTCATGGAAAGCAGTTTGCTTTAGCTGCTGTTCTCGCTTTGGAAATATCCATTGTATTCTGTGAACCAGAAGTTTAAAGTAATAGACATCAATGTTAGTTATCAGGGGTGGTTGTGAGGGGGGAAAATAAGAAATCAATGAATTTTAGAATTTCTGGAACTGTTGGAAAATAGAAAAATTTGTGTTGCAACAAATGTAAGTAATATTCTGTCATAGTAAAGATTAATTGTTGGAAGTCTAAAGCCTAAATTTATTTTGTGTGTATGAATGGTTATAAGTATGCTCTATGAAAACTCAGTGAAACAACATGAAATTTGTTTTTGAAATGCTGACTCAAAGCTGCAAGCTGAATGAGATTGGTGTTCTTTGAGTGCATGCCAAGGAAAAAAGGAAGGCTATCAATAAAAACAATAAAACCCCAAGTTCTTCCAGTTTAATTGCACCAACCTGTATACTTAGCCTGGGATCAGAGCCTTCGTGCACTGTTTGAGCATAGTAACCGCTAGAACCTTTTTCTCTCGACGTGTGTTATACAGCACTGGTAAGTGATGAAGCATTACTGCTTGGTGCGTGGTGTTCAAAACCATACTGATGGTGCAGTGCTTGTTCCTTGGGAGTAAGCTGGCATGTGTAAGCTGGGCAGCTTTCAAAGTGATGAAATACCAAGAAGATGTTGCAGGGTTGTGTGGATGTTCAGAACACAGAAGCTTAAGAGAAGATAGAAAGCATTGCTGGCTTCTCCTTAAAAAGAAACAGGATGGGAGGTTGTATTAGGCATGGGGTTGTTCTAAGTACAAGTGCAGATTTATGGCATTTTCAGAGCTTTTGGGATGGTCACTCCTCTCGGAGGAAGTGAACAGAGCCTTTATGAGATGGAGATGAAAGTCAACTGGATTGTCACATAAACAATTCAGGTTTTTTATAGGAAAAGCGATGCAATTGCTGTAGTAAAATATAGTTTACTATGAAGAACGAAAGTAAGTTTCAGAATTCTTGCTTTAGGGAGGAAAACAGGAGATTTGAGCTGATGCTTATCATCATTAAATCCTGTTTAAAAATAGCTGATAACTGAAGCTGGGTCTAGTTTTTGTCATTGCTGAGGAACTCCACTATTTTTTCTTTTTTCCCAGTCAGTGTGTTTGTGTGTTTGGGAATGAAAATATATTAAACTTTTGATCTTTTTAAGCTTTCAGGTGCAGGCAGATTTCAGATTTGCAGTTCCCCCCCTAGCTGTGCGAGCAGGTTATCTGGGTTGGAGGTGCTTACCTAGAGGCTAAGCAGATCTGCAGGCTTGACTGAAACGGATGTTGTGTCTTGGCAGACCACCTACTCCTCGCTCTTGCTGCTGAGATACCCAGACTAGGACATGATCAGGATTTTCTGCTGCTATTATTCAAGGAATGGATTGAAACTGGAGAACACCATGCAGTGTATTTGGAAAGCTGTGAAGTGAAAAAAAAACTGTGTGGGCTCTTCAAGGATGTCCGTAGGCAGCGATATATAAACAATTGCTGGCTGAGGTTCAAACTGATGTTTTCAGATGAAACATGAACTTTTTATCTGAATCTGTTAAGAAGCTATCCCTCTTTTTTCCATAAGGGTTCTGTCTATAGTTGTTAAACCCACTTTGTTGTTATCCCTCGAGTTGGCGAGGAGGGAGTACAGCCTGTTAGAAGAACAGTTCCTGCTCAGCTGCTCTGAACAACCGGCCGGGCTGTACTCCATTGCCTCCTGATTGTCATGTGCATCAGCTAGTGTCCTGCAATCTCCCAACAGAGCGGAAGGATGTAGCGGGAGACACAAAACCTTGTGGTCTGTAACTTCCCAGGGGGTCAGCAGAATGTCTGGGCTGGGTTTCAAGGGAAATTCTATGCCGTTACTAACTCCAGACCAGTAGGATGGGACAGCCTCCTGGGTATTGGTGTACTGAAAGATACATCCTTGAAACAGTGGAGGATTTTCCTAATTTCATTGCTGCTGATCTGGAGAAGAGATTCAGGTAGCTGATGGGAAGCAGTCAGACTTGATGACTTGCGCCATTTCACCTCCTGGCTTCATCGTGTGGTTTAACAGTTCCCATCTCAAACTTGTAACTTTTCCTTAGCGGTGTCTTTGTAACATGGAATAAATATGTACAGACTTGTTCCACATGCAGCTTGAGACCTGTAGTAACGATTTCCTCCTAGAACAGGACCACTGCTGTTCAGGGATGCTAAAGCTTATGGGAAGCTGTTCCTTTGAGGTTAACTTTACTCCTGATCCTTTGTGCTCTCGTGGGGAGGAAAGGCGGCTCCTGTTTCTGTCTCACATTGGTACAGAAATCTCTGTTGCAGAAGAGGAAAATAGAGGAGACATGTTGGCATGGGAGCCAAGGCTGACTGTCCTGATCTTCCTTGTTGTCAAACAGCTGGTGTCATACAGATGTGTACCGCTCTCTGTAGAACTGTGAACTGCGCAGACGTGAGACTGGGCGAGGTGTAAGCTGATCTGGTGGAATGGTCTGTGTAGAAAGGAAAAAACCTGATACCTGTGACTTGTGACTTTAGGAGGAACCTATTTATTAAAGGCAATGGTTTATTTTGTGAATCTTACTTGGAGTTGAAGGCAACTGAAGTGGAAGATGGATGGCTCTAAATAGCAGTTTGAACAGTTGACCTGACTACTTCAGACTAGCCTCTTGGAAAATGCTGGCGTTAAAGTAGATGATGATGACTTTGGTAGAAAGCTGAACTATGATCTGCTTTGCCTAAAGCTTTGCTGATTCTTACTGAGCGCCAGTTTTGCCCTGCCGCCATCACCAGAGCATCTGAGTGCCATGCAATAGCATACTAAGTGACATTGTTAACATTTGTCCGGGGTAGATAGCAGACTGGGAGGGGATTAAACATTGACTAATAAAAGCTAATCTCTTCATGGAGATAAATATTGACATCTTGCAAGTATGAGAAAGCCATGTGGATACTCCAGTACTAGAAAGGGCACAAAATTATTTCCCTATTTTCCAAACGCTGAAGGAGCTTCTCTGAAATATTCAAGTTTAAAGTGCTTGATGAAGCTCTCAAGCTGTCCAATCTCTTGAGTATTTTGATGCTTGAAGGCTTCTACACTGCTGAGAATTATGTTTGTTCCTTGAACAGAAGTGTCTGCAGTTCGATATGTAATAAAATTTAGTTGCTACCTTGTTACAAGATTCTGTTAACGTTTTTTTGTGAAGGCAGCACCGGAAATAAAGGGAGCCGTGCGTGCAAGGGTCGAAGGGAGGTCTCGCGGCCTGGGGGGCCCTTTAGGATTCTTCCACCCCGTTGAGCAAATTTCAGTCTCTTGGGTTGAGGGCGGCTGTTGCTACACTGCATGCAGGCGCCGTCGTTGCCTTAAGTGAGAGGCTGAGAGCATCTGCACAGGCAGACCCTGGGCTCCGGGAGCTGTTTAACCGACGGCTGCCCGCTGACGTGACGGCGTGCGAGAGCGCCTTTAAGAATTCGTTTCCCGCGGAGGAGCGCGTACCGAGGTGGAGGGACGGGCCCTTGGCGCCGGCCTCCCTGCAGCCCGCCCGCAGGGAGCCGGA
>NW_009258293.1:1216512-1236755 GCF_000687185.1 Egretta garzetta
GGGGAGCGGGCGGTCTGACCCTCTGCTCTGCCCACAGATGGCCGGGTGCGTGTCCCGGGTGGAGCTGGCCGTGTCCTGCCGGAGCCTCCTCGACAGGGACCTGGGCTCCAGGTCGGATCCCCTGTGCATCTTGCTGCAGGACGTGGGCGGTGGCCGGTGGGCTGAGGTAAGGGCAGCTCTCAGCCCCAGCTTTACCGTTGGGTGCAAATACACTGCCTTTTCCCTGTTTCCATCCCACTGGTTTTCCTAACGGGTGCACAATACGTTTAATTCGGCTTTGCATTCAATGAGCAGTTGATACCCACCCTCAGACTCTCTTTGGAGTCTTATGTTCATTGGTTTCATTAATCACTCATAATATTTGATTAGAGTTCCCCAGGCTGTTTGACTGCCTGTTACGATGTGGCCTGTTCTCCTTCCTTTACCCCAGAGTACGCAGTCCGGAATACAGTGTTTCACCAGCCTTTTTTCCCCTAGTTTTCAAAATTTCCCATTTATTATTGGATGCAATTTCCTTTCCTGGCGAGGTGTCAGGCAACCTGGCAGCCATGGCTTGGTTTGTTGCCGAGCCCACAGCATGGTCTGGGGTGCATAGCCTAGCTGGTGCCTGTGTTTAGCCAGCGCAGAGGCCCTGGGGTGCAGATTAAAAGCTGTGTGGGAGAAACTGTGGTTCTTACTCATCATCGATTTTTCTTCTGTGTTTGTGCAGCTAGATCGCACGGAGAGGATCAAGAACTGCCAAAACCCTGAATTCTCCAAGAAGCTCATTGTGAACTACTACTTCGAGAAAGTGCAGAAGCTGAAATTTGGTGTGTATGATATCGATAACAAGTCCGTTGATTTAAATGATGATGACTACCTCGGAGGAATCGAGTGCACGCTGGGACAGGTATGCGTAGAGGCGTGTTAAGTGATCTATAAAGTAGCAGCAAGCATTGGGTTTATTATTTATTAACGGCAAGTCCTGCCTGACGAGCCTAATGGCTTTCTATTATGGAGCGACAAGGGACAGTGGACAAGGGAAAACCAACAGACATAATCTGCCTGGACTTCTGCAAAGCCTTTGACACAGTCCCCCACAACATCCTTCTCTCTAAATTGGAGAGCTATGGATGGGGTGGGGGGACTGTTGGGGGGGTAAGGAATTGGTTGGATGGTCACATCCAGAGGGTAGTGGTCAACGGCTTTAGATGTCTGGATGGAGACCAGTGATGAGTGGTGTCCCTCGGGGGTCTGTACTGGGACCAATATTGTTTAATATCTTCATCAATGACATAGACAGTGAGATTGGGTGCACCCTCAGCAAGTTTGCAGGTAACACCAAGCTGAGCAGTGTAGTTGACATGCCTGAGGGATGGGATGCCCTCCAGAGGGACTTGGACAAGCCCAAGAGGTGGGCCTGTGTGAAACTCATGAGGTTCAATAAGGCTAAGTGCAAGGTCCTGCACCTGGGTCAGGGCAGCTTCCGGTATCAATACAGGCTTGGGGACGAAGGGGCTGAGAGCAGCCTTGGGGAGAAGGACTTGGGGGTACTGGTGGATGAAAAGCTGGACACAAGCCAGCAGTGTGCGTTCACAGCCCAGAAGGCCAACCCTACCCTGGGCTGCATCAAAAGAAGCATAGCTAGCAGGCTGAGGGAGGTGATTCTGCCCCCCTACTCTGCTCTGGTGAGAACGCACCTGGAGTACTGTGTCCAGGTCTGGAGTCCTCAGTACAAGACAGACATGGACCTGTTGAAGTGGGTCTAGAGGAGGGCCACGAAAATGATCAGACGAATGGAACACCTCCCCTGTGAGGACAGGCTGAGAGTTGGGGTTGTTCAGCCTGGAGAATCAGGCTGCGGGGAGACCTGATTGCGGCCTTCCAGTACTTAAAGGGGGCCAATCAGAAAGATGGGGACAATCTTTTTAGTAGGGCCAGCTGTGACAGGACAAGGGGTAATGGTTTTAAACTGAAGCAGGGTAGGTTTAGACTGGATATAAGGAAGAAATTCTTTACAATGAGGGTGGTGAAACACTGGAACAGGTTGCCCAGAGAGGTGGTGGAGGCCCCATCCCTGGAAACATTCAAGGTCAGGTTGGACAGGGCTCTGAGCAACCTGATCTCGTTAAAGGTGTTCCTGCTAACTGCAGGGGGGTTGGACTGGGTGACCTCTAAAGGTCCCTTCCAACCCAAAGCATTCTATTATTATGAAAAATGAGGTGAAAGACTGCTTTATCAAGGTCTTCAACATATTCAAATTTGAAAACTTCTGTTGAACAGGTTCATTTGCATTACTGTTGAACGTAGTTAGAAAAATCAGTGTGTCAATTGCAAAGGGAAGATTAGAAATATATGTAGTTTGCCATTAATTGCTTAACTTAGGGGGTGCTTGTAGCACTAAAGGCAGTCTGGGAGTAAGAAAGGCATGGTGCTTGGGGAGCTCTAGCGGAGTTGCCTTTGCACAAAGTGACCATCAGGCAGGAAATAAGGCTATCTGAGATTATGTATTCATTTACTGAGGAGGGGTTTGTATAGCTAGGTAGAAGGAAAGCGGGGGTCATGTTGTTAAAGAAAAGCCTGATAAATTAAATAGTCTTTTAATAGCTTTTTGGCTATTTGTGATGAAAACACCTCTTCTGTCTCGGGGGTAGTGAAGATAGGAGGCTAAAGTTAAGTTTGGAGACGTGTTAGTGGGTGCTGTTCTGCGGATAGTGAGGAAAGGTAATTTTCAGAGTGTTCAGCCATTCAGGAACACGAGCTCTGATGGCTGTCACTGTTGGAAACACATTTTAATCCCTTTAGGTCTTTTAGGAGAGTTTGAAAATTCTGCTCCTGAAGCGTGATTCTTTGCTCCTTGCCTAACTTGATACTTCTATTGTTTGTCTTCTAACCCTAGGTTGTGTCCAGCTCGGTGTTCACCCGACCACTGGAATTGAAGCAGGGAAAGCCAGCAGGAAAGGGCACCATTACGGTAAATAAGGGGTTTGTGCGGAAAAAATGATTCCTTGTTCTTGCATGTGTTGTCTGGGACAAGGTAACATTTCTGGTTTCCTCTCAGTCTATCTTCAAATGCTACATATGTACAGGAAAGGGAGAGATTTGTAACTACAGTTTCTTTCATGGACAAAGTACAAGCAAAACTCTGCAGGGTTTCTTGATTAAATTTTTTTATTTTTCTTTTTCCTGTGGTACAGATTTCAGCAGAGGAGATTAAAGATACCAGGGTTGTGTACTTGGAAATTGAAGCCCGAAACTTGGACAAAAAGGTATTGATTTTTTAATATTATATTGCGTGCTTCTGCAGTAGTTACAGTTAGTGCCTCTTGGCCAGGAATCTCTCTCTGTCTGCAGACATTCAACTAAGCTAGGTAATGCATGGATGAAAAAAGGCTTCCTGCATTTTGTTACTGACACTGAAGTGGACTGGAGATGCAATTACGTGTTGAAAACCACAATGTCAAACTGGAAATTCAACCACCATGTTCAGGTTTTGGTAAATTATTTTGGCTTAGGAATATTCTGTATATTAATACAGTTCAATTACATAATTTTCTCCGATTAATATTGTAGTTGTGAACTGAGTTTTCTGTAATGTTATTAAGGAAGAAAAGGTGGAAATTTGGGTGTGCTGCCTTGATGTTATTTTAAACCAAAGACCAATCCAGGGATTTAGTGACCTCACTGCTCAGTCAGCAAAATGACATGATTTATAATGACAAAAATGGTCTGAGGTGGTAGTCTTGGAATCAGAGCTGATAAATTCTGATGACTTAGGAAGTGCAGCAGTTTAGAAGAGGAAAGCGAAGTAAAAGAGAGGAAAACATTTATAGTTTGTTTGACTTTGTGCTTTGTTTGACGTACTATGTACTGATCAGCTAGCTCTTTTCTCATCTGAGTAAAATACAGGAGGCTGATGACTTCCGTTGGGTTTTTGTTTGCAGGATTTCTTAGGTAAATCGGATCCATTTTTGGAGTTTTACAAGCAGAGTGATGCTGGAACATGGCAGCTGGTATACAGATCAGAGGTAGTATTTCTACGCTGATGTTTTTCTTGAGTTGATCAGACAGCTTACTCCTACCCAAAGTGGGAGTTCCGCTCCTGGTCATGCTTTGCACCAGTTCTGCAATGAAAGTTTTCTTCTGTCCTAAAATAGGGATTCTCCTTGCTGACCTGGCAGCAAATTGTTTATTTGTTGCCTGGTGACTGGATTAAGCTGGCTCAGTGAAGAGTCCAACCACGCACCAAGTGAGAAGAGTGGCAAGACTCTCGTCCCTTTCAGTCATGATGAGCTGTTAGGTTGGCTTGGCTCTAAAATTTAACTTTACCCTGAACTTCAGTCTTCTGTTTCTTGCAGAGATTTTGCTTGGCTGTCCACGCATGTCAGAGTTGAGCTGACTGGGGCTGTTCTTGGATAGCTGTGCAGAACCCTCACGTTGTGTTTCTTAGTGACTTGCACGCCACATCCCTCACATGATGTTAACGCTGTGATTTTTTTTTTTAAGGTGATTAAGAACAACTTAAATCCATGCTGGAGGAAGTTCAGCATTCCCTTGCAGACGTTCTGTGGTGGAAATTTTAATAAACCTATCAAGGTACAGCCTTCAGAAATTCCTTTAGTTTGTTCTTACAAGTAATCCAATCTCTGTTGATGTTAACTATGAGTTCTCAGGTTGTCTAGTCATACTTAAATGTTTAGGTTGCCTCTCTGGGATTGTAGTGTGTCAGATAAGTGATTATATGTCTATTGAGTATGAAGTCTGTACTAAAACATCATGAGTTGTCAAATTGAGAAGTCAGGAAATGCAGAAGTAACACACTTTCTAATGATTACTCATAAGACAAATAATAACTGTTTTTTTCACTATTCTGGCCAGGGTTTCAGGTTGAGTTGTGGTGGTGGGTTTTGGTGTTTGGGGGATGGGTGGGGGTGGGTGGTGTTGGTGTGGTTTTGGTTTCTTTTTTTTTAATTTATTTTAATTGTGGCTTTCTAGCACTGTTTCTAAGTTAACTGAGAAGCTCATATATGTTGGACAAGCTTGAATGCCGTAGGATACTGACATAGAGGGGACCTTAATGCATCTGTCCGATTCATCCATTCCGGCAGGCTTGTCCCAACTCTTTTTCAGTCTGTTCCAACTAGAAATTTGAGTCAGAACTGCAATACCTCGTAGTCTTGTGTATGATGACTAATTTCTCTCTGGTCCTGGTTTATGGAGGTGGTAGCAGGACAATTACATCTTTTAATAAGTTTCTACAAAAGAAAATCTGATAATGGAAATTAACAAATTAATTTGCTATGTAAAGGCATTTAAATGCACAAATAGTTCTATGTGAGTATAGTCTCTCTCTGCTTATCCAACTCCTAAACCCTTTCATTTGCAGAATTTTTGTGTCCTGTCTGTGAAGAAAGCTCATGTTGGAAGCGTGATCTGAAAGGTTTAGCGAAAAGCATGCACGCTTAATGTTTTTTTTTGTGCAGCATGGCAGGTCGAAAGAGTTACTGAGTTTATTAACCTGGAAGCAGATGTTCAGGTGTGCTGGGCTTGTTGATACATGTCAATGTCCTAAGTGGTGTTCATGAGCCTTTACTGTTGGGGAATCAGCAGTCTTAGATCAGAAAGAAGTCCTCTTGTTCCAAAAGTGAGCAGCAAATGTGGAAAGGAGATGGCAAGGAGATGCATGTTATTATTTGTCAAACTGACATGAGATGGCATGGTTTACACATTCTATTACATGAAGCTGTATTTTCTGTAGTCCAAAAAGATTGGTGTGGGTTTTTTTGTTGTTTTGGGCTTTTGTTTGATTGGGGTTTTGACTTTTGTTTGTTTTGGTTTTCTTGTTTTGGGGATTTTTGTTTGTTTTCCAGCTTTTTGTGCTTTGGAATTTACTTTGGAATGACCCGTTTCTTAAAAAGGATAGATTTTTGCTGTTAGCTCATTTCAGCCAAAATTCTCGATGCATGTGCAAATAATTTAATAATTTCCATAACACAGCTGTGAAAAAGGATTATACTGTTCTTGTGCTTAACAGATTAGGGAAGTCGGTCAGAAGGGGGAGTCCAGGCTGACAGGCAGGAGTTTCAGTAGCAGCACTAAAGAATATGATATTGCACCGGTGTTTCATTTTTCATCTGGTATTTGCTGCTCTGAACGTCTCATTTGAGGCTTCCAAAAATTTATATAGGCACAATTATGCATCAAATAATGGTACTCAGTGAAGGGACAACTCCTTGTGCTTCAGCACAGTGGAAACAGCCATTTTGATGTGTCCCTGAACATCAGCTTTGCCAGCAATGTGTGAGGATTATCTACTGAATATATGCATGAACATAAATCTTTGATTTGAAAAAAAAAATAGGGGCAAATAAAAGTAGTGTCTCTCCCCCATAGTTATTTAAATAGAATAGGAAATGGAAATGGAATGGACATAGAAAATGTGAAATTTATGGGTGTCGATATTGGGACTAAAGCCGCCAGTCTATGTGTTTGATGGCAAATCCATTTTCTGTGAATTTTGAAAGTCCTCCTGTAGATGAAAGGGGCCTTTTACCCGCTAACTGTATTCCAAGCCTTGTAGTAATGAATATTGGGTAGTTCATTTGTGGAGAAACAATTCATCAGTAAGTAACTGTACACAGTGTCCTGTGGTTTTGCCAGCAGGATTTCATTTGCAGCAGCAACATACTTTGGGCTGCATACAGTGAATCTTGGCCAGTTTTGGAAAACCCTTGCAAAAAGTTTTGTTTTAAGCCCTGTCATGCTGTGAACTAGTAATGAAGCTGGTCCTAAATCGAGTTTTATTGGTGTGGCTGTGAGGGGGAGCAGGAGCAGGCAGGAGGGCAGAGGAGGTGCATGGAGGCAGCAGCTGCTGAATCCTCTACAGCTTTCCAGGTGTATTGGTGTGAAGGAGACCCTGTGCTGGGAGTCTGCACCCTGACTTCTGCATGAGAGCCTCGTTCATTGGCCTCCTTGGCATAATCCAGTTGCTTTCGGGTGATGTTTAAACATCAGAATTGTCAAGAGAGGCGGAATGGAGTTTCAGGCAGGAGGGTGGGAGTTGCTTCATGGTGGAGCATGCAGAAGAGAGGAGTGGAAAAGTGGTGGGTTGGGAAGGGGGAAGGGGGGCACAGTCTCTTAAGGTAATCTTGTTTTCCCACTAAGGGACTGAATGGTGGTAAGAGACACGGTGCTTCCCATGTAGATGGCTAGATTAGGCCAGAACTCACCCAGTTTTTTGTACAGGTTTCCCACTCATACCAGTGGCAGATCCTTAATACATCAAAGTAGTCCTAAAAGAACTCTGTCTCGAACTCAGATATCTAGCTATTGAATTTGACATCCTTATCGAGGTGCTACCCATGGGTTCATTCACCTTCTCCCTTTGTCCTGAGGAGAAAGCTGTCACTGGGGTTTATACTGGAGTAACATCAGTTTCTTGGCTACTAAAGGCAGATCTCAGGAGGAGAGAGCTTTTGAATCTGTGTAGCCTGTGAACTTCAGCGGGGGAGGAAGCCGCTGTTCACAAACTGTTTCTTGATCAACTGCTGCTGGATTTGCTTGTGTTCTGTGGTTGTGTGTATTGTGCATGTTATAAATGCTCCTTGCAGCTGATTTTGTGAGGACCTTTTGACAATATACATCTTACTGTTTGCTCGAAGTCATAGTCGTTAGCATATTTTTCTTTTTAAGTGCATTGCTCTTTTGCATTATCTAGTTCTGATTCTGTCATGCTGATTTAAACATGACTGGTTATTAATTATTTATAAATTGATGTGTATAAGATGCAGAAAAAGACAGACTTAGTGGTATGTGGAAATTGCAGTTTCTTTGTAAATCGATGCTGCTGCTGGGCAGAAGAACAGAGTATATGCAGGAAGTGCTTAGATAACAAACTTTTAATTGCTTCTTCCCATTACCCCAGTTGTATATCTTGTCCTGAATGATCTTGTATTTATACATCTGGGCTGTCAAATGTTGGGGTTTTTTTAATCTCTTATCTTTAAACTGGGGAAAGCTTTTAATTAAAACTGTCACTGCGCATACTTAAATGGGTGAGCGATTGAACATCTTCCTCTTTCTGAGATTCACAGTGGGTGTCTCTCTTACGCTCAGGCTTCAGTTAGTGATATGGACACGACCACCAGTTCAGATGTGATAGGGGAGTTCACTAGCATTGTTGCAAAGCTGTCGGAAGCAGGAGGTGGCGTGGCGACATGCTTGCCCATTGCTTGCTCTCTCTTCCCTCTCAGGTACAGTGTGCAGATCACGACAGCGATGGGTCGCATGACTTGATAGGCTCTTTTGAAACTAACCTGACTCAGCTGCAGAAAGCAGGTGACGGCTCTCCGGTGAGCTTTCTCAATCCCCCACTTAGTCTGTAATTCAGTCTTTCACAAACCCTTTTTAATGTTGACCTCAGAGATATATTTTTAGTTGTTGCCCCCAAAAGTTAATTTTTCTGTCTGTATCTTTGTATTACTAAGCCAACATCTGGGAAGAGTAAAACATGGTGTGGGAATTACATTGCTCTGTTTCCCTTGGGTACTGTTACCATTCCTGTTCCTAAAGACATCCTTGAGCCCATTGTCTGCTGGCTGCCAGCCACTTTTCCCAGCAGTTCAGCTTCCTTTTGCCTCTGCTGAGTCAAGTGGAAATAAAAGGGCTTGTTCATGCTTTAACAGGCAAGTCCAGAGGTAGGGTTTGTCTCGGATAACATTTGTGCTTGAGCTGGTCACCCTTACAAGCACTCTGGTCGTCTTCCTAGCTAATGGAGAGAAGCAGTGCTTCTGAGGGGCACTCTTCTGGCCTTGTCTTGGGCATCCAGTTTAGAATATTGAGCCATTTGCTGGTGGTGCCGGTTTCTCTCTGTTGTCTGCAGTGAAAACCTGAACTGTCATTCTGATGGAGAGATCTTGTCTGAATTCAGACAGATGAATCCGCACACAGGACTTAGTCTAGGACTGCTTCCTGTTGCCAGCCAATCTGATTTCTGTGGTTGTAATCCTAAAGCTGGTGGAAGATTCTTTACTTTTTCCCTAGCCCATGTGAAATCTGAGCTAATGTGAATGAAACACAACAGTGTAATGCTGCCATTGGGAACCTGTGACCTAGGCGCTTTTGGCCTCCCCCACCCTGAGATTTTGCCTTCTTGTCTTCTGTTTGAATGCATCCCCTTCCCTTAACCAGAAAAGAACCTCATGATGTTAAGAGAAATGCTCGTATTTGTGATCAACCTTTTTCCCCTCTGATACAATGACACTGTTCCGTGATTGCGTACAAAATAACAGTTATGTTCCTGAGGAGAGAGACTTCTCTGAGGCCTTGCCTCATGTTTTGCCCAGTGGTGGTAGCAAAAGCATCCTATTTAACTCGCCAGATAGCAGCCAAAGTAGTTGCAACCCTTTTTAAAATTAAGTTTCAGAATTCTACGATATTTGGGTACCTCTTAAATTGTATGATGTCTGACACCATTCTGTTTCAATAATTTGCCCTGCTGTAAATGCAGGTATTTTGGAACTGGCTTCTAGCACACTTGCTTTTTGTAGGTGGAATTTGAATGCATTCATCCTGAGAAAAAACAAAAGAAAAAAAGCTACAAAAACTCTGGTATTATTAGGATAAAGTCCTGCAAGGTAGGAAGATTTTTTTTGGTTTTTGGCTTTTTCATGATGAAATCTGCTCTTATGGGGGGAAGGTGTAACACTGTCTGTCTGTTCCTCTAGATTGAGACAGAATACTCATTTCTGGATTACGTCATGGGAGGCTGCCAGATTAACTTCACAGTGAGTTGTTTCCCCGATGCACATCTTGGTAGATGACAGGACAAGAGCAATGAAGTGGTGATTAGTACTTTTGTTTGCAGTGTGAGTGGCTGCAAATGCAGCGTGAATTTGCATTGATGAAGAATGCAAAAAACCAAACAATACTGTATTTTTACTTTTTGTGATCAAGTAATAAATTTAATGGAACTAGGGTTTCTTAAACTTCTGAGAAATTGGTTCAGTCTGTCAGTGAAAGGATTACTACTTCTTAGACATGCATGTTGCATGTACCCCAGTAGGAAAAGGTATGCAGGCCCATTTGCCTGTCCCTGTGTAGGGCTGCTTGTGTGCCTGGGAGGAAGGGAGCTATGTGGGCCTGGTGTAACCCTCTCTTTCTGGGTATACTTAGTTCTTCTCATTTGCTTATGATGACACATCAGTGACTTGCTGTCATCATCTTGACTGGTTAGGTGGGTGTAGACTTCACTGGCTCCAACGGAGATCCCAAGTCACCAGATTCTCTTCACTACATCAGCCCAGATGGGATAAATGAGTACCTGATTGCCATCTGGAGTGTGGGAAGTGTAGTCCAGGATTATGACACGTATGTAATGATCTTAACTGATCTAGCCACTGCATCAAAAATGTCTCACACTGCAGCTCTGGCAGCCTTGATTAATGATGGGTGATCAGTGATCAAGGCTGATAGTTTGTTCCAGAGCTGTAGTGTTTGAATGACTGAGGTGCTGCCTTTCTTTGGGAGATCCCTTCCGGAGCTGCTACTGCTTCTTCCAGCTTCTGTCACTGCCAGGGAGGGCAGTGGCAGGCCCTCATAATTTGGCATATTTTCTTGATTTGTCCCTCCAGGCCTGCCCTTTTATGGCCCTGGGTTACTCTGTAGTGCTGCTTTAGCTCATCTCTTGACTTCGTTCTTTCCCCAGCTTCTGTCCCGGCCGGGGAGGGCGGTGGCAGCCCTTCATAATTTGGCATATTTTCTTGATTTGTCCCTCCAGGCCTGCCCTTTTATGGCCCTGGGTTACTCTGTAGTGCTGCTTTAGCTCATCTCTAATCTCTTGTTGCTGATGGTGCATTTCAAACATGAATGCCCTGTTTGATTCAGTGGGAGTGTGTTTGTCAGCTCTGTCCTTTAGCCAGGCTGTGGTTGGGTTGGCTTTTCTCTTACTACTTCGAAATCTCCTGAGAGTCCTGTGGGGTGCTGCACTGAAAGAAATTCTGAAACTGTCAAGACCAAGCCTGCAACCCTTTAGTAACTGGTAGCTGGCCATGGGGAGCTTAGATTGTGTACCTGTTCCTTGTGGCAGGAATTGAATCCTGGTCTCCAGCTGCTTTCTGGGAATAAAACAGAATAGTGAGTTATTAAAGAATTGTTCTTTCTCATTTCTTCTTGTTGCCCTCTCTCCAGGGACAAGCTGTTTCCTGCATTTGGGTTTGGAGCTCAGGTTCCTCCTAGCTGGCAGGTAGGGCCTTCACAATGCTGGGAAGTTGCTCTGTCCATGTTTCCATTCCCTAACTGTTTGTAGTGTCCCCTTTCCTAGGTATCTCATGAATTTGCTTTGAACTTCAACCCCAGCAACCCTTACTGTCAAGGTGAGGACACCTCTTTATTAATATTTCACTGAGAGGAACAGATGTTTGGAGTGTTTTATTACTTTCATAACTGGTGAAAAACAGATGCGGCACCAAGACAGGCAGCATACTAGATTTACTCTTCACTGGATGCTGACAAGAGTGGATGTGTGTTGGTGCAGACTTCTGTGCAGGCTACATAAGCTCTAGTGAAGGGACCTAGATTTAATTTGATTATTAGTCTGTGCTGAAATTTTTGCTGCAGCTTGGTATGTTATAGGTGGCAGTGGATTCAGATCAGCAATGTGCCTGTGCTAGTTATGCTTCCAGAGCTGTTAGAGACCATGGTTGCTTCATCAGCAATGTGTATATGTTTGAGTGGTATCCTTTAAGGGTTGTCTTAAAAGCTTATTTTCTTTATAGCCATCTTCAGTGGAGGTTGTTTCAACTGTTTTTCATGGCACTCTCAGCATGCAGTAACACAGAATTGTTCTTGAACAAGCATTTTTAACTCGGTTCACTTTTTCTCTCTGGCCAATAAAAAAATGGAATCTGAGGTTCAGTATTAAAATCAAAGCACTTCCTCTGTCTGTTCAGCATTGTCTGCCTCATTGGGATTTGTGTCTGTGCCCTTTAAGGGTCCCTGTGTAGTAGTTTTGAGAGTTACCGCACTAAAACCTGCATGGTGGACCATGCAGGCAGCAGTGGCAAGTGAAGCGACATTGATACAAGCCAGGAATAGGCCAATTTAGATGGGTCCACAGAAGCATATGCACCATTTAAAATCAGACTTCTTAAAAAATTCTGTTTAGTTAACCTGAGAAAAGCTTCTTGCATAAGAAAAACCTTAGGGATCGCTGTTTCTGTTACAGAAATATTTGAATCCTGAATCGGGGATCATTGTCTAACTTTCATGCAAGGAAAATAAAAAGCTTCTGTTCCAGAGAGCTTCTGACCTTGTTGTCTAATTAGACTATAAGCAATTATCAAGACAAATTGGATGACAAGGTAAACATAGTCATCAGTGTGCCTTCGCTGGATTATTTTTCCCGCAACTTCCATGAGCTTCCTGATGGCACACAGGGTAATGTGAAGGCTGTAGAATGGGGCAGAAATCTGCAAATCCTATCTCTGCAGATGTCCACTGGTTTCAGCCCCGTGCTTTCTATATTTGTTGTTGTCCTGGTGCTTATTTGTCCTCTATGAGTTCACAGCTGTGGGAGAGTTACTACCCTTTTGCTGTATTATTTAGTAATGCTTATAAAATGATTACTGGAGAAGTTGAGGCTCTTCTGGCAGCTTGTCTTTCTTGTGCTACAGGGATCCAAGGAATAGTGGATGCCTACCACCAGATCCTTCCTCAGATACGACTCTATGGGCCAACCAATTTCTCTCCTATTATAAACCACGTGGCAAGGTTTGCAGCGCACTCAGCACAAGGAACTGCTTCAGTGAGTGCATGTTCTTTCCTGTGGATCTGCGTTGGGTTGATGTTTCTGTTTTCCATGTTCATGATGGGATAGAATGGAATATTGAAGTGATGTTGTCGTCCTTCCTTAGGATGCCAAATTCAGTCCTCTCGAGACATTTGGTCCTACAGAGAGGCTGTTGGTACTCTCTTGGTACATGTCAATATGAACCTGTACTTGGTAGACATTGACATGAGTTTATATTGCTCAAGTGATACTTATTTCTCTGTTGCACAGTTTGCTGACATTGTCCTTACTGTTGAAGTATACAGGGGTGCTGTGTTGGCTCTTAGACCAGTTGGGCTCTGTCAGTAATTGCCTTTCTCTAACCTCTCTTGCCAAGCTCCATTACCTGTGGGGAACACATACAGTGTAGAGGGGCCCCCTATGTATTTTATTCCAAACAATTTTGCTCTCAAGAATATAAATAAAGACTGCCTCCAAGAAAAATATTGGATGTCTCGACTGTCTGTCCCACTGTGGTGGCATGCAGAATCAGGATACCTAGAGGGCCAGATTAACAAAGGAGCCTGAGAACCATTAAATCAGTATGCTAATTGCATTGCAGAGCATCCATGCTACCGTACAGTTGTGTGGCATGTCTCATTTGTGTGCTTGCCTAGCCATGGTGGCTGTTAAAATTCAACTCCATTTCTTTAAACTGCATTCCTTTTGCTTAAGAATGAAGGACTGATAGATTTCCTGATAGATTTAACTGAATCCATTTTGACAGACCGATCAGAAGGAATTTTGATGTACCGCTCTGATACTCGCTTTATGGTCTAGCTGTGCTGGTATTTTTGTTTCTTACATTTGTGTGTATGTCATACGTTTCCCACACTGTGAGGTGCTTGGTCTAGGGAGATCCATTTCTTACATTTCTGAAGGTATTATTTTACCCTTCCCAACACTTGGGGGAATCTTTTTATTTCTCTTCACATGTTAAATATCTCTACTTTTTCTTACAGATGAAAACCTAACTATTTATATAAAGAATCTGTCAGTAATGGGGTACAACCACAGTAATGCTTGTGTTTGGAGTTGGAAATTTGGTTTTCTTTTATTTTTGTTGTATGTAGTTTTTTTATTTTCATTTTAAGTCTGTAGACAGCTTCTATAAAACAGTTGTTTCTTGTTTCAGAACCAGGTACTAAACCTTAGCCTCTGGAAAAGGAAGGAAATTTTGAATATTTTACCATGCTAATGCATTGGTTTGAGGTATTTTTTTCTTTCTAGAAAAGCTCCTGTATTTTCTCCCCCTTGTTATCTCTAGAGTGTCTTTGTGTCGTGACATTTGTCACTGCTGTATTTTGAGATTTCTATTACTTATAATTTAAATTATTGGTAACTAAAAAAGAAGGCTTTTTAAGCAGCGCTGCAGGGATATTGAACATCAGCCTCTTTGAGGTGTCAGTGAGTAAAGCAGCAGCCATCAGTGAGTGTTGTATGCAACTTTGTTGATTTAGGAGTACTTTGCTCATCTCTAGTACTTTCTGCCAGTTGATACAACTGTTCTTTATAAATTGACTTTAAGCCTCTGTCTTTTTTCTAGTACAGAGCAAATCTGAAGCGCACAGTGGAAAAAACGGGGATAAATATAAGTTTCTTTAATGTTCTGGTTTTGTATTAGCCACAGCACCATCCGATTTCTTTCTTTGAGTAAGACATTGCTCCATTTGCCTTCAGTTATGTGAGCTTTGGTGTTGAACTCCCTAACTGGGTGCTTTCTAATATTTTTCAGCAATATTTTGTCTTGCTGATCATCACAGATGGAGAGATCACTGATCTGGACCAAACTAGGCAAGCGATTGTTAATGCCTCTAAGCTGCCAATGTCTATCATTATTGTTGGAGTTGGTGAAGCTGATTTCCAAGCAATGGAGGTCCTCGATGGAGACAATGGTGTCCTGAAGTCCTTGACTGGAGAGCCAGTTGCACGAGACATTGTCCAGTTTGTGCCTTTCCGACAGTTCAAAAATGTAAGTTGTCTTTAACTTCAGAAGAGTCCTGGTGCTAGTATATATGCAGTTACTACATCTAAAAAATGAGCGTGGGTCTAGACAAGGCAGCAAGCTGCATGCTCAAAGTGCTGTGCAAGCTGCTTGTTCCCAGTGTGAGTTGAGACATTTGCTTCTGTGTTTGAAACTGCATGCCTTCTTTCAGCTCTCTTGCAGCTTTTTCTAAATGGCTCTTGTTGTGTCCTTTGATTTAGTATTCTGCCTCTTGGCTGTTGGAGAGTTAAAGTAAAGGAGATGTTTTTTCTCCTGGGATGCAAACATTTAGGCAAGGAACGGAGTTCATGCTGTCAGTCTCTGATGTTGAGTCCCATGAGTGATATTAAACTGAGATAAGTCTTCACTGATGTTGAAAGCAGTCCTGTCATTCCCCAGCTCCTCCCTATTTCCACTGTTGATACCAGCATTCATGCACACTGCACAGTGAATCGGGTTGAAGAGTGAAGTTGAATGAAAATCCAAAATAAGAGGAATTGCGAGTAGCTGGGGCAGTTTCTCACCCAGATCAGGGCCATATAAAGGTTGTGTGAGCCTGGGCTTGAGGCGGGAGCAGTGTGGGGGTGGGAACAAGTGATTTTCATCAGCAGTGCTCACTGCGACTGACTGGAAATGCTCCTAAAACTGCAGCAAGGAACTCTTGAAACAGGGAGCGAGACGTGGCCGGTGGGGGGCTGCACTCTGAATTCTGTAAGAATTCTCTGCCATATTTCTAATGTACACTCCCTGATCTCCTTGCAGGCTCCCCGGGAAGCTCTTTCCCAGGTGGTTCTGGCTGAAGTGCCTAAGCAGCTGGTGTCGTACTATAAATGGCAGGGATGGCCACCTGTGAAACCACCAGAAGTAAAGATGATGTAGATTGCAGCCTGACTCTGGCCACCTGTATCGCTGGGGTGAAGGGAGCTGTCTGCACCCACGCTCTCCCTTGCACACTGTGGGTGCTCAGTGCCTCGAGGTTGTACTACTCACACTAACTCTCTCACCGGCTTGTGTTCCATATCTTTGATCTTTCCTGTTCCTAATTGGAAGAAATGTAAATACGGAAAAAAACCACAACTGCGGCTTTTGTCACAGAAAAATAGACCTTGTTGGTTTTCCACCACCAACAGTGACACATCACACCACACACCATTGCTTGACACTGCCCATCCACTGCTTGGTATCACCGTGGGCATGTGCACTGTTCTGCTCACACAGCACTGCTTCAATGCTGAATTTGGTAGGAGGAGAATTGCAGTCGTGTTTACTGTAATGATACTTACCATGTGTTCCTTGAAAGGTTTTTTTTCTTCTATCAAGCTGCCTTGGGAATGGGGACCCTTCTGTAATGGTTGATAACGAAGTCTGTTGGTTGGATGCCTGAGGTAGTTCCTGTTGTGCCTTCATAAAGTGCCAGTATATTTTTATATGTAGAGGTTTATTTTTAAATGTCAGTGACCATACTTTGCAGTCCTTTTTTTTTTAATCACATTTTTCTATTGGCAAAAATTGCTTCTGTGATGGCCCCTTGCTTGGAGCCATTATTGCAATTCAAGAACACTGCACTTTGTTTATTTGTGGAAGATTAATGAGGATGAATCATTAATTAATCAGGGGGGTGGGATTAATGAGTCACATTAATGTGACTTTCAAAATCCAGCAACTGGAAACATTTCAGTAAAGATGCTTTGAGTGATTTCTTTGTGTCACAGAAGATATGAAATGAAGAAGTAACTATCTGTGGAACTCCCAAGAGGTGCTTCCTTGTCCTCAGAAGTGTGTATTATGTGGTCTGGGGGCTGTAGAACAGGCACATGGTAGCAAAGCACAATTGTTTGGAGAGATGGGAGTTGATAGTTCATTTCAAAATAGAACTAAAGAAACTTGGGCTTGTCATTGCACTACAAGTGGTCATCACTTTCAGGTTCATAAATAAATAATCTGCTCTGACTTACATAACATGCCTGGACTCTTATTTCCTTTGTGGGCTTTTCCTTTTGTGGAATACAGTATAGATGTTTTGGTTTGTGGAAGGTCTTTGCTATAGACCTAGCTTGGTGGCGATTCAGCGTCTGAGTTAGCCAAGGTTGAGTGTGATCAGCTGCAAAAGCAGGGCAAGTTGTCCATCATCATTAGTTTTGGTACCTGTTAATCACTAAGACTGCTGAACGTATATCCTGCAGCCCTGTACTGCAGTAAGATGAGCTGTTTATTTACTGTGAAATTACGAAAGAAGTTGTCTGCTCTGCCAGGTAAACCAGGTGAGAGTACACTGGAAGACTACCCTGGTGATTTGGGCAATGAAACTTGTAAGTTACAAACCTGTGTGAAAGCAGAACCTGGGTTTGAATCCACATCCTCAACTAGACTAGTCGTTCCGGATGGGATCTGCCACCAAACTAGTACATGGCTTGTGTTTGAAGGGCCATGGGTCTAGGACCACCGTTGAGCAAAGATGAATTTGTGCTAGTTCTTTATTCAAACCTAGTTCTGACCGTGATGTGCTCTCCCAGGTTCCATAGGCAGCAGGCGGCTTCCTCTAGAGAAAGCTGGGATGTTTCTCCTGAAATACTCCATCATCTAGCCTGCAGAACCCAGTTTTCTTGCACTTAGATTCTTGGAGGAAACCAAGCAACCTCTTTTCTTGAGTGGCTGCCTAAACTAAAATGTGTTACAAGTGTGGAAGAGAGGGAGGAAAATTGCCAAGTCTTTGAGAAACTGTGCTGTGGTTGAGAGCATCCTTTACTTATGTTTACAGCTGCTTACAACGTGTAAGCAGGGCTCTCCTTCCCTCTATTACATGTACAAGCAAACCGAAGGCTGATTTTTGTGTGTATCTTTTTTTCTTTTTAATTAAGTGTTCTTTAAAGGATATTTACAACTAGTTCTGAGGGCTTGCCAGTCTCTTGTTTGGACCAAGAAATACTGGTGGCAGGCTGTAGTGCTTGGCTTCAATGAATGGTTTCTTTGGCAAGATGTCAGAAGCACATTAGGACTTTCCTTTGCCTTGAGGGGCAGAAGGTGAGCTCTGAGACAGCAGAATGCGTAGTGGAAAACCCATTTAACTTATTTTTAAACCTCTGCCCATTCCCATTCTAAAGGAACAGAGTGAATCCTCTGTCTCTCTGCACTGTCTGTGAGGAGTGGAGTCACTGTTCTGCAGCTAGCCGAGGTGTCTCCAGGTGCTGGACTCGTTGGTGGAAGGAGAGACCTTCCATGTTTTCGGGAGGAAGAGGATAAGATGTGGTAGGTCTGAGGAAGTTCTTCCCCCTGCAGGAGCAGAGGAGAATTTGGAGGACATACTGCTTACCCACAGGTAAGTGGCTGAAATGTGAACGGGTGAATGGACACAAGTCCCATGGTTGTCACTTGAGAACAAGAGCTGCACGGGTGAAAAGCCATGGGATGGTCAAGCCTGGAAGCTTCTGAACCAGGATGGCACAGTTCTGCCTGTTTTCTCTCATTCTTGACTCCCCAGGGCTCCTGGTTTTAGAGGCAGTGAAGACAGCTGCTGAGTGCTTTGGTGAGAGGCGAGGGGGTATGTCTCCTGTCTTATGCCATCCTGGGTGTAGCTGGAATGTAGATTTACAACATGGTTGTTGCATTAGGTAGACGAGAGCTCAGGTTTTCTTTCTCAGGAGTATGGTGTTCTCACTTGGTGCAGGTGCATGCTCCCCATTGTCCTGGACCACTCTCTCACTTTGTCTCCCGGGACACCCCAGAAGTCTCGTTCTCCTGGCCTTGGCCAAGATTGAGCAAGCACCCTTGTATTTGCAGTCCTCAAAGGTATTTCAGCCTCGTGGCTTTGTATAAATCAAAAGCTGTTGCGCATGGGAGCTCATCAGGGAGGGTTACTCTTGCTTCTAGGACACGTGGCAATAAATACTGGTGATATTTCATGCCAGACTGTGCCATGCTACCTGACAGAGCTCCTTCCTCTTTGGGAGATAATGCTCCATACCCCCTCTTTGCCCAGACGGTTTGTTGGACTAAGGCCCCTACTTGGGGTCTAGAATGTTTGGTTCCCCCGGGGACTGTTTCAGCAAAACTGAGGCACTGTCTTCAGGTCAATGCAAGTGATGGGACCACTACAGTTGTTTGAGGAAGCCACACAAACTCCACTGGGAGATGATGGCTTTTGATCAGCTTTGAGCAAATACTGGATCCATCCATCAGTGGCACACTTTGGTGGTCTGAATGTCTCATTAAACAGCCTAAATTGCACCCTTTGCCCCTCTCCAGCCATCACTGGGTGTGGGGTCAGTGCACTGAGCTTTCTATGCCACTCTAAACTGGTTCCCATTTTGGTTCTCAAGAGTGGTGCTGAATGCTGCCAGCCTGCTGTGTTTTGTTGCTGCACTGTGAAGTGGCATCCTCCCCACCGTGGCTTGTTTCCATGGCCACTGGAGCCACTTCCCTGATGCTCCAGGAAGCTCTTGTGTAAGAGGGAGATAAAGAGAATAATCACAGGGCTTGCTTCAGAGCAGCCTGGCATTGCACAGGCATGATTCACTCCTCTGTGTTTGCAGAGCTGGATTAGCACCCTGGCCTGCTGCCAGGAGCCCTGTGCATGGATGCAGGTGTTCGGTGCTGGGTGCTGAATGGCAGAGCCAGACCCCCAGGAGGAAGACATGCTTTCCAAATCGTGCTGAGCTCATGATTGCTTTAATCTGGCTTAAATCTGTGCTCCAAAAGAGCATCTCTCATTTACCAGTTCTCATGCAGGTGAGATGAGCTGGATCAGGCCAAGCTAGTGAGTGCAGCTGTGCGCAGAGGCGGCTCCTGGCATGATGCGTCCTGGGCCTCCCTCCCTGCTGCGAGGGGCTGGTGGCAGCCCTTGCCGAGCTGGTGGGAGCCCCTGGAGCTCCTACCCTACCATCTGTGGATTTCAGTGCTTGTCTCTGCCCTGCATAGAGCTGGCACCTGGGCTGCAGCCTCTGTCCCCAGAAAGTGCTATGGCGTCCCCACTTACACCAGTTTAGCTCCTCTGGTCCCTTGCATTAGGGTGCTCCTGTGCAAGGTAGGCAGGAGGTGAGTGGGGGCTGCTGAGCACATGCTGGTCTGAACACGGTTTGCTTGCACCAGAGGAGCCCAACCCTCCTAATCAGAGGGCCGTGAGCTTGGCTTCCCTTCCCCACCCTCCCTCTGTTTGCTTTGGAGGGTTTTAACCGCAGAAGACGTGATTTTGTGCTGGAGAAGGGGCTGGAACAGAGCAGAGCTGGGTTCCCGCCCTTACGGCCACGCTCAGGCCAGCATCCTTTGAGAGCTCCTGCCCCCGCCAGGGCATCGGGCCCGCCCTGCCCTGAAGCGTGTTTCGCTGGGGGATTTTCTCTTCTCCTTTCCTTCCCAGTCCTGGGATGGAGAGCGCCCATGGCTGTGCTCCCCGGCTCCGGCAGGCCTGCGCGTCTGTGCTGCCGCAGGGCGCCAGGGGACGGTGCCGTCGGGGTCTGGACG
>NW_009258293.1:1237197-1246776 GCF_000687185.1 Egretta garzetta
GAGGTGAGGGCAAACCGGCAGGGGTGCGGAGCAGCAGGGCTCCTCCGCAGGTATCGTCCGTGGGACAGGGACAGGAGGTGGCAGTGTCTTGGTGGAGGCCTCGTGGGGCAGGAGGGGGTAATGGGGGGAGCAGGGACAGGCGGTGGGCCGTGAAGCGTTCCTCCTGGCACCCATTTTCACCACCACATCCCTGGAGCCTGTAAAAGCCCGGCTGTAGCAGGCTGGTGGGTGGTTTCTCCTCTCTCATCACCAGTCCCGTCTGGATGCCTGTGTGCTGCCTGGGGAAAGGAGGGGAGGACTGGGGGGCAGTAGGGACCTTTTCCTCTTGCCAGCGGCAAGGCAGCCGGCCAGTTCGGGTGCCAGGGGAATCACAGCCTTGGGGCGCAGATTTGGGATGTGCCTGAGCCTGATGGGTGCCTGCCCTGGGTGATCTTTTCTCTCAAAGTACCTCTGTACCTTCCTATGCCCTGTCACACCCCACAACCTGCCAGCTCAGGGAGCTCAGCAGGCACAAGCATCCTCCTCTTTCCAGGGTGATGATGCTCTGGTTTCTTTAGCAGCTGGCCTGCAGCTCTGTGCTGCTGGAGGGACTCTCATTCTCCTCCCCATCCTTCCTCCATTCTTAGCTGCCCTGGCCAGCAGGAAAGTAATTTCCCAACAGAGCAGCTTTTTGTCATCCTCATTGGTTTGGTCACCTTGCAGAGGAGACTAGCCAGGCACCAAACATGGGTAAGTGTGGCTGGGAATGAATCGTCATCTCCTCCTGCTCTGTTTGTTTGTAGCTCTTTCGCTGGCCTCACTACGGGAAGCTCGTCATGGGAGAAATGCTGTCTATTAAGGTTTACAACTGCAGCAAGGTGTTTAGCAACAGGTAGGTGCTTTGGTTGTTGGAGTGACCAGCAGAGGTGGGGGAAGAGACATCTGGGCTTTAAATTTTCTACTGGGAGTAGAAAATATTTATTTGAAATTTGATGGAAGAAAAGAAGGATAGCTGTATATATTAAGTTAATAAGAGGAATGATTTAGTTGTGCCAGCAGTAACAAAGACTACCTAAGGATCCAGATCAGGCCCCCAGGTGGGACAAAGGTAAAATAGAGCCTAAAAAATAGAGCTACAGGGGCAGGACTTGCAGCAGAGTGGGGACCTGCTCTCACCCTGTAGATCCACATTGTGACTGTGACTGTGCTGCACCCAAATTCAGCATGCCTATCAGTGGGAAAAAGCCCCAAGCTCGTGGTAGTATGGTTTAACCTTTAGAAAAGATGGCAATTTAAACTGGATCAGCCAATTTAAATTTTTAAAAAGGATCAGCCAAAATTTAAAATGCTTCTAGGAAGCACAGACACAATACTGTGAACTCAGCAGCTATTCTAGCAGCTGTAAAACACTTCAGGGAAACCCAAGAGATTGACAGATCGAGTAGTGGTGGTGGAGCAAGCACGGGAGCAGAGGCATGTCCTCCCAGGTCACGTGAAACATGAGGATGCAGGGAAAAGTGCCGGCTCTGATAAACAAAATGTAAGAACTGAAGGAAAATCAACAGGAACAACTTTCTAGAGGCAGCTAATAATGCAAACTTTTTCAGAGCCATCCCGAGCCTGCCAGAGAGGGTGTGGAGGAAACAGAGTACAGCACTTACAGCCAGAGCAGAAAATGTGGCTGAACTTTGCGTCACTTTTTACTGGATGCTTTCCTTATGGTAACTGGATCAGAGGAATTGTCTGTGACTGAAATGTCAATAGAAATGGCTCTAGGGCAAACAGATAAAACAAACAGTAACAAATCACCAGGGCCTGCTGGCTCTGAGCAAAGAAGTCCAACCAGAAATGCCTGGACTGGCACTGGCAGCATCTCTCCTTGCACCTCTGCTGCTGGGGGGCAGAGTAATGGCAGGTGACAGATATGACACTTTAAAAGCAGTTGTTCAGTGCACTGGGATGATAAAAAAATAAATAGGAAGAGAGTGTGGAAGGACCGAAGGGAAAAACTTGTTAGGCCATTGTATCGATCTGTGGTCTCTGGACTTCTGCATGTGCAGCCTTTCTGTGGCAGCAGCAGCACGGAGCTGCAAAAGCTGGAGAGGAGGGGCATGAGCAGAGAGATTCCTTCGTCAAGGGTAGGAGACTAGACAGACATCCTGGAGAAGAGGGAGACGAGAGATCAGCAGCTTGCAGCTGAAATGGAGGTGACTGGGGAATGATTATTCCTGTCCCAGCAGGCAGTGAAGTGCTCCGATGGTGGTTTCTAGCAGGTAGCAGGAAGCTCTGCTTCATGTGGGGCTTAGCTTAGGTGCCGGCAGAGCGGCCATGGCGAGATGGAGGCCAATGTACAAAGGGGCTGCAGCCAGCAGTAACACAAGGTGGGGTTAGGAGCGGCTTAATGTGACCCCATATGTGTTACCGCCACTTGCAGGGAGCCAGATGACCCTTTCCCTGGGAGAAGCCCCTTTGCAGTAGTTAAATTTTGGTCAGACTTGCTGCAGACTTCCCTGCAGCCATGCCTTTTTCCTATCTCTGTATTTCCTTGTGTGGACCCTCTGCATCCCAATTTTATCTGGGAAGAGTCACCGCAGCTCTGCTGGGTGCCCAAACACAGGCTGGCTCCCATGAAGCCCAGCTCTGCTGAAGGGGAGAGCTCCCTCACACCTGTGGGACACAAGCCTTTAACCATCAATGGCAGCTCAGTTGCAAGCAGCTGCCTGGGCATGACTAGGATGGAGGCATGACCTGCTGCTGCAGGGTCCGTGGGTCTCAGGTATTTCAGCTGCCAGGCTCCCTGTGGAAAGTGCTGCAGCAATTTTCTGCCTTCACCACAGTTCGGAGGGGCTGCGAGCAGGAGAGCGGAGCAGGTACTCTTTCGCCCAGGATGTAGGCACTGATGCCATGTACAGTATTGCTGCAGCCTCTGGTTTTGTTCCAGGCTTCTTGGCACCCTTGTCCTCAGCCTTCAGCACCTGATGATGTCCGGGAGGCTGATCCTTCGGGAGGCCCTTGTCGACAGAAACCAGCAAGTCACCGGTGTAAGTCCTCCATGGACGGCCTGGCCATCATCAATCAGGAAGACTTTGTGGGAAACCTTGTGTGGTGCTTCCCAGGTGGATTTGGGGCTGAGCAGAAGTCCAAGGTGCTGCTTTGCGCCTGGACATGCTGTGGCATTTGTGCCCTCTCTGCACAGGGGTGCAGCCACTTCATACCCATCAAGTTCTAGGAGCATCCAGAAGTGCATGGGGTGGGCTGGGGGCCCTGGAGACCTGCCGAGGGCCTGGACGAGCAGAGGGAGGCTTAGTAAAACCTCCTCAGATCTGGGTGATGGATGCTGGTGGTATTTCATTTGGTTCTTGCACCACACAGTGCGCAGCTGCTGCATGGTGCAAAGCAGAGAGGAGCTGACAGGGTGAGGCTGAAGATGGGAGGGTGCCTTGGGACCCCTGGTGAGCTCTTAGGTTAAACACCAGTGCTATCTTGATGGCTTAATGATGGTCTTGGGGCAGCATGAGTGGCTCTGATGCCTGCCTGCCCCTCTGCTCTGTGCCATGGGTCCCTCGCTGTGGCCTTTGTGCTGGTGGAAAATGAATGCAACTGAAAAATGAACTGTTTCGTGCCAGCTGGGCGTGCAGGCATGGTTCAGCAAGTGCTGGACAACCAGGGCTGGGTGCCAGGGCTGTGGGCAGGGCCAGGAGAAGGAGAGGCAGAGGCAGACAGCCCTGCGATGTGCTGCACCCCTGTTTGCCCTTCCCATGGGCACCCTGACTCACCCCCGTGGAGGCATGTGGGATGCAGCTCTGTGTCCACCAGACCACGAGCCCCTTGGCTGCCTCTTCCCTTGTGCTAACAGCAGCACTCATGCTGAGGAGTGCTCCAACCAAACACCAACTGCATTCCGTTTTTCCGGCTTAGTTTTTGGTGGTGCAGCTGCACAAGGACTGCTGGGGACGGAAATAGGGCAGGCAAGACTGGATGCCCATCCAAGAGCAGCCTGAAACCCTCTCCCTCAGCTCAGCTGGGAAGAGACACATCTCCAAGATAGAGAGGCTGTCTCAACCTCTGCTCCTTTAGCAAAGTGGGAACAAAGCCCTTCCTGCTACTCCAAATCCTGTTCTTCTCTGGGACTTCATTTATTTGCATCCCTTTTTTCTCCTGGTAGTTTGAAGGGTTTTTTTCAGAGCCCCAGCTATTCACCCAGCTTTATTTCAGGCTTCTGCATCCATCCAGCCTTTGCTGCTGCCTTTCCTGGCCACTGTTTTCTTGAGCACTTCTCCTTGTACTTCTCCTCCCAGACACATGTGTCTTCCATGAACTGAGCTATGAACCCAGCTGGTACATCCCCTTCAGTCTACTGAGAAGTGACCTCCTTCATGGCTGCAATTTTGGCTTCCACTGGGAAGTTCTTTTGCATTTGTGTTTGATCGAGATCAGGCTGGTCACCTGCAGACCAAGTGGTTTCAGACCCATGCTGATACCCAACACGCCACATACTTCTCTGGCCATCCTTTTTCATCACTAATGCTAAGTTGATGTCTCCTGTGATGCAGACTCTGTGTGTGCTTATGGCTTCTGTAGTGTCTCGCACCAAGCTGTCGTGCCTGGGGATGCTTTGCCAGCTGTCTTGTGTTTCCCACAGAGAGACTGCAAATGTTAGTTTGCTCTGCAGCAGGGTTCTCCCCACTTTCCTTGTCAAAAGTGTCCCAAGATGGCTATCAGGGGCCTCTCCATGGTATATTTCAGATTTGGAAACTTGAGCCAGCTTTTATTCAGTGACTCCTGGAGTTTGGGAGGCTATAGAGGCAGGAGTTTGGTTAACTCTAGCTTGTTGATGGAGGCAGGCGAGGATAGTCAGGTATAAATAGACTTCTTGTGGGGTTGTGACCCACTTCCTTCCCCTTCTTTCCACCAGCATCTCGCTTCTTTTTTTCTTCCATGCTCCCCTTCCCCTTTTCTGTGACATTCCTACAGTTGTTCTGTGGCTGTTTTGTTTTCTGTTTGTAGATCTACATTGAGTTGGATTTGCGCTACCAGCCTCCAGATGGCTCCGCTGGGACCTGGGTTGAAGAGGACTTTGTCTATCAGATGAAAGACAGGTACTGAACCTGGGAGGAGCAAATTTCCAGGCAGCTTGTACAGCTGCCTTTGCCAGTGGCTGCCTTTGGGATGCAGTCCAGCCTCATTTACTCTCCACCTCTGGCCAGGCTAATGCATCTGTGCTTTACAGCAGCAATACATGAGCAGGGCTCCTAGAAAGAAAATACCTTGTTTTCACGAAAAGCCCATGACTGCAATAATCCACTGCACCCTGGGAGTCCATTCAGACTGGAGAGCATTTCTGCAGCCTTCCTGGCTGATGGGAGCAAGACGCTGGTTGCAAAGTTGCAGAGAGCATGGCTTTGGACCATAGCAACCCCAAGCATCCTGGACATAGGTGGTGCCGACATCTGGGCAGACAGGATGACAGGCAGACAAGGTCTGGGGAGTATCGCTTCTGGAGTGTCAGAGGCAAAGCAGCAGGCACACAGGGTGGGCAGTGGAAAAGCATCGCTTAGGAGGATGCTCATGTCCCTGTCAAGAGCCAAGCAGGAGCATGGCTGTGGCACTGTTACTTAAATGCATCAGTGAACAGCCACAACACACTTGTGTTTTCAGCAAAGCATCTGTTCTTCTTACAGTTCAGAGTTAATTATCCGCAATCCTGGATTTGAGGAGCTGGAGTAAGTAGCCCTACTTGAGTGTATCAGCTCACCCTCCTGGGGGGGAGGGGAGTGCACAACCCACTCATCAGGGCTGACGATGTGGCGTGTGATGTGGTGGGGGGTTTGCAGGGCAGTTGAGGGGCCAAGAGCAAGTGAACTGGACAGGAGGGCCGCTGCGCTGGGCAGGAAGCTGGCAAAAGGCCTGGAGACTGACGAGGAAGAGGAAGAGGAGGAAGAACATTTCTACGATGTGTCTGAGATGGAGGTCTCAGCCATTGTCTTCAGCCCTGTGAAGAGGTATCTGTGGCATGCTCTCATCTCTTGCCCGCTTGGGCTTTGGAGTGGGAAGTGCCAGCTCATGGGGTGATTTCTGGGGGAATCCTGCATCTCTTGGCATTCTGCTTCTGCAAAATGTCAGAAACCTTCAATCTGCAATAGCCCCAGACAGGGACTGTTGGGGATTTGCTAGTTCCCCTGGGCAGGGACCCATTATTTGCCAGGGTTTCCATTGCTTCCCTTGGTGGGGGCTTGCTCAGGTCCATGTAGATGAAAAGGCCTGCTAACTTGGGTTGTTTTTCTGTGCAGCCGCTCCAGACTTTGCTCCACACGGGACCTCTTTGCCACCCCAACCCCGCAGAGCTTCCAGGTACTGCAGCATTGGGTGCGCGTCCCTGCAGCTGCATCTGGCTCCACAGCCTGTCCCTCCCTGCCTTGCTGTGGGCCTGAGCTTCTCCAGTTGCCACATACCCTGGCGAGGCCTCTAGCACGAAGATGCCTTCTGGCTTTGTGTGGCTTCCCTGGCCAAGGTGTGAGATTCCCTGAACAAACTGCATCCATGGCTCCAACATCAGCCAGCCCAGAGCAGAATTTCTTTTTGGGCCATGTAGTTAGCTATGGATGTACAGGAGAATGGAATCTGCCTGACAGCCACATGTGCCACTAAAAAACACTGCCTGAGCAGAGCTTCAGAGAGCACCCAGGCAGGGCTGGTGCCTGCCAGCTTCCCCTGGGCCTTGCCCAGGCCCCCAGGGACAGCTGTGGGAAATGGCTGGGGGTGGAGTACTGCTGCAGGGGCTTTCTTGGAGATGCCAGGAGGCTGGTATGAAGCTGTAGCTCTGGCCGATGCTCTGACATCAGGTTTAGTTGAAAACACTGTGAAGTTTAGAAATGGAGTTCAGTCCCATCTTTTGCCCTGCAGATTTCAGGGCAGGTCTCCCAGCCTGGCTATGGATTTAAATCCTTTCCTTAGTTCTAAGTAAACATGGACTCACATTTGGGTCTGCTGCTTTTCAGGGCTGGATCCTATCCACCAAGCAGGAAGCTTTTTCTGGGGGTAGAATTCCCTACCATCCTTTTCTTGAAGCTATTATTCTTTACCTTAATGACTGCCTAGTTGCTTGTACAGAGAGCAAACGTGAAAACATTTCTCCCATGTCTTAGACCTGTAACCAGTCACAGCAAATGAGACAGCCACATTCCAGTCTTTCCAATGGTGTCCATCTCAGTAGGATTCAAAGAGCATCTTCTCCAAGATGCTCTTTGGACCTCACCATCTGGGAGGGGTTTACATCCCCTTGGGATCAGGAACTGAGTGGGGACAGTGCTGCTGGGGGGACAGTGCCATCAGGGAGGCCACTCTTGTCAAAGGTGTTGGGAATTTTAATGCTTCATTTCCTTGCTTGTCTGAAAGAAACAAATATCTCAGATACCATTTTGGTTTGTCCTGGCTATAGCAGATTTCAGCAGCCATGCTCTTGTCTGCCCCGAGTGTCCACCCCTGCGTTGAGAGGGCCCTGCACATTTGCATACTGGTATTGCTGAAATGAGCTCAAAATGCAGCTGGAAACAAGGAGAGTGCTGATCTGAGGGTTTTCTCCCACATTTTCTCAGGTTGGGATTAATATAATTGAAGCACAGAAGCTGGTGGGGGTGAACATTAACCCCTTTGTGGTAGTCAAGGTTGGAGAGGAGAAGAGGCACACAGCGACACAGAAGTCAACAAACTGCCCCTTCTACAATGAAGTATGTGATATGGACAGAGGCTCTGTCCTTGCCCTACTGGTGTCCTAAGTGGCTGGGGCCATCCTTGCAGGGGATGCTCAGGATGCAGCTGCTCTCAGGCAGAGGCACTTGTGGGGCCATGTTGGGAGCCTGGGGCTCAGCTGTCTTGATCTTCTCTTTCAGTATTTTTTGTTTGAATTCCATGAGCCAAGGGACATTTTATTCCACAGACTCATAGAGATCTCTGTAAGTATGTCCTCCTCTGTGTCCTTCGTTGGTAACTGGTACAGTCCAATGCTTCTGCATGTGGATGCTGGGAGTGATGGGCAAAGCAAGGGTACCAGTACTAGGCAGGTTTCCCAGCCAGAGGCATCTGCCCTGCAGCGAGACCAAATGACCTTCCTGTGGCCACAGTGGGGCAAAGGCCCAGTCCTGCTCTGAGCCAGCACTGGATGGTGCTGCCTTCCCACCTTTCCCCTGTCAGTTTTTTCTTGCATCCAGTGACTGAAGTGGGGCTTCTGGGGCAGTTTCTTGCCCGTTGCCTTGTTCCCCCTCTGTTCTGGGAGTGATTCCCTGCTGCCTCTTACCCTGTAGCCTCATCCTGCAGGTTGTGGAGGCAATGACTGGTGTGAAGGGGAGCTCAGCAGTGGTTTGTGATTGTAGAAAAGCCCAGGCAGGCAGAAAGCAGTCTTCAAAAATCCCCTGGCCCAAAGCACAGGGGCTTCTTCAAGACATGGGGCTTTTCTGAAGATAGCTAAACCCAGTCAGCACCTCCTTTGCCACCTGATCTCCAGCACTTTCCCTATGAAAGGCTGCATGTCTCCTCTGCTGATGTGGGTTCAGCAAGCACCAAGCAAGGCTCGGCTTCTGGGAGAGGCACTAGCCTGGTGGGGGCATGGCTCTGCCCTGATCCAGCAGGATATGGACGTGGGACTCCCTGCAGGAAAGCAGGTCTGACTGTGGCCCATCTTAGGGGTTTGGCTTATCTGGGTCTGTCAGGAGAAGCTGAATTGGTTGCATGTGAATTTGCCTTGGCCCAGGTTTGACTGAGGGCTATGGGCTGGTGGGATTTGTGGGAATGGTTGGGCAGGAATGGGTTTGTCCCAGGGCTAACTCAGATGGGTCAGTGTGGATGAGGATCTTGCAACTGCTGCCTGAGCTGTGCATTGGAATGGGCATCTCCTAGCAGACCTGTCCTCCTCAGAGGTGTCTGGATGTGTCACCTGGCTGCCCACATCTCTTGGTGCTCAGGGGGGTTTGTGCTCTCTGCAGGTTTTTCACTCAAAGAAGATACCGTTCCTGGGAACGTGCATAGGAACATTCAAGATAGATGTTGTGACGGTGTACAGCCAGCCAGGTATGACCAATGGCACTGCGTACCTGCTCCCTGACCCCAGCTTTGTCTGAAACTGATGTTTCCTTCATGCTCTGCTGGGTCTGGTGAGGGCCCTGTCTTTAAAGCACTTAGTTCACATGAGGACCAGAACTTGCAGTCCTGGCCGTCTAAGGGCTGGTGATACCTCCTGCACCTCCAGAGGCAGAGTCAGAGCAACCTTTGTGCAGATGCAGTTGGGATGTGAAACGGTAACCTGGGCTCTCCACAGGGAACTCCTTCCCTTCCCTCTCAGATCACAGGTTTTTCCAGAAGTGGGCTGTTATCAGTGACCCCACAGACACCCGGGCAGGCGTGAAAGGCTTTGTGAAGTGCAACATCTCCGTCACCGCACGTGGGGATGTTGTGGGCTCCCTTCCCACTTCCTCGAGCAGCCGGGATGAGGACATTGAAAGGTAAGTGCAGTGCAGTCCTGTGTGGGCTTGGGAAAAACAGTCATGTCTCTCTTTGCACTACCTTTTTTGCCCCATTTTTCCCTCTTCTGAAGGGGAAAAACCCAGG
>NW_009258293.1:1247118-1252083 GCF_000687185.1 Egretta garzetta
GGGGCAGGATCCAACCCTCCTGCCAGTCAGGGCATTTCTTGGCATCATGGTTCCTGGGCTCCAGGAGAGAGCCAGAACATGAATTTGTCTTTCAGGAACCTACTGCTGCCTAAGAGAGTCCCTGCAGAGAGACCCTGGGCCAGGGTCTGCATCAAGCTGTATTGTGCCGAGGGTCTGCCCAGCATGAGTGCGGGCATCATGGGTGGTTTCTCCAAGATCATAGGGGAGAAAAAAGTCTTTGTCGACCCATATGTGCAGATCTCGTTCTGTGGGCAGCAGGTGAGTCTGTCGGGGGGGGTCTGTGTGGGGCCAGGTTGATCCTCCCTTGGCTGTGCAGCAGCATGTGCTGGGCTGATGCTGCCAGGAGCCTCCACAGCAGTCCCACTGGAGACAGGCTGGCAGAGCCCAAGTCTTGCTGTCTTTGGCAGTGGCCTGTGTCATCTGGCCATGGATGCGTGGTGCCTGGATGAGAAGGCTTTTGTGGGACTTTTGTCTCTGCAGAGAGCTGTGTGGGGGACAGCCCCAGCCCTGAGCACAGCTACCAGCTGAGCTACTGGCTGTGCAGGCAGAGATTTCATATCCCTAAACGTAAGGAGAGGGTCAAATAAATCCTGGAGCAGAAGTCCTCTGTGGCAAGCTGGACTCAGCCTGACACCCTCAGGAGAGTTTACTAAGCTAATGGCCCTTTTCTTGCACCCAAGGTCAGGGTTTCTGTCCTGTGATATCCATTAAGATGAGAGTCAGTCCCTGGGCAGCCCGGTGTGCTGGGGGTGCTCCCAGGGGATCCTGCGACACCTCTGGGTCTGGTGGTGCTGCCCACTTGCTTCCAGCATTTCCCTTGGCTGTGCAGGGCATGGCCAGAGCCTTGGAACAGCCCCCGAAGCACAGAGACCAATTTCTGGGATGGGGGCAGGAGCAGGGACACTGCCACCTCCAGAGCCTGCCCAGCACTGTCTGCAGGTGGGACAGGAGAGCACACCAGAGAGGCTCTGAGGCTGCCAGCTGGGACTGTGTGGCTTTCATGCTTTCTCCTTCCCAGGGGGAAACATCAGTGGAGACTAACACCACTGAGCCCGAGTGGAATGAGCAGATCAGCTTCATTGAGATGTTTCCGCCTCTGGCCAGGAAGATAAAAGTCCAGGTGCTGGATGATGCCAATGTTGGTGAGGTGGCCATTGCTACACACTACATTGACCTGCAGCAGATCTCGGACCCGGGCAGGAATGGTGAGGCCTGGCATGGCAGGGTATCCTGGGCAGCCCCATGCTCAGCCATGGTGGTTTCCTGGAGGTGGGAAGGAGGAGAGGCGGAAGCACGCTCACATCCCTGTGTCCTGGGGGAAGGTCTCTCTGCAGCAGCACCCTGTGGTGTAATTAAGACTCTGTCCCTGTTGCTGCAGGCTTTAACCCCACATTTGGCCCAGCCTGGGTAAACCTGTATGGCTCCCCCCAGAACTCAGCTCTGCGGGACATCCACAAGGACCTCAATGAGGGCATGGGCGAGGGGATCTTCTACCGTGGGCGCATCCTTATGGCCATCACAGTGGAGATCTTCAGCAGCCCTAGCGTGGCAGAGAGGAAGCTTGGGGACAAGACAAAAGGTGCCCTAAGCAAACTGAAGCTGAAGAAGAAAAGTAAGAAATCCAAGGAGAAAGCCAAAGAACTGAGCCAGCTGCAGGGAGACGAGGAGGCTGGGGGCTCTCAGGAGGCCGAGCAGCCTGGGCAGGTCACTGTGGAGGTGGAAGAGCTTCATCCACTCCCCGAGGTAAGTTCTGCCATGCTGGCGTGGCTGACCCATGCTGGCCTGTGCCATGCACAGGCCTCATGGGGAAGAGGCAGTGGGATTGCTTGCTGGAGTACCAGTGCTGGAGCAAACCCAGCCTGCCCATTGCTGAGCCATCCAGGGCTCTCTGAGCCTCTGGAAGGGCCGAGGCCACATCCGCAGCCCCAAAACTGCCTCCCACATGGGAGCATCCCTACATGCACTGCTGTCCTGATGCAGGGAGGACTCTCACATGGGGGTTATTCCCAGGGCACAGCTGCCTTCGAGCAGGTACTTTTCTCCCCTGGAGTCAGGGAGCTGTTAGCTGGCTCTCGGTCTCCAGTTGGCCTTGGAGAGGCAGGCAAGATGCAGCTGTGTTGATACAGTAGCCATCCCTTAGCCTATAAACCTGCTCAGTGGCTTCACACAAGCATCAACCAAAGCCATGGCTCTGCACCAACTCCCTGGGATTTCCAAGAAAACTTGTCCCATGTCAGGCAGCCCAGCAGTGATAACCTCAGCAGCATCCAACTGATGTCCCTTGGGAGGGGTGGCAGGCACTGGCTGCTGAGGCAGTGTTTTGGCACACGAGGCGCTCAGGCTGATTTCTGTTTCCTTGCTCAGAATGCACTGGGGAGGAAGGAGGAATTCCTCCTCTTTGCTGCCTTCTTTGAAGCCACTATGATGGACTCCTCTCTCAGTTCCAAGCCTGTCAGCTTTGAAGTCTCTATAGGTGGGTATGCCCCAGGGCCCCACGTCCAGAAACTGTGAGAACAGTGCGAACCTCCCTCGGACAGCCTGTCAGCACTGCAGTCCTAAGGTGCCAGCCCTTGCACAGCTCAAGCCTCCGAAACAGGAACTCAGGAGGGATAGGGGATGAGGCCAGGGAGTGTGCACAGTGCTTTAATTACCTTAAAAGTCTGAATGCTCTCCTGTGGGATTGGAGATTTGCAGTGTTTGTCTGTCCTGTTTGGGGAGAGTGGTTGAAGCTCTCCTGGGAAGAGAGGGTGAGAAGAGGTAGAAGGGTTTGAGAGCAAGAAAGGGAAGAAAAGGAGAGGAAGCTGGGATACTGGGGTTGGCCATGTGGTGCTGAGGGGTTGTGACAGGCGGTGATGTAGAAACAATGGTAGGAGAGCAGGTCCAAGCTGCCACCTGCTAAGCTGGATGGGTGGAGATGCTTGATGCTGAGAAGTCTTGGTGGAGCTCGTGGAATTTGAACGCATACACAAGAACTTGCTTGCAATTGTCCAGCTCCCTCTCAGACCTGTCCTTGTGATGCTCTGATGGTTGGATGTTACTGAACTGCTGGTTCCAAAAGCAGTGCATGCCCATGTGCTTCTCTTGGCAG
Source organism: Egretta garzetta (assembly GCF_000687185.1). Classification (NCBI taxonomy): domain Eukaryota; kingdom Metazoa; phylum Chordata; class Aves; order Pelecaniformes; family Ardeidae; genus Egretta; species Egretta garzetta. The sequence goes on from NW_009258293.1 coordinate 1,250,228, forward strand.
GATGATTGCACTCTTATTTTGCAAGCTAGCAAACTTGTTTAACAGTGATCCCACTTATCTGTTTACTGTTTAATGCTTAACTTCAAGGAAACTATGGCAAAGCTGAAGAGGTTGTGACTGAAGTATGGAAAAAAGTGGAAAAGGGAGAAGTGAAAGAAGAAAAGCAGCCTTTGCTGGACCCTGGTTCAGATGGCGAGCGGGATGTTGAAGTCCTGGCCCCAGCTTCAGCAACACTGAACAAGTCAGTGACAAAGAGCCAGAGAGCAGAGCCCATGGAGTATGATAGGTGAGTCTTCTTTGTCCTTCTTTCCCACCTGCCCTGGTCCTGCCCCAGCTTCCCAGGTTGGTTATTCCAGATGTTATTAGAGGTCTGCTCAGCGACGTGACTCCTGTGCAGGTGTTTCTCCTCTTTGCAACCCTGCAGCTTGCCATGGCCTAGCTGGCTGCCATTGCCCATTAGCCCTACAGGCCCTACGGTGTCTGGTTAATGTGTGCAGGTGGCCAAGGACAGGGTCCCAGGGAAACTGTGACCCATCAATTAATAGCAAGCCCTATTCTGGTTAACAAGCAGTGTCCTAAGATTCCAGTGAGGAGGCAGGAGAGGAGTACTATGTCAAATGCTATCCTGTGGTGAGCAGCAAGACACATACACAAGCTCTTGTGATATGTTTGCTCTGGGAATGCTGTCTGGTTTGTCCCACAGGCATGATAATGTCTTGGTGTTTGCGTTGAGCCCTGTGCCTGCTATTACTCAGTCCCATCGCAGCAAGAAATCTCAGCAGCTCCCATCAGCCTCATTCTTCTGAGCATGTGCCGCTCTCTTTGCTAGAAACCCTGTGCACTATTTTGGGATGGCAGAGGGCGGACCCAGCAACTTGCATCCACATCTGTGGTGCAGGGCCCAAAACAGTTGGTTCTCTGCGAGGAGAACAGAGCCCGGATGCTGCTCCCTGCATCGGGTGCGCAAGCACTGCGTTGTGACATGGCATGTGTTTTCTGCAAACAGCGGCCGTAACCTCCTGTGCCTGCTGCCCTTAGGTCATACAGCTGCCTGCCCATGATGCATGAGAAACCCTGCGTGTACGTGTGGAGCTACTGGGAGGATCACACCTGGAGACTCTGCGTTTCCAACTGGATTGTCAAGCTGGCAGAGCGCCTGGTAGCATGTTCAGGGTGTCTGTCAGTGCATGGTCCTTCCTGATGTGCTTTCCTTGTAGCACACACAGTTGCTCTGTGAGAAGTTTGCCTTAAACATCCTCACTGCCCATGCGAGTCCATGTCTCTCACAGGGCTTAGGCCCACCTGCCCTTTAGACTTGTGGGGTAGGGCAGTGAGTGCGGAGCCCATGCTGTACTGCAGCCTGGCAGTGGCTCCTGGATGTGTGAGTGACGTGTTGTCTGTGACAAAAAGCTCCTCTGCTGCCAGTCCTGAGCTGCATGTGCACTGGGGAGATGCTGCTGCAAGCAGACTCTCGGCCTCGGGCTGTCATCAGGGGTGTGCAGTCTCTTCCCAGGGCCTCGTTTTTCCCTTTTGGGCTTGGAAATCTGAATGCAGAGCTTGCTAGTGTGTTTCAGGGGCTGCTCAAGGACTGACACACAAGCAGTTGTAATAACCAGCATTAAGGTTATCCCCAAGCTGCAGAGAGTCCCTGGCAGCACAGCGCTGACCTGCAGGACTCTCACAATCCCCAGTGTCACAGAAGGGCACAAGCCATTTGTGGCAAATGCATCCCCGCAATGTTTCACTCTGACCCCACAGCCAGGTGCAAAGTCCCTGAATGTTGTGCTTTCCCCGCAGGAGCAGGGGCTGGATGACGTGGAGAAGCTGTCGAGAAGGTCAAAGCCTAGAGCAGAAGA
>NW_009258293.1:1252098-1267242 GCF_000687185.1 Egretta garzetta
GAGCGTCTCAGAGAGGTGCTAGAGGAATTTGTAGCTGGATGCAGGTTAGCATGTCCCTGATTTCCTAAGGTTTCTTGTTTTCAGGTTAGGAGGTTGTATCACATTCTGCCCCAGTTGTGCACAGCCTGCTCTCTCATCCTCTTGAATGGAAGGAAATCAGGACAACCTGAGGCTCTTCCAGCTTGGAGAGGAGACCCCAGCCTGGGAAGCACAGGGGTCACAGACTGCAGCCTCCATGTTCCGAGACTCCTGGGTGTTTCCTAAATGTTAAGACACTTCCTTCACTCTCTTCAGTCACATGTTTCAATCACTGTGGTTACCCAGTGGGATCAGATACACACTTTAGTCCCCAGCCTTGTGATGGCAACAGTAGAGAGGGAGCCTCAGGTGCTGAGCAATCCCCAGTGCCAAATCAAAAAGCTTGCAGAAGAGAGGGCATTGCAGGGCGGGGGGGTGGGTTGAAGCATCTGGATTAGTACCGGGGATTTGGAGCTTGTGCCCTTGCTGTGTGAGCTGAGGTCTGCCTGCTGGGTGCAGGGGACACAGCAAAGAGCCTGTGCTGCTTTCCTTATTGCAGGCAATATTCACTCAGCACAGAGAGAAAAACAATGGCACATCCAAACAACCTTGACAGATGTCGGATGAAATACCTGATGCGCAACATCGTAAGCTGTGGGGCTTGGTGGTGGTTGTGGGAGCCTGTGTGATCCCTGGTCTGGAGGCCCAGCTAGAATTGATGCCAAGAAGGAAACTTGGAGCTAAGACTCATGGTATCAGTCATAGGCTTTTACTGCAGCATCTGTCACTTCTGCTCAGAGCAATACAGCTTCCAGCACAAGGAACAGAGGCAGGGACTGGCCATGGCTACCACCAGTTTTATGCAGGTGCTGTGCTCTGATGCCATCCTTCTTCTCCTGTGGGGCACGTGTGGCTGAGCACATGCACGTTGCTGCCCAGTAGGTTGCTGGAGGCTATTCCTGCAGGCAGCTTTGAAAGGCTGACCAAAACAGAATGACAGCAGCAGGAAATAAAATTTAGGCATGTCTGGATCTTGGCTCCCTTCCCTCTGCCTCCCTGCACATTGTCACCTGAGCTATGGTGTGGTAAGTATGAGATTCTCTGAAAGAGAGAACCAGCCCAAGAGATGAGTTTTCTGGCCTTGTCAGTCCATACTGGGTTTGCACCATGAATCCTTTCTGGATTTCATTATTAGTTTTGGTTCATCACAAAGTCTCTCCTCAGTTGTGTACACTATCAACTAATGGACACAAAAGTCCAGCCCCATCTTTCACTTTCCTACATCGTAATTTTCCCATGCTTCTATGGCCCCAAGTTTTCCTCCTTGTGCAAAGCCTCCCCCAGGCACTATCTGGAGCCTGAGACCACCAGCTTCTGAAATGTTTATTCCTTATACCTCTTTCTGCCCCAAATGATGCTCATGGACTTCTGTTACTGGCTGGTATCAGCAGATCTAATGAGTTCCTGGAGTCCCCAGTTCTTGGCATCCTTCACTAAATGGCTTCTGACAGGATCATGGAAGTTTGCTCTCAGCAGCTGGGGAGTGAGCTGTGATGGAGGTCAGGGCGCAACAGGGCAAGATAGACATGATCAGCACACAGGTGTTTCCCCTCAGAGCCCCTGTGAGGGGTGCCAATGGGGCATGCCTGGATCAGGGCCTGGTGCCTGACAGCCATGCTCTCTGTGCAGATCCTGTGTGCAAAGCAGGGACTCCGCATGAGGCGGCGGCTGACTCGAGCCAACGTCAAGGAGAAGGTTAAGGAGGCAAGGAGGGTCCTGACAAAGCTACGCTTCATGGCTAAAGAGGTACAGCTGCTCCCAGAAAACCCTATTTCTGAGCAGGAGAGGGCACAGGCTGGCTGCCAGGGCTCTTGCTAGCCTGAGTTGGGGCTTTTCCTCTGCTGTCTTTCCTTGCTATGTAAAATCCCAAGTTCCAGCTGCTGGAAGTTACTATATTTCGTGTAACAGCTCTTAGGAGGTTTGGTAGCTGTTGGTGACAGAGCAGGGGTCCAGACAGCTCAGCAGTGGGTTGGAGGCAGAGCTGGGCCAGCTCCAGGCCACCTGAGCCTCCCAGTCCTCTCTGGCCAGCCAGCCCGAGGCTGTGCCCCTCGAGTCTGCCTGGGAAAACAGGCTTGCCTGTGCTGCCTGCGTGCTCCCACAAGGGACTGGCCCTGGACACTTTCTGCAAATTCTAACTTGCATTGAAATAAGATGTCTCATCCATAGCAGAGATGCCATTTTCAGAGTTTCGCTGAGTAACTCCAGAAAATGAGTGCACTTGTGTAGTGTAAACCAGAATGCAGTGTTTGCTGGAGTTAGTTGGAGAGATGTTGTCGCAGTTTGGACAAGTCGTTCACTAAGTGAAGTAAAATAATTTTCACACCTTTAGCTATGTGAGGGTGGGCTTTAGCATGACCAAGATGTCACCCTTGCACCACCAGAAGAAGAAGCTGTCCTCAGGCTCCAGCCTTGCAGGCTGGCTGTGGCTGATCCCCCAGACAGAGAGGAACCTCCTCCCATTTTGCTCCCTGTGACTGGGTAGGAATGTTGCTGTCTCTGTAGAGTCAGCCCTGCACATGTATTTGCCACTTCTAGTCCCTGCTTGGAGGCTGGCGGGCTTGGTTTAGATCAGTAATAAATTGCTTCAGCTACTTGCGTACTGAAAAAATTGCAAGTACAAGTACCCAGTACAAATACAAATACTAATGGCAGGGGAACTGCGATAGTTTAGGTTAGGTTTAGATAGAAGTTAGGTTAGAATTTAAAAGAAGCCATTGTTTCCATCTGTGCATTTGCTTTACTGCAAGTCCTGCTCTCAACCCGAGCCACAGCTTTATGCTGGGCACTCATGTTGCTGGGATCCTAGCTAACGTGGTTCTTTCCCGTGGACCAGCACTCAGGCTCCTGTCAAAGGTGTGGAGTAAAATGCCACTTCTCCAGTCTCGTGCGGACTCTCTCTTCCCAACATGGCATGGGGTTGAGTGCATCCTGCTGGTGTTCACAGTGAAAAGCAAGGCAGATCACAGATCCCTCTGAGAAACCTGCAGAGCCATGTTGCAGGGCTGAGACTTTCAGAAGCATGTGACTCCTTCATTCGCTTCTGGATCTCCAAAGTGCCACGCAGCCAGCAGTCCCTCCTGTGAGGAGACGAAGCTTTCACCATGTCAGTGGAGGGAGGACAATCTGTGCACTGTTCCTCTGCTGCAACGTTCCTCTTTTCCCTCCCTCCAGCCCCAGTGCACCCTCCCTGATGTCCTCATCTGGATGCTCAGCAACAACAGGCGTGTAGCATACGCAAGGGTTCCTGCACAGAACATCCTCTACTCGGTAGTTGAAGAGGAGAAAGGCAAGGACTGTGCAAAGATCCAGACTGTCTTTATGAAGGTAGGGTTTATACCAAAACAGTGTGCTCTTGTTTGCTTCATCCTGCTTCTGCCTCCTTGCTTCCAGCCCTTCTTCCTGAAATCCTGGAGTTCATAAGGAAACACAGCTCTGGCTCCACCACTGCCTTTTGCGTCTGCCAATGTGGTGCTCTGTCTCCTGTGCTCTTCGGTTGGTTGCTGGCTGATGGTGATCACCTTGGTCTGAAGGGGGCATGGCTGAGATGGGAAACCTGCTAAACCTCCTGTGCTTTCAGGTCCCTCGCTTACACACTGGTGAGATCTTTGCCAAACTGGAAATCTACATGTGGCTTGGGGTAACCAAATATGTGAAGAACTGTTTGGCAGAGCTGCCTGAGGAGTTCAAGTACCTCTCTGAGAGCGGACAGGAGATAGCCCAGCTCTCGGCATACAGTCCTCCCAGCTGGCTCAGCAGGGATGGTGAGTGCAGATGCCACTTTTCCATGGCTTAACTGTGAGCAAGAGAGCAGAGAGGTGAGACGTCCTGCCCCAGGGTCAGTGTTCAAGGAGTAGGACCTGATCTATCATCCCCACGTCATCTCCAAGGTATGACCGGGACAGGCAGGTCCAGTTTGCTCTCATGAAGACGTGTTTGTGCACCCAGCAGGCAGGACAGGTGCTTCGTAGGCACTGGATATGCTGCCAAACTGGAAATAGGCATGATGTCTGTCCCTTTGCTGAGGCCTGGTGGTGCTCCCCCACAGCAGATGCTCGCAGCAGATCGCTGCACATTTCACATGTCATGTCCTTCCCAGAAGTGTCTGGGGAGCCTGCTGAGCTTGTCTTGCTTGGCCAAACCTTTTGAGATGTGCTGGCCTTCTGAGAACCACAGTGAGTACCCCTAGAAGTGGTACCGATTCCTTGCAGGATGTGCGCACTTCTACCTGGCTGGCCCTCTTCTTCATGCATTTTTTGGCCTCAAGCAGGGCTGGACTGGGGAACTGAGACCTCTCTTCTCTTTTTCTTACCAGATTTCAGCTATTTCCAGCTCCGAGCCCATCTGTATCAGGCTCGAGGGATCCTCCCTGCAGATGACAATGGCCTTTCAGATCCATTTGCGAGAGTGGTATTTTCAACTCATTGCCAGGCCACCAGGGTGAGACCAATTAAACTCTTGCCTCTGCCTTCTTGGGGACTTGGGGAGAGAAAAAATCATCCTGTCCTCACTGACACGTTGCAGGCCAGTGCTGTGGCAGTCGTCCTGGAAATTTTGTAACTCTAGGCACGAGTTATTTGTATGCTCTGGGCAGTGTGACTATGTTCAGGGAACATTTGACAAAACATATCTATCTATCTATTGTTGAGCATGGTCTCAAAGGTTGATTGGCATGTGCTAGTTGGCCCCAAGTGCTGATTTCGCACTTTTACCATCTCCCCTCCTGCCAGGCACCAGGCATATGCGGCTGCGTGGGAGTGGGCATCAGCCTATGCTTCCTCACTCTCTTTACAAAGTGCTCGTGGTTTGTTTCCATTGGCTGTGGTATGCTCAGGCCTCCTGTCCCTGTCTGCAGATGCTGGAGGAGACACTGAGCCCCATGTGGAATGAGCTACTTCTGTTTGACCAGCTCATTATTGATGGGAAAAAAGAAGAGTTGAAAACAGAGACCCCCATCATTATAATCAGCCTTTTCAGCCACAATAAATTTGTAAGTATGGCCATGCTGCCCTTCTGCTGTCATTTCCAGGAGAGGGAAAGCAGAGGAACTCTGTGTGGGTGCTGCAGGTGTGCACTTAGGAGCCACATCTCTGTTTGGTTTTCGTGACTCAGCTTGATCCTGGTCCACCGGTGGTGGTGAGTCCTGGGGGCTGTGGCTGAGGTTGAGACTTTCTGCAGACTTCTGCTGTCTGCTGGGGTGAAGCTGCTGGCTGCAGTGTGCAGATGGCTCAGAGGTGCCCTGAGCCAGGGCCTGATGAGTGCTCGGTGGATCTGGGATCTCTCCTCTTTGGAGAAGCACTGCGCTTCTCCCAGCTACCTGCCCCGCTTCCTCGGCAGGGTTGGGTTGCAGAGGTCTCGTAGCCAGGGTGGTGTGATGTAGCTCTTAGGGCTGTTCCTTCCCCTCCGTCCCCTAGGTGTCACCTTCCATCTCTCCTCAATCCTCCCTTTTCTCTTTTCATTAGTACTTTGAAGTCATATCCCTCTCCTGGGGCCTCTTTGTTATCATAAGAGGAATGGCATAACTCGCACTGGATTCTCCTGTGTAGCTCAGCAGCTTTCCTGGGTCCATTTCCTAGGTCCCAGTACAAGACAGATGCTGACATACTCGAGTCCAGAAGAGGCCACCAAGATGGTTGGGGTTGGAGCACAGGACAGAGTGAGGAGAGGTGAAGAGCTGGGTATATTCAGCCTGAAGAAGATGAGGCAAAGGCAGTGTCTTATCACTGCCTGCAGCTGCCTGATGGGAGAGGGTAGAAAAGGTGGAGTCAGACTTCTGCTGGAGGTACCCAGAGGTAGGATGACAGGCAGCGGACACAAGTCAGAACAAGAAAAAATTCAACTCGATGTAAGGGAGCAATTTTCACCCAGAGGGAGTTCAAATTCTGGGCCTGGAGCTCAGAGAGCTTGTGGGATCTCCATCCTTGGAGACATTCAGACTCTGGCTGGAGGAGACTCTGAGAAACCTATTCTAGCTTTGATGTCCTCTGGTGTATGGGCCCAGGCCATTTGCCCAGTTCTGCATGGAGATGGACTGGGAGTTAAGAGGAGCTGCTGCAGGCACGTCTCATCTGCTCCTAGCTCTGGATGAAACAGAGGAAATCAAAGCAGAAGATGGCAAGGGTCAAGAGCAGTCTTGTGCTGTCCCAGATTGGCTGGGATTAGTGGTGGTCTTTTCTCTGAGGTGGTGAGATAACACAGGAATGCTTTGACCCATTCCCCGTTTTCCCACAGGGCTCCCCCGAGTTCCTTGGCCAGGCCTTTGCCATCCCACAGGTGAAACTGGTCAGTGAGCCATACACCAAACCTGCCCTGCAGTTCTTTGATTTCTACAAAGGCACCAAAGCAGCGGGAGAGCTCATTGCCACTTTTGAGCTGATTGAGCTGGATTACAGTGGCTATTTGGAGGTAAGGGGCTTGTAGGAAGCTGCACGTGGTTGCCACTGAAGTGGTACCAATCTCTCTTTGGAGAGAGCTGTGTGGGTGAGGACCTGGTTACATGGGGCCCACCAGAGGATTCTCTGTTGAAAGCCACATCTGGCTTTCAGCTGAGGGGCGGATGCAGGGACAGAGCCTGTGAGCACAGATCAAGAGGGGAGGGAAAGGGGGCATAGCATGGAGTAGAAATGACTTTCATTGCTTGGTGTGTGCCTGTTCAGCCATCAGTGCCTGAGGACGTGGAGCCCAAGGAGCCTGACTACTTGGGAGACCCTCATGCTGGACGGTTCATCATCCCAGAGGGCATCCGCCCAGTGCTGAAGGAGTTTCGCATAGAGGTGCGCTGCTTTCTACTGGGCTGACTTCCCACTGGGCTGCCTCAAGCAGACAGCACAGCTGGTCTGTGCAGAGGGCAGGGCTTGGGGAGGGAATCGGGTTTGGAGCTCAAATATGCCTTTGAGGCCTGAGCAGGTGCCAGAAACGGAGGTTCTTGACATGAGGGAGAAACTGTCTCAGCAATTTAACAGCCAGAGCTGTTTGGTGGCTGGGTTGGGAGAGTGGCCTCATGCCTCTCTTGGGGTCTGTGTCCTGTGGGGTGAGGGGGATGGCAGCACTGGGCAGGGTTGCAGGCTGTGTGGCCATGCCACGCCTGGCATGTTTCGAGCAGCCTAGCAGCTTTGTGTTGTGCTTCAGATCCTGTTCTGGGGCCTGCGGGACCTGAAGCGGGTGAACTTGTTCGAGGTGGATCAGCCTCAGGTGATCATTGAATGTGCTGGCAAGAAGGTGGAGTCGGAGATGATTGTGGCCTACAAAGAGAACCCCAACTTCACCGAGCTAGTCAAATACATGGACGTGGTAGGTGGGAAGGGGGGTGCTGCCATGCCAGGGTGCTCCATGGGCATCCTGCACCCATGCACTGCCTGTCTGCATGTGGCAAGGTAACAGGAGAGGAGCTGCCCCCAGGGTTTTGCTCTCCCATGGCCACATGGTTCAGCTGCAGATCAAAACCTTTGTGAAATTGCCCACCAAGAGCAGTCTCAGCCATGACCTGTTGCTGCAAGGCTTTGGTTTTTGGGTAGAGCTGCAAGGTGCAGACCTCCCCATGTGTGGTGGGGCTGCCACAGGTATCACCCTTGCTTCTGCAAACCCTATGTGTGGTTTTTCTTTTGCAGGAGCTCCCAGAGCAGGTCTACCTGCACCCTCCCCTCAGCATCTTCGTGGTGGAAAAGCGGGCATTTGGGCACACTGTGCTGGTGGGTACCCACGTTGTGTCCAATGTGATGAAATTCTCTCCCAGAGAGCTGGAGGAGGAACCAGAAGATGTGCCCAAAGGTGAGCTGCTTGGCAAGGTTCCTGGGGAGGCAGCAGGCAGGTTCTGCCAGTGGCAGAGATTCCTGGCCCTTCTGCTCCCTTCTAGCCAGGCAGCAAAGTCTTCTCCTGAGACCTGTAAAATGCTGAGCAAAAGTACAACATGGGGCAGGATAGGGTTGGAGGCAGGTTGTAGTCCTGGTCTGTAGTGTTCAGCTCCAGACTGGTGCTCAGGAAGCAGCAGCAGCCAATGATGGAGTGCTGTGTAAGGGCTGGCATCCTCCTTTGGGAATGGCAAAGGGCAATCTACAGACTGTTTTCTCCAAGGTCGGCTTAATGTTTGCCTCCCCACCACACCAGCAGGACTGTTCATCTGTGGGTGCAGCATCTCCTTGGGGTCTCTTTTCCAGGCGCTGTTTGCTTTACATTTGTAGAAGCTGCTGGGGCTAGATACTAGACAGTAATTTACGCCTGTGGAAAGTTTGTGTCTAGAATCAGAGACGTTTAGCCTGGGAAGGACCACTGTACTTACCTATTTCAACTCTCTGCGTAGCTGGGCGGGAGGGCTGCCCCCAGTGAGATCTCCATCAAGCTTTAGGGAGCTGGTCCACTAGGACCAAGGATTGAAAGGTTTACACTTCTCTCGCATCATTTGGTCAAGGCCTATTCATTGGGTAATGGATTCACTAAGTAGCTCTGTGACAGCAACAGCCAGAGCTCCTGATCTGGAATTGTGTAAATAAATACAGCATGAAGGGGAAGAAGCAAAGGATTGATCGATCTGTGGTCATTTCCAAGTAGGGAAGGTGTATCTCATAAATTTGAATTCCTGGGAGTCAGCAACAAGCACTGTACTTGGATTTCCTATAACACTTTTGCAGGGTCTGCTATCAAAAGTTTTAAAACCAATCACATTATAGTGGGGTAAGAGGGAAGGTTTTTATGTGGAATAACAATTGGCCAAAAAGTAGGAAGCAGTGGGCAGGAATAAATACATGGAAACTTGAAGCTTTTTCTCTTCATCTCAGCTCGGAAAGGCTTATCCCAGCGTCTTCCCTCTCAGACTGTGGTAAACATTGGCCTGGCAGCTGGTGATCCAGGTCCCAGCACTCACCCCCTGAGTATTGTGAAGGTGAGTGATGTGTTGGGCCCAGCAAATTTTCAAGTTTGGAAAGCCAAACTGAAGGTGACAAAAAAAAAAAAAAGTAAGTTCAGAAGTTCAGAGTTAGGTTTCAACCACCAGTTTTTGCTCTGGACCCAAACTCCTCTCCCCTGCCTCTTCATTGGCACTGCTGCATGTCTGGGCTCTGGCACAGGGAGGAGAAGCTGTGTTGCCTTGTGCCTTGAAAAATCCTGCTTTTGTTTGCTACAAAAGCACAAACCTGGGGCTACAGGTAGCTTTGCACCTCCTGTGCTCTGCTTGAAAGCTGAGCCTCTGCCAGAGGCTCCCAGGGCACCGAAGCAGGGTGCATGGGTGTCCTGGGTGGTTTTTTCCTGCCTCTGAACCCTTTTCTCTGTTCTTTTAAGGCTCCTTTGAAGAGAATTCCTATCAATAAGCTTGTAAATAAGGAGGATGAGTATGAAAAGGAAAAACCAGAGCTGGAAGAACTGGACTGGTGGGCCAAGTACTATGAGTCCCTGAAGGAGCTGTATAACCAGGTAATCTTTTGTGACAGCTGCCAGCAGAGGGGAAAAATGGCTGCACTGGCTTGAGGAATATGTTTTCAACAGCACCGAGTGTCATAGGATCTGCAGGACGGTGAGGGATTTTGTGTGTCAAACACACTTAAGGTAGCCAGGTATCAAGCATCCACCAGGTGGGCTGATTTCAGCAGGCAATGGATGTTGAAACATCCCTGAGGCTAAGTGCCCAGGTGGTTTTGAGAATGTGACTGGGCTTTTGTTGAGGCACTCCTGAAAAACTGACATTGCTGATTTTAGCTGCAAATGCAGGGCTTTTGTGCTGCTTGCTCTCTGTCCTGGCTGTCTTCCCAGGATGTGCTATGGGAGCAGGTCTGCCCCAAATTTCCTTCCTTGCCCTGTGCCCCTTAAATCCAAGTCAAAAAAACCAGCAGGAAGCTCTGGGGAGAAGAAGAGGTCATTAAGGGACTCATTGGCTACCTTCCTGCAGTGATGTTAGTGCTAGATGATCTCAGGCTTGGTATTACTGACTGCTGGCAGGAAAGCTTTGACAGTGTCTTATGCTTGGATGATGAAGCCTTTGTGGGGTAACTGTGTGTATTTCAGACATGCAGTGATGAGGAAGATGCTGAGAATGATGATCTGAATGATACAGGTGAGTCCTCTAGCAATACCCAGCTCTTCTGTGGGGAGAGCCAGGACTTACACCATCCCAGAGGGTGCTGGGCTTGTGGGAATGGGGTCTGAGCAGGCAACAGCTTTGCAACATTCAGCAAAAACAACACAAAAGGGAGCAGAGAGTCTGGAAACATTGGCAAGGGCTAGCAAAGGCTATTTCAAATTGAAAAGACCAAACTTGCCTCAGAAAAGTTTGGAATATTGTGTTGAAGCAAGAGCCTTCCTGAGTGAGCAAAAACCTGCAGAAAAATTAGCTGCCGGGATCATGGGGTCGTCAGGGTGAGAGCAGGAAGCAAAGGTGGGATGGAGAGAGAGGATGGTGGAGAGGCAAAACTGACCAGGAACTGGGCATCACTCTGCTGCAACCATGTGGGGTTACTCACCTGGGGTACAGGAGTCACTGCAAGAAAACAGAAAGACAGTATTCATACACAGATGATCTGAGAACAGCATTACAGCTGTAGGCTCAAGTTTGTGAAGGTGTAAACAGTGACTCACCTAGCAATGACCTGGGGATGTGAGACAGTAAGTATAGAAATGATGTGAATCCTGTTTAAGGAGAGGGCTGGAAGGTACCTGCATGCCATTAGTGCTCAAGGGATATGGGGTCTTTGGGAAAGGGGGTAAGGACACAGCCTCTCTGTCCTTGGGTTGTTGGTGCCCCAGAGAAAGACCTAGCTATGCTCTCTCCGTGCACAGCTGCCTGTGGCCAAAGTGGTAGTGATGCTTTGGTTAGACATCCACCCAAACCAGCAGTCCATCAAATAAGCATCCATTTAAAGAAGGGGGTTAGCTGTCATCCATGCCTTCCCTGACAGCACATGTGGGCTGGTCCAGCCACCTTCCTCCATTTGGTCTCTGCCCGCTTCCTTCCTGAACAGTAGCCATGCAGGCAGGCAAGTCTCTGCCGATTTTTATCCCCCCAATGCTTCCAGCCATGCCTTGCTGGGAAACCTGAGATGCTGTAAGGATGCCTGTTACAGACAGCAATAGCTCCAGTTAACCTGACACAGGTCAAAGCCCTGGGCGAAAGCGAAAGCTGTTGCTGGGATCATTTCATGGACAGACACTTGGGACGATGGGAGAAATCAGAGCATTTCCTAATCTCCTATTGCCATTTCTAGATGGAGGGAATTTAAATGCATCCTCCATTGACGTGGAAGCAGAAGATGAGGCAGTAATTGAAGCTGAACCTGCTCGACCCAAGAGAAAGCTCATTGCCACCCTTCAGGTGATTATTGGGGTGGCAGATCTGGCCTCTTTCAACCCCAGCCCTTTGTCCATGTTCTCCTCACCTCCCTGCAGTGGAGGTTAGACTGGGAGGATTGGGCAGTGTGTGTGGGGGCCCAGTCATTGCAGGGCTTTGAAACAGCTAGTGAGGCTTTGGAGCCAAGCTGGGGTGTGTGTGCGCACATCTGAGGATGGACCTGGGGGTTAACAGAAAACCATAACAGCCTGCACTGACTAATACGGGGGTAAGGTAGGACCAGGTGAAATGCTTGAAGGAGGGAAAGGATGGTCTTTTTGACTCTCCTCCCCTTTAAGATGGCAGGAGAAAACCCCAAATGACTTTCTACTTATTTCAGATCTACAACTCTGAGCTGGAAAATGAGTTTGATAATTTTGAAGACTGGCTGTGTATTTTCCCCCTTCATCGTGGCAAAGTAAATGAGGATGAAGATGGAAATGAGGATGGACATTTTGTGGGGAAGTACAAGGTACTGTGTTATTTGCATGACATTTGTGCTGCATGCGGAAGAAAATCCTTAGGACAACCTGTCTTTCAGAGCATGCTGACACCAGCAAAGCCTTGGAGAATGCATGTGTGTGCAAGGTGATGTGAGGCCATGGTGCATCATGGCCAGGGTACTGTTGCTGCCTGTGAAGCAATTGTGCACTGTGGTCTGTTGTTAGTTGGTAGATGCACCTGGTTTAGACTTCTTTAGCTCTTGCAAGGAGAAAACATGAAGCATAAAGGACTCTTGTTCTGGTTGGGGCCTCTGGGTATGTTCAGTATGCAAATAAGACCTAGTGAGCTTCACTTGTTTTAAATGAGTAAAAGTTGTTTAAAAGAGGCATCATCTCCCACCCAGGAGCTCTTGAAGACTCTGAAATGTCAACTACAGAAGTTAATTTAAGAAGGTGCCTAGAAAACCTTTGGTGCCCCCTGCCTTTTGCAGTCTAAAGTACCTGGAGATGTTCAGATCTGGCAGCCTGCAGCCTAACTTGCAAACAGGGACTGCCTGGGCCGTGTGGACATGACAGTGCCTTTGGAAAGGACTGTCCTCATGAGTACAGGGTGTCTGTGGTCTGCATGGGGCAATAGTTCTGATTTTTCCAGTTAGCAGGTGAAGCTGGTCTTGGTGGCTCCAATTCCACTCTTTTGTATCTAGTTGTTACTTGCAATGTCTTGTCTTTAGGGCTCCTTTTATGTCTACCCCACTGAGGAAGCTGGCATGGAGCCCAAGGTCTCCCAGGGCGTTCCAAGGAACAGGCCCATCAAAGTTCTTGTAAGAGTTTACATCGTTAAGGTAATTCACTGGTGGTGGTGGCAGTAATACTTGGAGGTCTGTCCCTCCCTATGGACCTCCTGCCATTCTCTGTTCAGTAAATATGAGCAGTGGCACTTGTGAAAAGCTTGATATTGGCTTGAAGGCTCTGCCAGCAGAAGTCAACTAAATCTTGTGTGTGGGGAGCCTTCCATGCTTTGTAGCTTCAGGAGGTGCTAAAAATCAAAAATCCAGAATTTCTTGGCTCCTTGTCTGCCTTGAGACGGTGAGCTAGTAGGTGGGCCAACAGCTAGAGACATCGCTGACTTGTTGAGTGGGGATTTGCATGGGAAGTGGTGCCTGTTTCACTGCTGGGGCAGCTGCTAGAGGGACCTGACCAGTGGGCTTGGGTGGTCTCAGGCCTGTGCAGTGTTCCTTGTGCAGGTTGCTGTCTGCAGCTGATGTATGGCAGTACCTCTTGTGTGTTCCAGGCTACAAACCTGTCTCCAGCAGACCCCAATGGCAAGGCAGATCCCTACGTGGTGGTGACTGTGGGGCAGGAGCAGAAGGACACAAAGGATCGATACATCCCAAAGCAGCTCAATCCTGTGTTTGGAGAGTATGCAGGAAATTTTCATCTAGCATGTTTAATAGAAATAGTGCAAATCTGGGGCTCAAGCTGTGGTCCAGCATTCTGTTCCTTTCTGCTGGAGACTCTTGTGCTGTAACACAAAGGTCCCAGGCATGTCTCTTGCCTCTGGCTGACACAGGAGCCCTAAGTGTTTTGGGTTAGGAGGGGACCACTCCCAAAGGCTTGATTTAACAGACAAAGCAGCAAGCCAAGCATCAACAGAGCACTGGAGAGCTTTTTCCCTAGCTCCAAGACCTCTGTCCAAGGGCATACATTCCTGGAAAAGTAACTCCTGTGTTTGAACATGCACACTGAAAACTGCACACACTGAACTTATGGAGAACCAAACTCTACCAGAGGTCTTTGATTTGTCAAATGCAGTTCTTAAACATGTAGGATGACCAAAACAGAGCATGTATTTCATTTCCATTCTCTTTGTTAACTGAACTCTCTCCATCTGCTTCTGTCCAGAGTTGTGGAGCTGACAGTCTCCTTTCCCATGGAATCAGAACTCACTGTGGCCATATTCGACCATGATTTGGTTGGATCTGATGATCTGATTGGGGAGACCAAGATTGACTTGGAGAATCGATTCTACAGCAAGCACAGGGCCAACTGTGGAGTGGCTTCTCAGTATGACATGTAGGTACTGATGTGACATATTAGGGCCATAAGATGCATTCTTCTTGCCTACCTTTTGGGTGGGTAACAGAGCACCTCCAGTTTTGCAGGATGGAGCTTGTATCCACAGTATCCTTTGAGCAGGTGCCCCACCAATTCACTACAAGTTCCATGGGTAACTCCCTCTCCTTTAGTCTCCTACCAGCTTCCTGTGATAGCTCTAATTCCTACTGCAGACTAATATATTTTGCATATGGTAGCAAAAATTCTTTAGTGCTTTCATATTGGTGTTCTGTGAGAAAAGCGCTCACCTGCACTGATGGATTTTGACCTCTTTCAGAGAGTAGGGTGGTTTCTCTGGTGGTAGCTAATTCTGTGAGCAGCAAGACTCATGACATCTCTTTTCCTTTGACCTCACTCAGTATGGATTCTCTGGTGTCTTTGGCCAGTTTTCTGTAAATTTCTCTTCTCCTACCATGCTACTGAAGAATTAGCTGTGGGCATGGAGTCGAGTCCCCAGCACTGCTAAAACCTCTCTCCCACTTCCGAGCTGCAGCTGGAATTACTCCTGTTGCTGCTCTGAAGCTAATGGTTCTGTGGGGTGCAAACCTGGCTTGTTCTGGGGGAGGAGAGCTTGTAAGCTTTTTGTTCATTAAGCTTTTGTGTGCCAGTGGTTTTCCCAGTGAAACTCTGAGCAGGAATCTGGTGGCATAGCCTGTGCTGTAGGGAAGGCAGAGTGTTTCACAGTCTAGGAAAAAAACCTGTTGTGTCTAAGCTGAAGATGTCCTTGATGTTCTCTCATGCAGAAATGGCTACAACATGTGGCGAGACGCTTTCAAGCCCACACAGATCTTGGATAGTTTATGCAAGAAAAACTCGCTCCCTGCAGCAGAGTACAGACGGGAGGAGGTCAAAGTGGATAATAAAATATTCAAGGTCCCTCCAGAGGCTTTTCCTGAAGGTACAGAGGGCTTGGAGAACAATAACTGCTGCCTGTGCTCAGCAGTGCACGTGCTGGTGAGAGGTCTGGGAACCCCCCAGCCTCTCTTCCCTGAAGTGTCCAGGCTGGCTGCCCCCATGCTGTGCCCTGCATGGCCCAGCTTTCTGAGTCGCCATGGGGAGCATCCTTGGTACTCAGTGGCCTGGTTTCAGTGGATGATGGTGTTGCACTGGGGGAAGATGTGATCCAGGCCATTAGGTCTCAAAGTGGGTTCCCAGGCAGTGGGTGGAGCAAAGTAAACCCGCTTGCATGGCAGTGATGGGGGG
>NW_009258293.1:1267347-1300179 GCF_000687185.1 Egretta garzetta
GGGGGGGGGTTGATGGCTTGTGCAGACAGAGAAGGTGTAGCTTATTCTGTTGGCTGACACTGGCACAAAGCTGTACCTCTATCTGCTTGTCTGACCACCATCAGCAAGATACTGGTGTCCTTTTTTATGTTTTCGAGGGGAGCTTTTTCAGTTTCCTTTTCTGTTTTTACCTGGCTTTGTCCTTCAGGGATGCTCTCTGCTTCTGGTGGCTTTGGGTGCGTAGGGTGACTCCCCACTGCTCCTCACTAATGTTGATTTCCTCCTTGTGGGCAGCTTTTGCTTCTCCTTGCTGTTTTTCTTTCCTCCTCACTGGCATTACAAACCCTGAGCCAGGTCTATGGATGTCCAAGAACACAGCAACCTTTCATGCCCTCCACCAGCAGTGAGGGAGAACTTCCCTGAGCACAGGCCTGTCCCTGCTGTGCACATTCCCTCCAGTGGCCAACATTTGTGCAATTGAATCCACTCTGGAGGAAAGAATGGAGCAGATGTGGCCCGCTTGTTGATGGCTGGGCCCTGCAAGGCAATGCTCTGTAGGCTGTAGGAAGGATGATCCCTGTGCCTGACCTGCCCAGACAGGGGGGACCTATGTGTATGGCCAACTTTACCTTCTGCTTGTTTCAGTGCTGCTGTTCCTCAGCTTTCTGCTGACCTCTACGGCTTATGTCATGAAGTGGAAAGAAATCCTGCTCCGGAGAGAGCAAGGAGCCTCCAAAAGCCCTTTTCCCGTTTCTGAGGTCATTGGGTAGCTGGGAAGGGAGAAATGAGGTGCTCTACTGGTGTTCCCCTGAGAGCCGGCTCTGGTTCAAACGTGGCTGCAGTTGGTGCCCCATGAACCTCTGCTGTGCTTGGGGACTGCTTGGGATGCTTTCGGTCTCAGACTGATCTCCAAAGGGCAGATGCTCTCCATAAATGCAGGGGTGGGTGGGTCATTGTGTCCTCACCTGTTGGTTCCCACTTTTCTCCCCACCAGCAGGATGTGGTCTTGAACTGCCATTTGGCTTCACTGTGCCAATGAGTCAATTAATTGTGCAGACTGTTAATTAATGGAGAGCACAGCTGCATGTCACTGTCAAGTGACAAGCGGTGCTTTCCTGAAATGCTTCTAGGGCAAAACCTGTGACCCATGCATCTGTTGGCACTACCACAGAGATGTGGGGACTTAAACTGCCCTAGAGGGTCACATCCTCCTCGGTGTCCCCTGAATCCTTTTCCCAGGGCCATAATAAATTCTTTTTTGCTGTTTTCCTCTTATTTCTCTTAGCTTTTTCTGTCCTCCTGCCTACAATTTTCCTCATCGCTGCAACATATTGAACTCATTCTCTTCATCCTCGCCCTCCTGCTTCTCCCCATTTTGCTTTTCTGCGGAGGTGCTTGTTTGCTCAGTCCATCATCTTCCCTTGTGCCTAACAACGTCTTGATGTGGCTCTTGCTGGCCAGATGCCTTCATCTTCTACCTGACTGTGTCCTGCTGCAGAGGCCTCTGTGAGGAACAAGAGAAGAGTGGCAGATGAGAACTGGTCAGTGGATGATGAACATAAGGCTTTGTACGTCCTGCAGCACTGGGAAGAGATGCCAGGATATGGGTACAAGCTGGTACCAGAGCATGTGGAAATCCGGTCCCTGTACAACCCGGAGAACCCTGGGCTTGTGCAGGTGAGATGTGTTTACTTGCTTAGCCTAGACGTTCCACTGGGGAAGGACCAGCCCCCCGTCTGGTCCCCTGTTGTCCTTTTGTGTCCTCATCATGGCATGAATCCCATGTATTGCCTCTTCCTGGGTGAGCAACTGGAGCTGTGTCTGGCTGGCCCTGCTATGAAGTGAGGACAGTTGGCCTTGGGTGTCCTTTGCTCAGATCCACCCTCTGACCTCTCATGGTGCTTCTGAACACCCTTTCCTCAAAGGGCTTTTGTCCATTGACATTGTGGTCACAATGCTGGTGGCCCAGAGGTCCTTCCTGTCTTCTCAGGTCTCAGGCCATGTAGCACTGCTCTGATGAGAATGTTGTGTTGGGTGGCAAGGGACCTGCTCTGCCTTCTGAGCCCTGCCACCGTGCACCATGGTGGGTGATAGTGTCTTTGCCTATCCCTGCCTCTTCTTCTGCATTGTCCCCTATCACTCCTGCTTTGCTCCCCTGCAAGAGCCTCATTCGGCCTCTTGGCTTCTCCCTGCGGGCACGACATAACTGCTGGCTGGAGGAGAAACATTCCTCCTCAGTTTTATGCAGTGCAGTGATCTGAGCTCAACCATTTCAATGTCCTGCACTGAACATCTCCTGTTCCCTCAGGTACTGGAGGTCTGTAACAAAGCAGAGCTCTGCAGTCACGCTGGCTTTGGTCGGCATTGGAAATGCATGTGGGGGAGGGTCAGACTCATCACTTCTTAGTTTTCTTGATTATGCTGAAGTGTTGCATCATTGTGTGCTTCTTGTGAAAACAGAGGGACAGGTTTGCCTCTGTTTGAAACAAACTCGGTTCAGCTGAAGTGTTTTTTATTGGGAGCAGGGTGGGGAGAAAAATAAGCAATTTTTGGTAGTGTTAATTTTGTCACTATCTGAAATCCAGTCACATGTCACTCTGAAGTGCTGGGGACGGAGGGAGCCAAGCAGTGGCTTTCTGGTGAAAGCTTTCCTTGCAGGACCAAGCTCCTTGAAGAGCTGGAGCATGGTCTGTCTTTTGAAGTCTCTCTGCTGTCTTCACTCATCAGGGCTCCTTACACATGTGGATTGACATGTTTCCAAATGATGTCCCTGCACCGCCGCCTGTCAATATCAAGCCACGACTGCCTGTCAGGTAGCATCCATGGGAGTGGGGCTGGGGCTGGGAGCCTGTGTGGAGGGTCACTGTCCCTCACCATGCCTGATGGGATGTGCCATGGAGTCCTGCACAGGCTGATGGTCTGTGCTAGCCTTGCATGCAGCCCTCCTCTCTGCCTCAGTTCTGGGCATGGGATGGTCTCTTGGGTGTATCAGCATGGGGCATAAGCGCTTCAGCTGCATAAGTGTTTGTGAAGGGCAGGATTAATCTCTCTACGGCTACATGAAATTGATAGAAACCCAGGTCAGAGCTACTCACCTAGCTCTATTTTGGCTAGTGGACAGATGTCCTCTGGGTGCGGGGAGAAGTGAAGTTGAAGGAGGAGATCTGCTGTTTTCAGTGATCTAATGGGGCTGTTGAGATGGAGGGTCCAGATTCTTAGATGTGCACATGAAAGGACAAGAGAGAATGTCCACAGATTGCAGCAAGGGAAACTCTAACATTTTCCCAGTGAGAGAGAAGCTACCCTGGGATAGGGACAGAGTGACCTAGAGAAGTGCTGGGATGTCCATCCTTGGAGCTATTCAAAACTCATGCAGAGAAGGCCCTGAGCAATCTGATATACGATGAAGTTAGAGCAAGAGGTTGGAGCAGAGACTGCAGAGGGTCCTTCCTGCCTAAGCCTTTCTGTGCTCCTATGGATAAGTGGTGCTGGGTGGGTATCCCACGCTCCAGGGATTTGTTTTGCAAAAGCTGCCTGTTTTGATGGTGGGTATTTGTCTTGTGGGGTTGTAGCCCCCCTGGAAGGGGTTTGTGGATGGTAGCAAGACTGCTGGGCTGCGCTTGGGTAGAGGAGCCCTGGCAGGGGACCACCGTGCTAGGGAGGGTTCAAGTCCTGCTGCTCTGCTAGTGTGGGCTTGGCCTGCCCTCCCAGGCACCAGGGTCGAGAGCATGTGTCTCACTCACCCCTGTGTCCTTCCCACAGCTATGAGCTGCGTGTGATTATTTGGAACACGGACGATGTGATCCTTGATGATGTCAACCCAGTAACGGGAGAGCCTTCCAGTGACATCTACGTGAAAAGGTCAGATAGGAGCCAGAAGGAGGCCAGAGCCTGGCTGTCCTGCTCCCTGCCCTGCCCCACACCCTCCCTGCCTCCTCTAAACCTCTGCTTCTCCCTGCCTTGGCATGAGGTGCCCCACTCCAGTCCCCCTGCATGAACTGCTGTACCCCCAAAGCTGTCAGTCAGGTGTTCGTCTGGTTTGGCTCCTTGACTCTTCCTTTCCTGCTACCCCCTGGAGCTCAGCCCCTTTGTTCTTCTGCTCTGCTTTTGGGGCTGGCTGACAAGGGTAGGAGATAACTGAGTTTCTCCTGCAGCTGGATAAAGGGTCTTGACCACAGCAAGCAGGAGACGGATGTTCATTTTAACTCCTTGACTGGGGAGGGCAATTTCAACTGGAGGTTCATCTTCCGCTTCAACTATCTCCCAACCGAGAAGGAGATCACCTACAAGAAGAAGGACTCTGTCTTCTCTGTGGAGGAATCAGAGTTTCGGGAACCAGCTGTTCTGGTCCTCCAGGTCTGGGATTACGACAGGATTTCAGCTAATGACTTTCTAGGTATGGTGTGACCTGCTGGAATTGGGGTCACCTGTCCCTCACCTTGCTCTGGAGTATTACAGCATTTCTCCCAGGGCCCAGTTCTCTGAGAAGGGACACAAGGAGCATCAGATCAAGCTCCATCTCAGCAGTCACCTAGGCTGGTTTTTCCCATGTGAGCTATAGGCAGAGCCTGGAGAGACGCACCTCTCCTACACAGGCATGTTGAGCTTGCATGCTTGTCCCAGGGCCTTGGTGTCCTTTTTCAGGGCCTGTCATGCCACAGGACTTCCAGCTTCTGCTTCCTCACAACCTTTCTGATAAACTTGTTCATTTTCCCTGCTTTCACTTAGATCTGCAGATCCCAAAGACTTGGCCAAAGAGCAGCTTTCCCAGGAGCTTACATTGTGGGCAGGGATTGGTGACCTTTGTTGAAACCATTTGCACTTAAGTTGTGACATCCCATCACTGGGGACTTGGAGCTCCCCAGCTGCTCTGGTACTTCCCAGTAACCAGACCTGCTGAATTGGGCGTGCAGCAGGGCCTGGTGACAAAGCTGGGCTGGTGGGTGATTCCACCCACACTACGCTAGCACAAAGGTTGCTGCTTCTCTCCTGCTTCTGCTGCCATCTCCAGGTTCGTAGCACTCCATTCAGTTGTCCCTCCCTTCTTCAAACTTTGGCCTTCCCATTATAAAGCAGCCCTTTTACCCTGCTGTCTCTTGTGTAGGATAAAACTCTCTTTATTCATCAACCTTCCATGGTGTATTGAAAGGGCTTTATCTCCATGAGGCACTTCCAATGGTGGTTGGTTCAGCCATGCTGCTCAGGCACTGAAGAAAGTGTTAAGACAGCAGTCCCAGTGATTCCTGGCCTGTACAACCTCAGGAACTTCTAGGTAGGAAGGGCCTTCTGCAGTCTTTATTGCAACCTCCTGCTCTAAGCAGGGCTAGATGCAATGTAGTTCAGGTTGCTCAGGGCCTTGTCTTGGTGAGTTTTGAGTATGTCCAAGGGTGGAGTTCCCAGCACCCTTCTGGGCTCCTTTTCCTGGCTGCACCATTCTCATAATTCTCAATTTTTTTTACTTGCAGCAACCTGTGTCCATTGCCTTATGTGCTTTCATCATCTACTTCTGAGAAGAGTCTAGCTTCATCTGCTCTATAGCTTCCTTTAAGGTGTGAGAGATGCAGTAAGATCTCTCCCTTGACCTCTCTTCTCTGGGGTGAACACGTATGGGTCTCTCAACCCGTCCTGCTATGGCACATACTCTAGCCTTGACCATCTCAGCCACTGGACTCTCTCTAGTTAGTTCACACCTTTCTTGTGTTGGGGACCCAAAATTGGACACTGCATCCAGACGCAGTCTCACCAGACTTGAGCAGAGAACACCCACATCCCTTGGTTGCTGGCTATGCTTTTGCCAATACAGACCAGTATGTGAAAAGACTGATTTGTTGCAAGGTCTCAGTGCCAAAGTGGGACAGGAGCTCCTTCCAAGGAGAGGAGGGGCACAAGGCCGAGGAGGGAAATGAACTGAGGCTGTTTCAGATGTAAGACAAACTTGAAACCTTTAAAGAGCTTCCGAGTTTTTATGATTTTTTTTATTGACAGTTGCAGGAATGAGAGGGGAAGAGATGCTTGGACATGTGAGGATGGCAGGGTGGGACATGGTAAAGGAGTGAAAATAACCCACTATACCACACAAACCAAACTGGCCACATCAGAGATGAGACAAGACCTGTGGCTTCTGCTTCTCAGTCTCTAACTCTTGGGCTGGTCCTCTGTTATGTTGAGCTTCAGGTTCTCCACCTGTAAATGTGCAGGACTCTGCTGTATCATTGCAGCAGATGGGACTTACTCATGGTGGTGGGAGCGTGGCTGAGACAGAAAGCCAAATGGTGTATGGGGCTGACCTCAGGATTTCACCGCGAGCCCTCCTCTTCACTGTGCCTGCAGGCTCCATCGAGCTGAAGCTGCATGACATGGTGCGGGCAGCCAAGAGCTCAGAGCATTGCACCATCAAGATGGCGAAGGAGAATGCAACACCTCGCTTCTCCATCTTCCGAAACAAGCGCATGAGGGGCTGGTGGCCCTTCATCAAACTCAAAGATCAAGAAGATGAGAAGAGAGAGGAGAGAGAGGACAAGCAGAAGAAGAAGAAAAAGAAGTGGAGTAGCTCAGTCAAACCAGAGGATGTGGAGTTCACAGACCCCAGTGGGAACAAGTACCTCTTGACGGTAAGGCAAGGTGCTGGCACAGGTGAGCAGAGAGCCCATGTTTTGCCTCTGCCTTGACATGGCAACCTGTCCTGCATGCACATAACAGAGGCAGCAATGACCCAGCTGTCCAGGACTTTGTGCAGGGTCCTGGAGACTTGCCCCATCTGCTGCAAATCCAGCACCTCATCTACCCAGACGTGCCAGCTGCAGTGGCATGCAGGGGATGTGCAACTTCATGTCTTCCTCTGAGCTTCCCACAGAGCAGTGCTCAGTGAGGGGAGAAAAGCAAGAGGCACATGTCTCCCCATCAACCGGACAGGACAGCAACAAAAGCTTGTCCTAGGGTCTCTGCCTACCCCAGACAGGCAGGTGCCAACTGTCCCAGGGCAGACTCACTGCTTATGGTCCTGCTAGTGGGTCATTTTTTGTCCCTAAGGGTGAGTTTTGCTCAGTACCAGTGTGGGACAAATCCAGATAGCTGGGGAGCTCATTACAATACAGTGCCTTGTCTGCAAAATGGTTTCTGGCCAGACCCCAGTTTCTGCTGGCTGCAGAGTGAGAGACTCTGTAGCTAATGCCTGGAGAGAAAAGTTAATTGCTCTGAGCATCTGTAAGTGGAACTGAGAGAAAAATCCCCAGTCCTATGCTGTGGTTTAACCCAACAGGCAGCTGAACACCACACAGCCGCTTGCTCACTTCTCCCCCCACCCCTGCCCCCAGTGGAATGGGGAGACAATCGGGGGAAAAAAAAGGTAAAACTCATGGGCTGAGATAAAGACAGCTTAATAAAACAGAGGGTAAAAAAAGTAATAATAATGATAATAGAATATACAGAATATACAAACCAAGTGATGTTCAATGCAATTGCTCACCAGCCGCAACATGTGGATCTGTGGCTCAGACATGTTCCCCCTCCAGGGTAAGGTGGAAGCAGAGTTCCAGCTGCTGACTGTGGAGGACGCTGAGAAAAATCCGGTTGGTTTGGGCCGAAAAGAGCCTGAACCACTGGAAAAGCCCAAGTAAGTATCTGTGTTATCACCTTTAACATGGAGGGACAGTGCCATGTTTTCAGCAGCTGTTTGCATGGGGACAGGGAGCATCTGCTTGTCAGGAAGCTGAGTGCAATCAGTGAGGCCCTGGGCAGTGGGGTCTGCAGGGCTGGGGCTGCCAGGGCTTCCCAGAGCTCGAGTGGGTCCAGCAGGACTTGGGGCTGAAGCATCTGGGCCAGGGCTGATCTCAGTGAGGTACTCCAGGCAGCTATGCCCTAACGTTGCTTGTACAAAAAAGGGCAGCTCTGGGTTAACTGTGTGAGCACACCCTTTAGCCACATGGGTACAGAAGAGCTCTGTGGGGGCAGTCCTGAGGCTCAGGTCCTGTTGTCTCCAGCGATTTCACAGGCACTGTAGTTAGTGCAGCCCCTAGGGTGATCCTGACTGGAAGCAGCAGGAAGAGCTGGCGACCCCTGGGAGTGGTAGGCAACCAAAGCAGAGGGGCCTCCATGCTGCTCTGTGGACTGAACCTGTGCTTATCTATTCCTCCCTTCCTGTTCCAGCCGGCCAAAAACTTCTTTCAACTGGTTTGTGAATCCCATGAAGACCTTTGTGTTCTTTATCTGGAAGCGGTACAAGAAATACATCATTGTGCTGTTCATTGTCGCTGTTCTGACTGTCTTCCTGGTTCTTTTGATCTACACCATGCCTGGATACATCAGCGAGAAGATCGTCAATGGATAAATGCTCTCCAGCACAGGACTACTCAAAGACAGGGGTGATTATTGCAGGAATCGAGACTGAACCAGAAAGTTTAAGGAAATCCTTCAGGTGCAGAAGCAACCTGCAGAGTGAGACACCTGCAGAAATGACCTCTCTTTGGGGAGTCAAATTTCATGTTAAGTACGCATGAGATGCTAAGAAACCAAGTAACCAACCTACTAAATAAGGCAAACTCCTTGAAGGACAGTTACAGCCTTGGGGAAGAAATTGTTCTTTGTGGGACTAGGGTGGAAGGATGGGAAAATGGGGTCTGCTGAGGCTGTTGCCACAGACATGGCATGTGATAAATGACCCAGTCCCAAATAGGGTTTCAATCAAAATTAACAATTTATTAAACGAATAAAGGCAAGCAAACAGCGCTGGGTGCACCGGGAGCCTCTGCTCTACCAAGACGCACACCATACAGTTCTTGTTTCTGGTTTATATATCCCCCAGCAATAGGCGGGTCTTAAACTCCTTTTGTTTTGGTCAGTACCAGAACCGGTTTAACCGGTTCTGCTGAGGCGCCCGGCAGGGGACACGGCCAGCCCCCCTCCCCCTGTGAGGAGGCGGCTGGGAGGGGTGCAAGGGAAGAACTACATCCATATTAACACGAATCAGATGGACATATATAACATGGCAGCTGGAAACAGCTCTTGCCATTGAGAGTGATTCTGGCAGAGATGGAGACATATAGAGCCATCCATGCCCCAGCTTGACAACACTTGGCACTTCCCAGGCCTTTGCCTGAAGAGTTCAAAACACATTGTATGGGGGAAAGGCAGGTCTGGTGTAGGGTCCTGGTGGAGGTAGAACCTGGAAGACCTTTGAAGGGGGGTCCCCAGGGGGAAGGATGACAGAGCCAAGCTAGTCATGAGCTTCCTGTTTTGCCAAGAGCACAAGAACAGCTCTTGGAATTGGAGTTGGCTCTGGAGATGGTAGCACTCCTCAGGACACAGACTTTCTGGCTGCTGCTCCTTACAAGCCGCTTAACAGCTTTTCCTGCATGTGCTGGGTTGGATTCAGGCTTGCTTCAAACTTCATTTTGGCTTTTAATTTCCACAGGAGTAAAAGCTCTTTGCCTGCTCTCTCTGATGCTGCTTGTGTTTTGTAGCTGCATTCTGGAGCCAAGGGCCAGCCTGTTTCAGGCAATCCTCATGGATGTGCCTTCGCCCTTCCTCCCAGATAACACAGCGCTGGGACATTGGCATGGGGTCATCAGTGTGAATCTGTATGGTGGTGATGGGCTGATGTAAATTAAATGAGACTGTTCTCAGCATGGTCTCTGGTGCCCCAGGGTTCCTGTCTTCTGCACAGACAAGCCCTGACATGATCTAATCTCAAGTGGAGGTGCTTCACCTTGAGTTCTGACAGGACAGATTCCTTCTGAGGGGTCTCATTCTGATGCAGAAGATGATGCTCAGAGGGACCATTGCATTTCCAAATAAATTAACTAACAGTAGGGTTTTATAGTGAAGATGGCTGCCTGATTGTCTTTTGGATGGGACAGGAATAGAGTACATTTTGGGGAGAAAAACTAGCTGGGCAGAACCAGGCAGGCAGGTAAGGAGCAGTTAAGGACTCTGGCTGGTCCTGAAGCTGAGTCTGAGTGTGGGGCAGACATGGTGCTCCCCCAGGGGAACCAGAGTTCAGCTGCTGGGTGGGAGCCCCAGAATGGCAAAGGGGGAGCCCTCTTTTCCCCCAGGGAGAGCCCTCTCTCACCCCTCTTGGGCTGCAGAGGGAGCGAAACAGGCTGCAAAGGGCTCAGGTCATGTAGCACCTCTGTGGGGCTAGAGTGGGGACCTGGGGTGTGACAGTGCTGCTCCCAGTGCTGCATCACCCCCAGCTTTCTGGAGGGCTTGTCATGTGGGATGTTGCCTTTGCAAACAGTGCCTGGTGCACCCCAGCAGTGACTAGTGCATCCCAGCACACCCAGTGCGTATCCCTAGACAGCTTCTTGGCTCTTGCAGCCATGCTCAGCTATGTTTTCCACTGCACCACCAGGCTGGGACTCCCTGTCACTCAAAGTGTGTCTGACTCAGCCTTTCTCAAAATATTTCAGCTTACAATTGCAGGATTTGTAGCCATGCTGCTGTGTGCCTGGGCATGCGGTGTCAGTGTGTGCACACTGTGTCTGGGGGTGTCTGTTTGGGGTGTGGGTGTGCAAGATGAGGGGCTCCCTCCTGCCTCACTGTTGGCAGCTGCGTGACCCCAGACCTCTGCCCCAGCCCCAACGCCACCGCAGCTCCCGCCAGCAGTTCCCACCAGCAGTTCCCCTTCCTGGCTCCACCTCGCCGCAGCACCATGGCGGCCCTCATCTCGGTGTGCGACTTCGTGCTGCAGACGCAGGAGGACCTCAGTTCACCCACCACCTCTGCCTTTGCCAGCCACATGGGCCGCTGCAAGGCCACTGCCAACAGCCTGGAGGAGGTGAGCAGGGGGCCAGAGGGGTGCACCCCAAGGGGTTGGGCGGGCCATCCCCATTGTGGTCCTGCAGGATCTGCACCCGGTTCAGGCATTGCCATATTGTTTGTCACCATGAGTTGAGAGTGGTGCGAGCATCTCTGGATGTTTGCAAAACACTCAAAGCAAAGATTTGGTAAAGGCTTGTGACAGGTCGTGGTGGCCAGGGGACAAGTGTCAGTTGTTGGGGACAGAACCCTTTGACCAAACAAGTATCAAACTAAAAGCAAACCAAAAAAATTAAAGGAAGTTCTGGGGGGTGGCAGGATGGTTTCCTCACTTGTTCAGTGTTAAGCTGTGGGATATGCTGATGTGGGATGTTTGGAAGCCAAATGCATGAGTGGTTCCAAAAATTCACAGAGCTGGAGTGAGACCTGGCTGCTGAGTGCAGCATCCAATGCAAAACTTATTTGGGCCAAATGCCTTTGTTTTCTGACTGATGGCAAAAGCCAGAAGACCCTGACAGGCATCATCAAGTGTGGTGCGGGAGGGGAAGGGGTTCCTGCATGCTGCTGGCACAAGAGGGAGCGAGCTGTAGAGCTCGATGCCTGGGGAAGACCATGAGTGAGGGCAAGATCAGCTCAGTGGAGGGTCCAGGCTTCCCACTGAGCGCATGCCACAGCTCACCTGGACCCACCTAGGGACTTAGCTGAAAACTACAGCCAGTATACTGTAACCATCATGCTGGCTTGTTCCTGGGCAAACCAAAGTCCTGACCCCCCCCTCTGTGGAAAATATCCATGAGATGTTGCCACTGTGATGGGGCTCTCCATATGGTGGCCCAGAGGGCTCCAAGCCTCTTGGTGCCTCCTCTTGATAGGTCTGGTAAATGTGCTGGGAGCAACCAAACCACGCCACCACCACGCCAGCTCTCTCACTATTTTGTAGTTTCAGCAGATGAGGGGATGGTGCGCAGGACTTTATCAGGGCCTGTCTGTGGACTGTGACTGCTGCACTGCCCTGAAGTTCCCCAGCGCCTGCAGGCTTGGAGCAGATGGGGAGCTGTGCTCCCGTAGATCATTTTGTCACTGGTGGTCATGGGGGTTTTTTTCTTCTCAGGCCTCTGGAGGCCAGGATTTGTTCAGGAGCCTCTAGGCGTGGGGCAATTTCCTTGTCTTGCTTAATTTTCAACTGTTACTCTATCACTTGCACCCCAAGCAAAGCTAAAACTTCAGTCCTTTAAAACAGAGTTGCTGTATCAGGAAGCTGTGGTTAGACAGAAACACTGCTGAACTCGTTCATGTCTGCAGAGCTCCTGGCTTGGGACTTACATGTCAAAGTGGACCTAAAACTTGGGATGTGCTCCCACTGCTGTGTGGCACCAACCACCAGTGCAGTCTGCAGGGGATTTGCTGCAGTGAAAGCAGGGAGTGGTGGCATGAGCTGTACTGGCCAGACAGCAGCATTTGTGTGAGCCGGGAGACATGGGGAGATGCTTTCATTTTTGGGTGCAGATCAGGGCTGGACTGAGCAGATAGCAAGGAGAAATTCCAACATCACGGGGTATCCCCAGTTGCTCTTACTTGGGTGTTGGTGTGGGCAGGAGTTGCCTGTCCTAGAGGAGGATCCTCTCTGCTTGCATCAGCACTGGCCTCTGCTTTGCTTCCTCCCTGAGCCCAACATGCTATCGCTGTGCAGCCAGGTGAGACTGACTGGACGCTCACCTGAGACTTAATCCTTTCTGTCCTGTGCAGTAGCTCAGCTGTCACCTCTGTGTGCTTTCACTGGGAGGAAAACCCCAGTGCTGGCAAAGGGCAAGTGAGAGCCAGCAGCTGGGAGATGAAGAAGAAACTGACATGGAAAAAGAAATGAGTTGCAATATTTTAGCTGTGACATAATGAACTACTGGTGTGCATGGCCAAGAGATTAAGAGAATGCTTGGTCTCCATCTTTAAATGCAGCTTGGATGCCTTTCTGGAGACAGCTGAGTCCCATACAGGGTATAGGCTCATGCAAGGTTGTCTTATGGGTGCTAATGCCGTGTCTATGCAGACATCAGACAACATGTACAGACAGCTGCTCTCAATCTGTGTTTTTCTGTGCTCTTGAAAACTAGTGAAAAGGGAGAAGTATGCTGTGACCCCAGCACCCTGGAAATCACAGTCAAGGATGGAAACAGGTCTGGAAAAGCTGGAGCCACAGGGTCCTTATGCTCCTTGGTCTCACCTCTGAAAGGCAGAAATGCTGGTGCTGGTGACTTCTGCAGTGGTTCAGCCAGCAGCTTTTATCAATGGTGTGGGGAGCTTTGTACAGCAAAACGTCTTAGTGCATGCAAAGAGCCATCAGCAGGCACCTGCTTGTAATGGAGAGCAGCACCAGTGTGGGGTAAAGCAGTAAACACAGCAAGAGGCTGTCCTTGAGCAGCAAGAGCCTTGGCACAGTGTGCCCTGAGCCTGGTAGCCGTGTGGGCAGCAGAGGGAAGGAGTGCTGAACTGCAGGGGGAGGACATCAGCCATTTTTTCCACCACTGGAGGAAGGTCCCCAAAGGGGAAGTCACGCAGCTCAGCGGAGTACAGAACCGGATCTGTGCCTGCAAGGCAAATGACTGCAGGTAAAAGTACAGGCAGGGAAGGGAGCTTGAAGTTTCCTGTGTCAAGTGCCAGGTATGTAATTTCCTGCCTTGTGGCCAGCAGCTGTACTCATACACACTTCATGATCCTTGGAAGGAGTGCTGCCTCTTGCAGCTGGGTTTGCTGGATGGGAGGAGCCCTGGGGAGGTGGAGGTGCCTGACGGTAATGGCCTCTGGGATGCCACGGAGCAGTCTCACCCTGGTGCTGCTCCTTCGAAGCAGGGAAGCCTCTGGGCCTGTGAGCATCAGCCCAGCAGGCAGGGAATGGTCCCAAAGGTGGGGATGGGTGACTTGTGGACTGAGGTTACACCTTCAGGGAGGGGATTGTCAGGAGAAAGGAAGAGGAAGGCCACAGATGTGGGAGGTTTGAGCATCTATGTGTGGAGAGCTGAATTTCTGGTAAAAGATTGAAGTAAAAACGTGACTGGCATCACAAGGGACCTGGACAGGCTCCAGGGACATTTCAGGAAGGAGGTAGCCATCATGGTCAAGGTGGGTCCCAGAAGTAGAGGGAAGAGAGGTTCTGGAGGCCACTAGGAGGTTGGAGATTAGGGTCTCAGTGGCAGCAGGCTCCAAATTGCTCCTTCCCAGTGCCATGTACGAGGGCAGACAGGGAAGGAAAGAGGTTGAGTCTGACTGTGTGGCTAAAAGTCTGCTGTAGGGTTGAGAGACAGCTGGAACTGGGAAAGCTGCACCTGTGGAGCATCTGCAAGGGAGATGGGCTTTACCTAAGCTAAAAGGGCTTCACCTGAAGAAGGGTGAAGGGATGCCTAAGGTTAGTGAGATGAATCCCACATGCAA
This sequence comes from Egretta garzetta, assembly GCF_000687185.1. Lineage (NCBI taxonomy): Eukaryota > Metazoa > Chordata > Aves > Pelecaniformes > Ardeidae > Egretta > Egretta garzetta. Next base: position 1,281,505 of record NW_009258293.1, read on the forward strand.
TGGCTCAGACAGCTGCAGAGAGCTGTGTCCCAGGAGGGGACTGTGCCTGCCTTGCAGCAGCACTCACAGTAACCATGCAGTTGTGAGGGGGGACGTGTTAGTCCTGGATTAACCTAAAGTCATTTTCTGAACATGGGGGAGGGAGTATGAGTTACTCCAGCAGCTTTGCCAAAGGACAATGGTCAGAAGCTGAAGCTTCTGGTGCCATATCCCACCACTGCCTTTCTGACCTTGGCTCATGCCAAGCACACTGCTTAGTGTGAGCATAGTCCTGCTGGCCTAGAGGTCTTACATTAATTGCCCCAGGAATCTCTATTTGAGAGCTTGGCTGGAAAACCTCAGTTCCAAATTGGGCTGCACAAGAAGGTACAGGCACTAAGAGTCATGGGTGGCAGCTCTTCCCTGAGGAGCAGAAAGCCTGGCAATTCTTATCTTGGGTTGTAAGTCCATAATTCAAGTTCCCAACATCCCTGCTGCACTAAACTCTGGAAACATGCAGGCAGGCAAGTTTCTAGCACTATTGCTCCCTGGGTACCTGAATGTTTATGCTGACATTCGTGCATGGCACAGTCTTGACTGTGCTGGCCCAAACAAAGCTTGACTCACATCCTCCTCTACCACATGGGTTCAGCTGCGTGGCTTGGCTCATGCAGTGCACAACAGAGGACAAGGCCAGTGGTGGTACTGCTCCCCTGGGTACCCGCCCACCCACTCAGCTGTTAAATAGCCTTAGCTGTAGCATTCAAGTCCACCCTGAGCTGTTATTTGCATTCTCAAGTTGCTATAAAACTGTTTGCTCCCACAAATCAGTGTTTATGGATCTTAAAAACCTGTGCCTTGTCTTTGAGCTCTGGCACTGTCAGGACAACACTCAGAGTGAAACCCTGTCACTCCCTGCAGGGCCAGCCTAATGTGGGAACTATCAGGGCTCACTTCTGTCACACCTGAAACACTATCCCCAGTCAGGAGTGATGTGGAGAAACCAGGGAGTGTCAGTGGATGATAACAGAGAAGCAGAGCTGGTCTGATTTAGCTGGGTGAAGAGGAGGTGTCTGACAGCAGCCCACATTTCATCTAAGGGCAGTTATAGGTGATGGTGTCAAGCTCTTTTGGGCAGCATCAGATGATACAACGTGCAGCAATATCCACTTTGTGGCTCAGGAAGTTCAGGTTGGGCATTAGGAAAAGTTTCTTCTGCAGAGGGTGGTGCAGCCCTGCGAGAGGTCACTAAAGAGGTGACCTCTGTCCTTGGAGGGGTTCAAAGCCCAATTAAGCAAAGCACAGCTACTCTGATCTGGTATTGACAATAATCCTGCTCCCAACAAGAGATCGCGTAAGAACCCTTCCAAGCAGAACTTGTATGAAGTAATGTCTGTAACCCAGTCATAGCCAGAGAGTTTAGATGCCTCCAAACATTTCCCCTCAGCCACCTACGCCTCCTCGTCTCAGCCCAGGAATGACACTGACAGTGATGGAAATACAGTTTGTAACAGTCTCTTGCCACTGAAATCCATGTTTTCTGTCAATGCTGTATGTTCTTTTTCTAATATATTTTCCTGTTCTCTCTTAATGTTTGGCATTTCTTCCAGAAGAACATCAGGAAGGCTTGCAGATATTTAAGATATATATGGACTACTACCATTAGATCATCACCTGCTGGCAGGACAGTCCACCTTGGGGATGCTGAGGCTTGTGCTAAGCCCTGTGGGTTATGGAAATGCATGTATAGATGTAGTCAGTGACTATCTCCTCTGCATTTCTAGGGCTTGGATGCTGACCGAGCTGTGCTGCAGAAGATGAGGAAAGCAGCCAAGGCGGAGTACAGCTGTGGACAAGGTCAGGGCAGAATGGAGCCTCAGGAGGGGGGAGACACCAATGGATGGATGAGGGGAGTCCTTGCTGCAGGTTGGGTTGACCACAGCAGGGAATATGGGTCTTGGGGGTCCCTATAGCTGAGTGGTAGTGGTGGGGGCAGCAGGAGGCAACAAGAGCCAGCTCAGGTGTGTGAGCAGAACCGGGCGTGGTGACTCTGAGCAGGGAGGCAGGGGTTGGGCATTTATCCTGACCTTCCCCCTGCATTCACTCGAGCCCATCCACGTTTCCCCAGACCTCATCAGCCACCTCGAAGCCCACATTGCTGCACAGGAGAAGTTCTCAGCCAACTACCAGCTGGAGGGTGAGGAACAGCTGGCCAGTGCCTTTAACACCTTTGCTGCCTTCTCCCAGGAGCTGCTGACTGCCGTCAGGAGCCTGGTAGGCAGCTCTGTTCCCTGCATGTACATCAGAGTGGGGGCTCTGGTTTGCAAGGGGATGCTGGTGGGGGCCCCCAGGAAGAGCAGCAGGGCTCTGGGCCACAGCCTGGACGTCCAAGCTTATTCCTTTCCCCAGATGGAGGCAGGAGGCCATGGCATGTGGTTGCAGAGCCAGTGGTGCAGCCTGCATGGCTGGAGCCATCTGTGCAGATCTCTGAGGCTGCTCAGAAGAGGCCTCTGGAGGGCTCCTGTCCACCATCCTGCTTGAAGCTGGGTTCTCACCAACACTGACTCAGGCTGGCTGTGGTTTTTTCCATCCTGACAATTGCCAAGGATGGAGGCTTTCCAAAGTGGTTCCTCTGCAGGCTCACAAACAGCTCTGCTTTCTCTGCACAAGGAGTGGTGCAGGGGTGCAGTGCTAGCACCATGATTTCTCTCTTTCCTTTCTAGTGGCAGAGTTTGTACCACAACATTAACTTTTCCCTGGAGTCATTAATAAAGGGTGACATGAAAGAGCTCAAAGGGGTAAGCAGGGACTGAAAGAGATGCACTGAGGTGGGGCTGGTAAGTGGGTGGCTGGAGGCAAAGTGGGTACCAGCTGCAGGGGTCTCATCCCTGGCTCACGTCTTGCCCTCTGGCAGGGATAAGTGTTGGAAGGGCCGGTCTGCCTGCACCTCCTGTGTGCCAGATCCTGCTCCCTCCTGAGGCTGGCGCCTCACACCACAGGTCAAGATAGTGGTGCCCCTTAGCTGGGACCTCTGCCTGTTTGTAGGCATCTGGCTAAATCCAGAGGAGTCTGGTGGTATTCTCTATGTGGGGAAAAATCAGCGTGTTGTGCACCAAATATTGCTATCTTCCCTGGCCACCAAGTGCACAAACTCACCCACAACCTCCCAAGGAGGGGTGTGTGTGTCCCTCCCCTCTGCAGACCCACCTGTGGCTTTTGCATTTATGTGTGTGAGCACATGTATGTTGGTGTGAATCTGAGCGTGCATGTGTGCATCTACCAGCTGCAGGTTCCCCTCAGAGAAGGCAGAGTAGCAAGTACTGAAGTGACCACACAATTTGATCTTCAGCGCTGTAGACACATCAGAGAGCTTCACAGTGCTCATCAGTGTAGATTTTAGGAAAAGCATCAAAATCATATTTAGTTTTTGCTTTTTTTTGTTTTTTAAGCCATGGGGAGGTCCCTGGTGAGTAAGTCTGCACACACATTCCTACCACTAAGTCCCTGTGGCTGTACTCAGCCACTCAGCTCTGCACGATTCCTTCTGGGTGCCTCTGCTTGCATAGAGGTGCCTGTGCCTATGTTCGATGTGAGGAGGCTGGACTGATCCCGATCATGATGCTGCAGTGAGGTCACTGTCAAGGGATTGCTGCTCATAGCCTGCATCTAACGTGGTGGAGCAGCTGCCAGTTGTGACCTGGCACTGTTCCCCTCTGGGTGGTTTTGGGCACAGAGACTTTGCAAGCAGGGTATGTACAACTTGAAACAATAAACCAGTTATTCATTGGCTGATGCACACACAAGATTGTTAGGATTTAATGAGCCTGGTGTTCATACACTCAGCACCATGATGAGACACCTGAGGACTTGTGCTGGCCAGGCAGATGAGCCCTAGAGGAGCAGGGGCAGCACTGCTGCTCCCTGCAAGATTCTTGCTATTGGTCGTTGCTGTCTTCCACCAGACCTACTGATACGCTGACAAATCCCCTGTGTTTTCTTCTTTTAGGATTTTACATTTTTCTATTATACTATTTTTACTCTGTAATTTTACCTTTTTAATCTGGTACGGTTCCACTCCATAGATTTTTTTTTTTCCAGCTTTTTTGCCCAGCTCTGCTGTTTCATCAGGTGCTTGATGAAGGTTTTGCAGCTGGGCTATATCAGACCTGGGCTGGGGATCCTTGAGCAAACAGCTGGACCTCTGGAAAAGTGGAGGGAAAGTTTTGGACCGGATTGCAGAAAGAGGGATGGGAACCGTGGTGGGGTTTGTGGACTTCTGAAGGACTAATTGCCAAATACTGAAACAAATCATGAGCATTTAGGCATCCAATTGGAAGTTTGTCCTATACAGGAGCATGAAAGGAGAAGGAGAGAGCAAATTATGGAACTTCTGGTGTGAAGTAAATTGATAAAAGAATATAAAATACAAACGAAAAAAATCCACTATTTGCATTGTTAAGGATGACGTCAGGAAGACTGGGAACCAAGAAAACAGACAGAGAGAGAGGAAAAACCCCAGCTGCCAGCAAGGAGTCATGATTAAGCTGAAGGGATCCAACAGGAATCAGAGGCTGACATGAATCAGTTTGACATTTTCATTAGAATGGAGACAAATGCAAGATCTGTCCTGACAAGGTTCTGCCTTGCCATAAATAAAGAAATTTTACCTCAGGGGACAGAGGGGCATTGGGACAGAGAGGCTGTGGGATCTCTATCCTTGGGGTTTTTCAACATCTGCCTGCACAAAGCCTGGTCTGAATTCAGTGCTGTCCCTGTCTTGAGCAGGAGGTTAGACTAGAGGCCTCCTGAAGTCCCCTCCAACCTGATTTACTTTGTCTTTCTTTGACACAGAGGTTTGCAGAGCAGTAAGTGGTGAGAACAGGGCAGAACATGGGTGATCTGAGTAAATGCATTTATTGGACAAATGCAGATGAACATATCAAGGTGGTAATCACTGGAGAGAAGTCATGGAAAATCAAATGAGAAACAAATGATGGCTTTTTAGCAGCAAGACTAATTCACCATTAGAATCATAGAATCATAGAATGTTTTGGGTTGGAAGGGACCCCTAGAGGTCATCTAGTCCAACCCCGCTGCAGTGAGCAGGGACACTGCTAACTAGATCAGGTTGCTCAGAGCCCCGTCCAACCTGGTCTTGAATGCTTCTAGGGATGGGGCCTCCACTACCTCTCTGGGCAACCTGTTCCCGTGTTTTACCACCCTCATTGTAAAGAATTTCTTCCTTATATCTAGTCTAAACCTACCCTGGTTTAGTTTAAAACCATTACCCCTTGTCCTGTCACAGCTGGCCCTACTAAAAAGATTTTCCCAATCTTTCCTATAGGCCCCCTTTAGGTATTGAAAGGCCATAATCAGGTCTCCCCGCAGCCTTCTTTTTTCCAGGCTGAACAAGCCCAACTCTCTCAGCCTGTCCTCATAGGAGAGGTGCTCCAGCTCTCGGATCATTTTTGTAGCCCTCCTCTGGACCTGCTCCAACACTTCCAATGTCCTTCTTGTGCTGAGGGCTCCAGAGCTGGACACAGTACTCTAGGTGAGGTCTCACCAGAGCAGAGTAGAGGTGCAGAATCACCTCCCTCGACCTGCTGGCCACAATTAGATGAATACCTGGGGAAGAATCAGATTGTGCTGATGTTGCCAGGTTTGGGTGGGTTTCTGATGTCTTTCTGAGTGGTGTTTTGGTTAAACATGACATTCTGGCTTCAGCAGGTGAGGACCTGGTTGGTACTTTCTGGCTCGTGCATGTCTGAGCAATTCCTTCTGCCCTTAAAACTGTGTGTCTGTGGAAGGTGTTAGAGCTGGGTACTGCTATGTACATGCCTATGTGATGTACGTATGTATATGTTTTGGAGCCTATTGTATTTGCATGTGTGTGCGCAAGCATGTACCTGTGAGTGAACCTGCATTGATGAGCGTGCTTGTCCACTGTGCACTGAGGAGAGGCAAGGACCTTCCTGGGGAAGGACACCCCTGTAGACAGTCATGTCCTAGGTCTCCAAGGGCCTTTATGCTGGGGTGACCCAATGGAATCACAGTATGCTGAGGATGAGGAAGACTTTGTCCTGATCATAGTCATTAAATAGTGCCTTTCGCTCCTCCTAGGAGTTCAAGAAGCCCTTTGAGAAGGCCTGCAAAGACTATGAGAGTAAACTGTAAGTCTTCAGGCTCCCTCACCCCGAGGCCTGGACTTGAAGGCTGTTTTTTGTCTGCCTTCACCAGCAAGCAGTTGGATGGAGCATTTCATGTGTCTCTCCTCTTTCCTTGAGTGGCAAGATTGAGAAAGAGAAGCGTGAGCTGGCGAAGCAGCACGGCATGGTACGGAGCGAGGTGAGTGGTGGGGAGATTGCTGAGGAGATGGAGAAGGAGCGCAGGATTTTCCAGTTGAACATGTGTGAGGTAAGGCTTTTGCTGCGTGGCGTGGTGTTAGAGTCACTGAATCAGCATCGAAGGGATGAATTTCCCTTCCATTGGTGCACAGCAACTGTGCCACAGCCCCAGCAGAGCTCGGTCTGGAGCAGGCAGACATCAGCAGTGACTCACACTGGGGTTTCTCACTTTCCATCTGACCTGGGATTGTTTCAAAGCAGCTTTTTTGTCTGAATCCACACTGATTTTTCATTCAGGCCCGCCTTCTGTCCCTCATCAATGAGTGATGCTTGTGTCCAGGGTATTGCAGGTCCCTTTCTGCCTTTCTGGGATGCTGAAGTCCCCCAGGCTCTGCCTGGAGCACTGGCAGCATCCGGTAGCTCCCTCTGCTTGGCCCCTGGGGAGCAGCACCAAGGTAGGCTGCAGATCCCCAGGGACCATTGCTCAGCAGGTCACCTCCGTTGTGCCAATGAGACCCTGGGCATGTTTCCTCATCTGGCGAGCTGCCTGGGTTGTGGTAGGCTCAAGCCAACCTGGGGCAGGGGCTGATCAAAGAGTTTAGCCAAAGCTTGAGTTAACCTGACAGTAGAGATAACTTGGGAAAAATCCCACGAGGGCTTTGGATCCAAGCTTCTTCCTGACTGCATGTGGTGGGCGCCGCTGGCACTGAGGTCCCTGCTCCCTCTCAGACAGTCCCACCTCTGCTTCTTGGGATAAACTCAGCCCAACTCCCCTGCAAAGAGGATTTCCTGCTCCCACTGCCACACATCACAAGCAACAGCATGAGTAAAAGACTGGAAGATACAGAGCCAGTAGGTCGGGTGAAGGTTTCATTCTGTGCTGATGTGAGTCCACACGTAGCGTTTGGGGCCCTGAGAGGGTGTCTTCTAAGAAACACCTCTTCTGATGGATCAAGGGTGTTTTGAATAAACACAGGAAAGTCTGAGGTTGGCCATGCTGAACGTGTTTGGAAGGTGATTTACTATGTTGGCCTGTGGGTCTTCTGGAAATGGTTGTTTGCAGGTTACTGGTTTTACAGTAGTTGTAATGTTAGGAGAGCTGATTACTGGTGTAAGAATAGTCAGAGATGGATAGAAAAATACTCAACGTGTTTCACAGCATAACACACTGTTTCATATTGCCAGTCCACCAAATGAAAAGGCCAGTGTTTGTTTTCACAGGTGAGGTTGTTATGGTGGAGGATGGGCTGGGTGAGGTGGCAGATAAGTTTGGGCTGGAAATCTGAACCTTCAGCTCACTTCTGAAGGTCCTCAAGGCAGGCTGAGATGCCAGCTGCACATAGGATATAGGCAGGCAGCACTGACGTTGTGGGTCGGGTCGGGTGGAGGTGGTGCAGTTTGTGCATCAAGTCTAGGGGGTTTTTGAGGAACTTGGCTCTTGAGTGACAAGGTTTGAAGGTTTATAGGAAAGCTGGATGTTCTTCAGTGAAGGCACCATGAATGGTGAACCTTTGAGGGTTTATTAACGGAGTGTTTGCCCTGCATAAGTAAAGCCCAGCAAGCCCAGGGTCCAATGCCACCACTGTGGGTCCACCACTCTGTTGGCCAGATCAAAGTGCTGGCCCTGCTTGCCACCATCTTCTCACCCCATAAAAGCCACAGGAGCTTTTGACTGACAGAATGGGCCACAACACTCTGGGAGAAGGGGCCAGCAAAAAGTGCATAAAAGGCATTTCTTTCTAAGCTACAAATTCAGACACTGTGTCCTTTTCCCTTCAGTATCTAATCAAAGTGAATGAGATCAAAACTAAGAAAGGAATTGACCTACTGCAAAACCACATCAAGCACTGCAGCTCACAGTTCAAGTAAGAGCGACCGGTAGCCTATCTGCATACCTTTTCTCTCCAGAAGCACTGGCTGTAGAGGGGACCCGAGCGTGGCTTATCTTGCAGGACCCTATTTCCTGCAGTTGGCTTGGTCTGCCCTGTAACTTGCCAAAAGTCCTTTTCTCCTGGAGGCAGTGGAGGCAAAGATCTCAATGGGGTGTGTTTCCTCTCTTTAGGCTGACATTTTTATAAGCTAGTGTAAAGCAGAAATCTGGGATACAAAGATGACAGAGTGCTGAGCACTCTCCCTGAATTTAAATGCCTCCAAATCTTTCTAAAATACATATCCTGAGAAAGATTTTTTTTTTTCAACTATGAAGCAAAAGCACTGCCTGCTGAAGGCATGATGGGCTCTGTGGCAAGAGCTCAGGGGAGCCTTGGGTCTATAGGCTTCACAGCCAGTGCTAAGAACAGGGTTTCAGGACATGCCCTTACATTAGCTTCTCCTCTCAGTTTTTTCCAGGAATGTTTAAACACAACAGCAAAACTTAAGGAGTTTACAGAGAAACTCATCCCGGAGCTGCAGAGTGTGAGTATTCATCTGAAGTTGGGTGCAGCGAGTAGGAGCAGGCTGGAGAGCAGGGGTGTCTTCCCCAGAGCCTCCTCTTCCTCTGCAGAAGCAGAACTGAGGACTTGCAGCTCTTCACATCTATTAATCATTATTTTCTGATCCTCTGATGTGCAGTGGCCCATGGAGGGGTGAAATGTAGCCATCGCTGTGAGTGGGAAAGTTACAGTACCGTACCCCAGGACGCAGTGTAAGAAGAACAAGAATAGACATGGGTACCAGGGAGGCACTAACATGGCCATCTGCCAAAGCTGCTGCTTTGCAGAATTCCAAAGTTTTCATTTGTGCTCTTAGCTTTTCAAGCCTGTTGCTGCCAACTCAAGCTCTTAATGCATTTTCTCGGGGGCTTTGTTTTGCTATAGAGGCAGGTCATGTAAGCCTTGTGAACTTTAGCTTTTGACTTTGGGCTCTGTCAATCATACACAGCCCGGAGACAGAAAGGAGTTTTTCCAGGTGGCAAGGCTTTCAGAGACAGGCTGAGCACTCATATCCCTGGTGGTACGATGTCCTCCAAGTGTAGCAGAGGGTTTATGTTGGTTTCCCAGCATTTCCAGACCTCTGCTCCAGTTTGCTTGGGATTGCTCATCCATACCTCCTCGCAAGTCAAGATTTGCAGAGGCTTGCAATATGGTCTCCCTCTATGTCTCTCAGAGAGACAGGGTTTAGTGGTGGACAAGTACAGTTGGGCTCGATGATCTTAAAGGTCTTTTCCAACCAAATGGTTGGAAAACATCTGTGATTCTATGGTCGTCACCCAGATACAGTGTCAGCATCACTTGTACTCGTCTCCCCAGTCCTGTAGTGCATGTCTTCTCTGGGCATCTGCTGATTTGCTTGAATTAATCTGCTTTAGGTGTGTTACCCTGCTTGTTCCACAATTTGCAATCATTAATTATGTAAGCAATAAAAAGAGGGGAAGCGCCACCCCAGAGCAGGGTAACCAAGCACAGCAGGTAGTGTCTTATGGATTCCTCATGCAGACAAACCCCCAGGCTCCATTTCAGGGCCACATTCCTGTGCCAAAGTCCATCAACTTTTTGATGGCTTGGAGACCTCTTACTTATTTTAATTACTGACACTACCAAGGGAAAGAAAAATAACCACCACAGTGACCTTCAGGCTGCTAGTTGTTTTTGCACTGTGGAAAGCTGCAAACAGCTGTTTCCTCAGTAAGATGCAGACTGCTCTACTGTGGTCTCGTGTTGCAGGATTCCCGGTGCTGGGGACATGGCTGTTCCCTCCCCTCAACAAGGTTTCCACTGAAGTGGTTTTTGCACATGCCACATACTGGGCACTGCAGGGGATGAGTGGCAACCTCCCACTGTAGGAATGGGGCTCGGTGCATCCCACGGATGCAGGGAGGCAGCAAGGGCAGGGGGTGGCATGGGGGCATCTCTGTTGTGCCCGGAAGGAGTGGGATGCCACAGCTAAGGCAGGACCCTCCTGCTGCCATGTGAGCAGCTCACTGTGCTCCGGCACCTTTCAGATGAAGGTCAAGCAAGACGAAGAGAAGAAGCAGCTCTGCTCCCTTCGGGATCAGCTGAAAACAGCATTGCAGCTGGATCAGAAAGAGGTAAAGTCTGATCCTTCTTGTGAAGAAACAGGGGGTGGTGCCTGTAGAAGGCATGGCATGGCAGCTGCTTATATAGTGCCTGCCTGCCAATGCAGAAAGCCATGGGGTTTCTGGTGAGCTCTGGGGGAGCACAGGGTCCCTAGCAGCCCTGTGAGGGAATGGTCTTGGTTGCCAGCAGTACTGATGGCGTAGGGCCTCGCTGCTATTTCTTTCCTTCTGCCAGGATCCTGGGAACAAGCAGGCAGGGTACAACATGCATCAGCTGCAAGGGAACAAGCAGTATGGCACAGAGAAGTCGGGGACACTCTCCAAGAGAAGTGATGGGTAAGTTGGGATCTAACATTCCCTTTTCAGTTGTGCTTTGATGACTTGGGGCTAGAGCAGGACTCACCCAGACCAACCTACTCTTGCTGGGGTGGCCTCAAGGCAGAGGAACAGGACAAGCACGCATGAAGGTGTGCTCGACACTGTCCCAGCCTCCAGCAGCTTTCAACAGAGAGCTCCAGGCAACTTGTGTCTATTTTTTAGCTTTAAGGGCATTCCTCTCCTGTGAAGCTGCCCAATACCATCTCAAGTCCTGCAATCATTGAGGGCAAGGACCCCTGCACCCACCATGGGAAGCCAGAAACAGCTTCCCGTCTTTCCTTCCAGTAGGGATTCCACTGCCTTCATCCAACACCCCACAGTCTTGTGCTGAGAGGGACAGGAAAGGGTTGGTGTCTCTCCCCATCTCCCAGGCACTCATTGCTTTCCGGAATCCCCTCCATTGCCTCTGCTTCAGATGGAAGATGCTCAGGGGTGCATGGGGGATTTACATACATACGGTCCTGGTGATGTCTTATGCTCTCTTCTCTATTCCCCTCCTCCCCAGCCCTGACCTGTCCTTTCAGACCCCTCTGCCCTCACAGTTCAGTACTGGGCTCAGCTCCCTGACTGTGGGAATTAGGGGAAGGAGCAGAAATGTGGACACAGCAAGGGTCAGTGCTGCCTTGGAGATGGCATCTTGGGCCGGAGGGGAGAGAGCCAGCAGCCATCCTGTACCCCTCTCCCAGGAGCCATACGCTGAGCTCCTGGAAGGCACTCCACTGTCTTTGGAAAAAGGACCATCATCATCATGGGAGGATGTTTGCTTGCTTTGAATCACAGGGGTCCTGTGCTGGAGACTTGCACACCTGGAAAGGGCTGTGAAGTGTCCTAGAAAAACCTGAAACGGGGTAGAAAATAATGAACTAGGGCTCAGGAGTCTCCTTCAATGCAGACAGAAGTTCAGGGTCTCTCCACTTTTGGGTGTATCTCTTTCACCTTTCCCCTGTGTTACAGTCTGCCCCGAATAGCAGGCACAGCCTGGGAGCAGTTTGGAGGTGATGGTGTTTGATGTTTTCTGCAAAGGGCTTTGTGCTCCGCTAGCAGGTCCTGTTGCCCCGATTGATGCTCTGTGCCTGTATCACCTGCACAGCAGCTGTGCTGCCTGTCTGTACAAGCCTGTCATGCAATATGATGGTTCCTTCTCAGCCCAGAACAGACCAAGAGTGACAGACCCTGTGGCAGCCCAGCTGGCATGTCTGATGAGAGCTGTGGCCCCGTGCAGTGCCTTGCATGGCTCTTGCATTTGCTAGCACTGTGCGGCATTGTATGTCTGCTCCTCCTCATGAGTGTCCTCTTGGTTCACACTCTGCTCATTTCCAGGTTGAGAAAAGTCTGGCAGAAGAGGAAATGCACCATCAGCAATGGCTACCTGACCATCTCTCACAGCATGGTAAGAACCACTTCTCCCACTTTGCTCTGCTCCTGTCTGGGAGCTGCTGGCCTGCCCCTGCAGGGTCCATAGAGCCTGCCACTGACAGACGTGCTGGCAGCTTCCTGGGGCTCATCAGAACCCTCGTGCCTGCTGCTTGCCCTGCTGGGCTGCCCTGGCATAGGAGGCTTTCTATTGAGACTTGAGTCCCTGCAACCCAAGAGAGTTTTAAACAAACACAGGAGGTCCAGGTGTGCCTGTGTGCAGGGAGGGGCACGAGCCTGGGGACCTAGCTCCAAACCTGGGGTGGCTATTGTGAAAGAAAAGGTCCATGTTGATATTTCTTGCATTGCTCCTGAGAGTGGAGCCAAAGACAAAGTGCTGGGCACAAGGCAGATCCATGGCTCTGCCTCCAGAGCCAGGCAGTGCTTGTTACTCCTGGACCACAGCCCTTTGATGCTTCCTCGTTCTGCTTGCAGCCCAACCGCCCACCAGCCAAGCTGAATTTACTGACCTGCCAGGTGAAGCCGAACATGGATGACAAGAAATGCTTCGATCTGGTTTCCCGTGAGTGCTGGTGCCTGCCCTGCAGTTCCTCTGGGAAAGGGCCAGACAGGCAGCAGTGCTTTGGACTCAGACCGACAGCGCAGGCAGGGATGAGGGGAAGCTCTGCAGCTTTAGGCCAGCTTGGGGGGATTACCCTGGGTTAATTGTGCCAGGAGGCAGCTCTTCTCAGGAGCAGTGATGCACACACAGGGTGTGAGATAGGCAGCCCTGCCGTGGGGCAGTGTGCACTGCATGGGCACTACGCAAGTGTAGTGCAAGCAGCTTAGCTAACACCAGCATCCCTTGTTCCTGGTACAGGCACAGGTAGGTCCCTTCACCTGGGGTGCACTGGGGAGGGGCTGAGTGAGACAGAGGTGACTGTCACCCCAGCTGCCTGGGCTGGAGATTGCTCCTGGCTCTGCTGAGCCCAGCTCAGGCACGTTGTGCGCTGAAGGGAGCCTGGCAGGTGAGGTGGACGAGCAGGGTACCTAGAGGAGACTGGCTCTGTATGTTTCAGACAACCGCACGTACCGCTTCCTGGCAGAGGACGAGCAAGACTGTATTGCGTAAGTACTGCCAGTGCCTCGCTGCAGACCAAAAAATGCTCCACTGGCTGCCAATGAGGAGCAAGCATTTTGGCTCATTAGGCAGCATGCCGCAGCCCCTTCCCATCCTAACTATGTCCTAGTCACTCTGGGGGCGCTGGCTGGCTGCAAGCAGGGCATGGAGCTTGATGGAGGCTCCTGGTACAGTTTTCTGCTGAGGTCTCATGCAGGACCTTTGTGTGTGGTGGCTGCTGTGCAGGCTGGGGCAGAGCAGGATCTCCCCCACAGCAGTGGGATGAGCCCTGCTGCCCTCCTCACCCTGCAGCCTGAGCATGGCCGCACAGGACCTTGCTCCTCAGCTGCTTTCTGCCCGTGCAGCTGGGTGTCCGTCCTCAGCAACAGCAAGGAGGAGGCGCTGAACGTGGCATTCAGCAAGGCACAGGGCAGAGAGAAGAGTAGCCGGGAGGAGCTGATCCAAGCCATCATCGAGGAGGTCAGAGGCATGCCTGGAAACAGGGAGTGCTGCGACTGCTCTGCCCCAGGTGAGGGCCTGCCCCTGGCCATGAGGCCGCCATAATTCCTCTTTGCTGGACAGGCAGAGCTCTGCCCTGCCTTCTGTGGCATCCAGCCCCTGGAGACCCCCAGGCATCTGCAGTCTTGCCTTTCCCCTCTGTCTTGCTGTGGAGCTTGTGCCCTGGGGTAGTGGGGGGCCAGTGGGATGGAGAGGCAGGAGATGCGCATGAGCCTGGCAGTCTTGTCTCTGCAGATCCCACTTGGCTCTCCATTAACTTGGGCATCCTGATCTGCATAGAATGCTCTGGGATTCACAGAGAGATGGGTGTGCATCTCTCCCGCATCCAGTCGCTGTCGCTGGACAAGCTGGCAACCTCCGAATTGCTGGTAGGACACTGCTGGTGCGCTCTGTCATCAAGCTTCCCCCTGCTTCTGCTGTGGCCTTTCTGAAACTAAAAGTTAATTTGGTGTGTTTTTCACCTGTTAAAACTGACCCATACCCCCCTGTAATTCCCAGGTTATCGTGGCAGGAATTGTCATCTTCAAGGAGGAGAGAGGGGGAGTAATTTTGCTGTTGCTGGGTCACCTGTCTCCCTCAGCCCCCTTTCCCCACCTGCGTCCCCTGGTGCAGGAGAGCTGTGGGGCAAGGCCAAGCTTGAACTGGGGTAGAGCAGAGTGTGGGGCGGGAAGGGGGTTGGAGACCTTGCATGGGGCTGTTTTAGGTGGGCATCAGGACAGAGGATGGCAGTGTTTGGCAGGGATCATTGCTTGCCCAGATCTGAGCCCAGGGGTCAGCTCTGGGGTTGGTTGCACCGATGGAGTTGGGAATCTTGGCAGTAGGAGTCAGGGCAGAGTCTCTGGCCATTGCACACACACATCCTTGCACCCCTTGACATCCCCTCAATACCTGGTCAGGATCTCAGCCTGGAGCTCCCTCTCCTGCTGCCTTGCATGTAGAGCTGCTGCATGTCCCATGTTACCTCTTGGCTGTTTCGCAGCTGGCGAGGAATATTGGCAACTCTGGCTTCAATGCCATCGTGGAAGCAAATCTCCCCAGCTTTTCCTTGAAGCCCACAGTGCGCAGTGACATGTGAGTTGCTCTGCAAGAGCTGTTTATTTGTGGGAGGCTACATACAGGGTCCTCGCCCATGGGCACACACTCTACAGTCCTGCAGTGATCAGGCACATGGCACTGCCTCATCTCCACAGACTGTAACTTCTCTTTAGAAGAAATTTCATAAAGTCCCGCAGGAAAGGTTTGATAAAGGAGAGAAGAAGAGTGAGGAAGAGCCAGCATGACAGCTCAAGGACTGGCCTTGAGGTCAGAACAGGGACTGAGGCATTGGTTCTGAAAAGGGAAAGGCAAGGAGAGAAATAAGCGGAGCTGCCAAGCAGGGTAGTCCTGGCTGTACATCAGCAGGGCAAGGAAGGGCAGGAGGATGGAGTGGGACAGGGGACAGGGACGTGTGCAGTGCAGAGCAGTTCACTGTGTCCAGTGGCTGGGATCAGTGTAGGCATTGAGCAAAGAACTGCTAAGGATGCAGGAACCCCTGTCCTTCATCCTGGAGTGCCCCAGCCTCTAGGCTCTGCAGAGGACAGGGGACAGCTGGGGTGGCATGGCTGGCACCAGCAATAGCTGGGAGCTTCTCCAGGGCTTAGTGCCATAAACCTGGGGTGCAACAGAGCTCTTGGGGGGGAACATATAACTGGGGAGCTTATTGTCAGGGTCTGAGGGGACTTTCAGGATACTGGAGAGCAGGCAGACCAGGCATGATCAGGTTCCATTACAGGCATATAAGTCCTGACTAGGGCACTGTTTAGACAATGTGGACCTACCCTGCAGTGAATAGGTGGACAAGAAACTGCACTTGGCAGGGAGAGAGCAGCAGAGAGCTGGGAGAGCAGGAAAATACAGCTGGAACAGCACGGTCAAGGTTGCCAGATCCACCCTTCTGCTTGGATGCTGAGGAAACTGAAACTGCATTAAATTAATAATTCAGCTCTTCCTGAATGGCCTTTTCTGTTTGGAGCACTCCTTCACCCCTGGGGCACCTGTGGCCACCCCAGATCCTCTGGCTGGTCACCACTTCTGCTGTTCCTGACCTTTCCAGAGGTAGAGACCCAGCTTACTCGACCAGTCCTTGCCTGGAAGCTGTTCCTGACCCGTTAATGCTCTCGGCCAGTTCACACCATGTGTTTCCCAGTCCTTGAGATTTCTGCTCCTTCCTCTAATTCTTGCAGCTGAGCCCAGTACTGAACTGTGAGGGCAGAGGGGTCTGAAAGGCAAAGGACAGGTCAGGGCTGGGGAGAAAGAGAAGTGACTGGAGAGCAGAAAATATCACCAGGACCATATGTATATAAATCCCCAGTGCCACCCGTGAGTGTGTCCCACCCAGGAAGGGTGGAGGGGTCAGGGCTCCTCATCCCGGAGCAGAAGTGATGGAGGGGGTTCTGGAAAGCAGCGAGTGCCTGGGGGAGGGGAAGAGACACCAACCCTTTCCTGTTCCTCCCAGCACAAGACTGTGGGGTGTTGGATGAAGGTGGTGGAATCCCTACTGTAAGGAGAGACAGGAAGCTGTTTCTGGCTTCCCGTGGTGGGTGCAGGGGTCCTCACCCCCGGTCACGGCAGTGCTCGCACTTTAAATGCATGAAAGTCAAGTTCTCTTTTAATTATATAACTGCAGGAGAGGAAGCTTTAAGAAAACCACAGTGTTTTGTAAGAGTTATTATGAATGTTGCTGCTGCAGAGGACTTTGGGGAATGGGACAGGGACAGCAGAAAGGTGCTAAACTGCCTGGCAGGTCTGAAGGAGAAAGAAAGAAGGTGGCTGGGGCAGTGGGAGAGGAGGGGGGTGGCCCCAGGATGCTCACTGCATCGCTCTGTGGCCCCTAACTCTCATTTGGCTGGTCTCTGCCAGGGCCTTTCGGAAAAATTTCATCATTTCCAAGTACATTGAGAAGAAATATGCCAAGAGGAGTCCTTCTGCTCAGTGCTCCAGCCTCCCAGAAGCTGTCAAGGGCAAGGACATATTTTCTTTGCTCCAAGCGTATGCGGAGAACGTGGATTTGAGCGAGCCTGTGCTGGCACCTCTGCAGGTACAGCCACTCGTCCTGTGGGTCCGTATGGCAAATAGCTTTGCCATCACCTCTCCAGCACAGTGCTTTCTGTGAGCCGGGAGCAACAGGCAGGCTCAAGCAGAGTGAGGAACATCATGGCAGAGGGAGGTTTTCTGGCTGCAACCCCACAGCCCTCCTTGTGCTGTGTGTGGCGGAGCCAGAAGTCATAAGCACAAGCCCAAGGCTTTCCAAAGGCCAATTTGTAACTGAGATTTACTTGTAAACTTCTGAGCAGATTGTCTTGGGACATCCAAGTCTCACTGTAGGCTGAAAAATCAGGGCAGCATTTTTTCCTGCAAACTGCAGCATGGGTCCTTGCTGTAATTGTAAGAAGAGAGTGCAGCCCTAACACTTGGAGCTGCAGGCATGCTACCAAGCCACCCCCTTTGCCAGCAAGGACATCTGTGGGTGTCCTCCAGAGCAAAAGTGAAGGAGCAAAATGCTGCAGTGAGCAGGAAGTACCAGCAGTATGGGATGTCTTGGGACAAACTGCCAAGTGAGAAACAGCTCTGTGGGGAGCAGCCATTGGCACACCCCAGGGCTCTGATGAGATTGTGGACTCGACAAAATTCAGCCACTGGCCTGGGGAGAAAAGTCACCTTTGGTTCCCTCAGTTTCTAAATGTGAAATGATTGATTGATGATAGATTCTTCTTCGTGAAGCCATGAGCCATGGCTCTACAAGTTAACTAGGTTCTCACCAGCACTGGTGGTCATGACTCTGAAGAGACAGTCAAACCTGTTCATCTCTCAGGGATTTTAAATGTGTAAGGACAATCCCTAAAGGACAGTGCTCCTGTCTGTGGTGGTGGTGCAGGCAGACACAGCCTCATCTTTGCTGTATTTTTCTTCTTTACAGGAACCTGGGGAAACCATTCTCCACCTGGCAGTGCTGTTGTCTGATCGAACCTCTTTGCATATCGTTGATTTTCTTGTCCAGAACAGGTAAGCTCATGACACCCAGTCAGCTTGTCATAGCTAAGCCGTACTAGTGAAAGGTGCAAGACTGATGATCTTATCCAAAATGCTCCCCACAAAAAGAGAAAAATCACCAGGGCAGGCCTCCCAGAAAATGTGCCTTGGGCTGGGCTTCGGGTAACTACCCCTATCTAGGGGTACCTTGGGGTCCCTCGCCTCCTCTGGGTGTGACAGTGGTGGAGACCACTTCTTTGGGTGAGGTGGGAAGGAGGACACATGTGCCAGCATCAGTGTTTGCTGTGGCTAGGGCTGGTGGCTCTTCCTGGAGATGCTGACATTATCCACCCTCTGCTGCAGTGGGAGCCTGGCAAAGCAGACAGCAGGGGGGAACACGCCGCTTCACTACTGCTGCTCTCACAACAAACCCGAGTGTGTCAAGCTGCTGCTGAAGGCCAAAGCCAACATCGCCATCAGTGAGTGGCTGTGGGATCCCCCACCCCGTGCACACATGGAAACACCTCCCTAGCCTTGCTGAAGAGCTCAGCCATGCTTGTCTGCCACTGGGGAGGGGCAGGTTGATGATGATGTTGGGTGAGGACCCTGCCTGCAGGATGACAGCATCAGCCCCAGGCTCTTCTCTCCATGTCCAGCAAGGTGTCCTGCTCTGACACAGCTCTTGGTTGGCTCTCCAGGCTCAGCAGAACTCACAAGCCAGTGTGGGGTGCACGTGGTCCTCCGCAAGTGGGGTGACCACATCTCATAGGTTCCTGCTCTCGGCACCCTGGGACAGAAGCAGTGGCTTTGCTGTCCAGCTTGGAGCAGGGGCTGCTCCTTTCTGCTCCCCAAGGGAGGAACCAGCTTGCTCTGGGCATGCTCCTGATCCCAGGGAGCTCATGCCTCTGCCCCGATTCACTGGTCCCCCTCCCAGGTGGGCAGCCACAGGGCTGCCTGTG
>NW_009258293.1:1300326-1307410 GCF_000687185.1 Egretta garzetta
TGCAATGCCCTCTGCCCCATGCCCTTGCCCCCCCGCCCGGGGGGCCAGCCACAGGCCTGCCTTGTGACTGGCGCTCTGTGGTGGGATGGTGCTGGGGGATGCTTCTTGAGCTGGCAGAGCCCAGCAAGGCAAACACTGGCTGAGCTGGTCTTCCACACGAAGCACGTACACAGCAGGAGCTGAAACAGGCACTTAACTCATTTTCAAAGCCAATGCAGCAATGCTGGAGAGTAGGTGGGAAGGCTGCCAAAGTGCTGGTTCAGAGGCAGTGTGAGCGGGTGTTCTGGAGCACAGATCACAGGTCCAACCATTTACAGTGCCTGGGAATCTCCTCTTCACAACACAGAAGTGAGCTTTAAAACTAGGATCCTGTGTGAAATGGGAGGGCACAAATGTTTCCACCATCAGGCGCCAGCTGAGCTGGTAGGTGCATTGAGCCTTGCCTCCTGGGATGCTCCTTGATCTGCTCCTGGTTTCCCTCTCCAGGCAGCATGGTGGCAGCCCCTCAGAGGCCAGACAGACCATTGCAGGGCAACAGGAGCTGGGTGCATATCCCCCAGTCACACAGTGATTTGGCAGCCAAATTTCTCACTGCCTTGGCCATGCCGGGAGTGGCCATGCTTGAGCTGTCTTTACTGACTGCCACAGGTACCTCAGATATCTTGAATCCACAGTGCAGACCCTGCCACTGGTCTGGGGATGCTCTGCGGTCCCTCGGGCTGCAGACCTCTTGCTGTTCCCTTTTCCCACCCTCCCCCTTCCCCAGAGTTCCCCCAGCCCACCCCTCTCCAGCCAAACTTGTGCTGCAGCTCTGCAAGGAGGGGTTTTGCAGAAATAATAAGGTTGCAGAGTTACAGCAGCACCATTGCAGGTCCCACCCACCTTCAGACCTCCCAGGAGTAGAAGGGGGTTTAGTTTAAGGTGAAACAGTTGCCACTTTTTCACACCTGCACTCACACCCCTGCTTGCAAGCACTGGGACCTGGGTGTCCCAAGTCGGGGGTGTGTGTCAACCAGGCATCAGGACACATGTACCAGGTCTGCCCAAAGCTCCCTGCAGTGACACAGAGGACGAGGGGTGCCGGCTATGGAGTCCTCCTCTGGTTTTGTCACCTTTGAGCTCCTCTGTTCCTCTGTCCTGCCTCATCTCTGTAAGTTATGAGGATTTACTTGTGCTCCTTGCTCTCCTTATCTGGGTGTCTCAGCTCCTGCCCTCTTCTTCATCTTCCCACGACCATCCCTTAATGGCCTGACCCTTTGTTTTGGCCTGGGTTTAGGCTGTCCCTTCTTTTAGGCTTATTTGCCCACAGATGGCCCTGAATGCAGCACTGCTTTTCAGTTAGCTGAACATAGGGCGGGTCAGTGTTCAAGGCTGCCTTTCCCTCCCTCCACAGCTAATGAAGTAGGAGAGACTGCCCTGGATGTTGCTAGGAGGATGAGACATCTGCTGTGTGAAGAGCTGGTAAGACATCATGTCTCATCACCCCTCCAATTTTGTGACATGTCCCAGTGGCAGAGAGCGGGGGGCAGGACACCCACACCCATGCGGATGCATTCTGCAGGGCCACCCACACCCCTCAGCATCTTCTGTGCCATTGTGGCATGCAGAAGAGAGTGTGAAGGGGTCTAGCAGGTGCTGACCCTGCTGGCATGGAGTCCCTCAGGGCAGAGTGATTCAGGACAGGACAGGCAGGGGTCACACCATGCCTGGGCAGAGGGACCTGGAGCTGTACTGTGGCTGTGTGGGGTGAGCCCATCTCCTCAATGAGTCCAAGTCTTGCTTCTCACATGTCCTGATTTGTGTATCTGGAGACCTTTGCAAAACCCCCTCGCTGCTGGGAAGCAGTGCTCGCAGCTTGCAGACGTTGCCCTGATGGGCGGGTGGTCAGAGATGGGGCCAGCAGCTGCCTGTGGGGCTGGTGGGGCAGGACAGGGCTGGTGGGTCCTCAGGGAGCTCTTCTGTGCCTTAGCTGCTGCAGGCCCAGAGCAATCAGTTCAACCCCAATGTCCACGTGGAGTATGAGTGGTGGCTGGGCCAAGATGACATGTATGAGAGTGATGAAGACCTGGATGAGAAGGTGAGGTCCTGACAGGCTCTGACTTGGGGCCATGTGTGCCACTGCTGCCCCTGGTCCCACTTCACTGGAGTGGGCGCTCCTGTACCTGTCCAGCCATACCTGCTCTGTCTAACCCACAAATATCCCTTTCCCAGCTGGGTCCTGTGAAGAGGGGGTCTGCCCGTCCCCAGAGCTGCTACCACCCCCCTGCCATGGCCCCCAGGACAGAGGGCCCAGCAGGAGCAGTGCCACGAGGGAGATGGCCAGACACCTGCCCCCCGCCAGCCGCCCACCTCTGCAGCATGGACGTGCCACCAGCCCCCTCCTATGCCCCTCCGTTCCTGCCCCAGTGGGAAAAGCCAGGTTAGAGCCTGTGGCAGTGTCCTGCAGGGTCTGGCAGGGTGAGCTGCTGCTGCTGCCTGGATCCATTGGCAGAGGGTGGTCTGGGAGGGAGCTGGGCCCCCACTGGGGTGTGAGGGGTTGTCTGGTGCCCTATGGCACCCTTCTGTCCTCTCCTCCTTGAGGGACCAAGGCTGGCTTGTGCTAGCTGGTCTGTCCTAGCGCTGATCCCTACTTTGAAGAGCAGTGCAGTGTATGCTCACCCTTGGAGCCTTTATGCTGGTGCCATTAGGATGTGCCACCCTCTCCCAAATGCTGCTGCTGTTGGGAGAGGCAAAGCAGCATGTCTTTAGAGACAGGGCTGGGAAGACAAAGCTGCCAACAGAAAAAGCAGCAGCATCGCAGTTCTGCTCCTTAGCAAGACCAGCTCCCACTGACCTTGTCCAGCCTTCTCACGGCGTCCAAGCTCCAAGAGTTGCCCTGCCTTCTGGGAGACTCACCAAGTCCTGCCTGACTTCCCCTCTGCTAGTCCCAGCTCTGCTTCCAACCTGATGCATTTCTCAAGTCAGACCTGAAAGCAGAGAAAAGAAAATCCCTGCGTGCATATTAGTGTCCATTCTCCCCTGGAGCTTTACCCCAGGAACCCTGCTCAGCGCCAGCCTGATCTGCTCTTGCTCTGTGTTTAGCTCCCCAGGGGGCATATCCACCCTTCCTTACCAGCTCGTCAGTCTCTGCTGAGGACACAAGAAGTAGGAGGAGCCCATCCTTGCCTCTGAGCATTAAACACAAGCGCACATCCTCGGAGCCGGTGCCTTGGGTACCACTCAGCCCCGAGCAGCCCAGCCCTACCAGCCTGGCTTCAGGTAACAAAAGGACAGGCTCAGGAGGGGTAACATTATTCTGGGGTTAGCTGGGCTGTTGGAGATGCTGAGTTCGGAGAAGGGAATGACCCCTTCCCTGTCTTTCAGGCAATGGGTTTGTTTCCATGGGTGCCCTGTGGTAGAAAGAAGCCCCCCTCTCTGCACCCAGGCAGGGTGGCAGGCTGGGGGCTAAGGCAGTAGCTTGCACAACACAACCCTTTCACAAAGGGGTGAGCACTTGCTAGGAGCAGCCCCGGGTGCTCCAGGATGGAGGTCTGGCCAGCTGGAGCCTCCAGGTGCCTCTAGGAAACAGCCTCATCCCAGCAGAACTCATCAGCATGGGGAGCACTGGGGGGACAGAGGGTGCCGAGCGCATGACCCATGGCAGCTGCATCCTTCCCCAGGTGCTAGCAGCTCTTGGGGCACCTTGGAGCTGCACAGCCCATCTCCCACCTCCTGGTGACATGCTTCTTACCCCAGCCCCCACTCTGCTTCCTGGCCATGTCCCTTCTCCTGCTGATCCTCTCCACCCTGTCCCCCAGCCCCGCCCCCTTCCTTCCAGCTCCCGGACTGATGGGGTGCTTGTTGCCTATGCTGTACCATGGAGGAGGACCACGCTGCACTGTGTTGCCTGACAGTGGTGTTGTCCACCTGTGATGAAAGATAGGAGATGACCAGCCTGATTGTGTCATAGGTACCCTGAAAACCATGGACCACTTCTGCATGCCTGGCCCTGGCAAAGTGGGACAACCTGGCCCATGCAGATCCCTCCAGGAGTCAGATCCATGTTCTGGCCATGCACAGGATGTCCCTCCTCTTCTTCCTCGTAGGAGCAGTTTGGTAGGTGGCCAGTGGCCAGGATCAGCTCAGCTCTCATATCTGTCTATATTTACCACTTTTTTTTTTTTTTGAACTGAGCTGGAGTTGGCCCCAGTAACTTCTCCTCCCAGCTGTGACCCCCTGGCATTGACATCTCCGTGCTAGGTGCTGGGAATGCTACCAAAATCCCCATAAGGCCCCACTGCCCCCCTCAAAAGAGGGAAGCATTGTATATGATTTCGGGTTGTTGGCAGGTCAGGGTGCAATTCAGACACTGAAAAGGGGGCACACTGGTCCTGCCTCTCTGTGCTCCAGGGGACACCCTTCTCCCTGAGGCCACTGTGCAGAGGCAGAGCCTTTTCATTAGGGGGACCTTGCTTGGATTACTTGGTCTTGGGTTGTGCTGAGCAGCACTGATGACTCCTTGCACAGAGCTGCCCTGAGAGAACTGGGACCCTAAACAGTGCAACTGCATGTGCTGCAGTCCTGGGGCAGAGGAGCATCCTCTGGCAGGATGCTCTAGCAGAGGAGACGTCTTCTGGATATCTGTCCCACCCAAACTCCCAGCAGGTGACCAGCCGCCTCTGCCCTCACTCTGCACAGGAAACCTCCCAGTCTCTCATCCTTGCTCCTCAGATCTTTGCCAGGGGCTTTGGGATCAAGACAGTTAGAGCTATTCTAGTTTGTGCCTGATGAAGCTGAGGAGGCCTGATGATGCTCTCTCCTGCTTGCAGAACAGATTGCTGATCCGCAGGGTCCGTGCTCTCTATGACTGCAATGCTGACCGGGAAGATGAGCTGACTTTCCGCACAGGCGAGATCATTGTGGTGTGTGAAAAGGAGGACAGCAATTGGTGGGTGAGCGAACCTGTGTATGCTGACCAGTACTAGGATGCACACGATCCCCTCTCCATCCATCTCTTGCCTCTGTCACACCCATTGTCATCTCCTGCTCTGCATCTGCCTCTCCATCTTCCATCTTTTCCTTGGTAACGGAAGGCAGCTGTCATGGGGCCAGTTCCTCATCCCCCTGAAGGCCTCTGTGCCATGCTCACTGCTCCCTTTCCTTCCTTTCTCCCCACAGAAAGGGTGGATTGAAGGACAGCCTCACAGGCAAGGTGTTTTCCCTGCTTCATTTGTTCATGTGCTCAATGAATAGGAGCTGCTTCAATTCAAGAAGGAAGATCTCATCAGCTGCTTAAAATGCAATTCCCCAAGTTCCTGTCTGCACCAAGGGCCCCAAGGATGAGGAGGCGGGGAGTACCAGCTCACCCTGTGCTGCCTCCCTCACTTCTCCTGCCCCAGTATCCCTATACCCCCATCCCACTCCTCCTTCCCACTGCTCCACTGCCAGCAGTGCCAGGCTGTCCCAGAGAATCTCTTGGCCAGTCAAAGGGAAAGAACACAGCAACCTACATGCTCCACATATGTGCTCCTGCTCTAACCACATCCCCACTCAAGAAACTGCCCTGGGGCACTTCGCTGCCAAATGTCCAGTTCCTGCCTTGCTCTGACCATGCTGCCTGTCCCATGGTGCTTCCTGCTCTGCTAGTGCTGATGGAAACGATGGTAGAACGGAACAGCATTGTGGCCTGCAGGGCTTTGGAGCAGCAAGTGGAGCCTGCTGGCATGCAAATCCCTGGGAAAGGGGCTTTTGCTGAGGGCTGAGCATGCTGGGAGCTTGGAAATCCAAACAAGTGCTGTGAAGCCAGCACCACTTCTAGCCCTTGCCATCCCTAATTCTTTCCACCCAGGTTTCACTGTTTCAGCTCCAGAAAATGTGCTCTGTGGCAGTTCAGGGCATTGCTCCTTTTGTGCCTGGCAAAAGGAGCGGCCCTATCAGCCTGTCACCAATAAATACCAGTTCTTCAGTGCTCTGTAGTTCATGGGCCCGTTCTAGTTTGAGTTTCTAGATCCTTCCTCTTCACCGCCGTCCCCCTGGCACCAAAATTCCTCGCAGGCATTGGAAGAGGGCTGACTTTTGCTTGGATAAAATTACTTGCAATTCATTTTGCACAGCTTTTCTCCACAGTTGCTGAGGCACATTTCACAGCTGCCTTCTTCCCTCTCTGAGCCAAAAGCCCATCTGTGTGAGCAAAAGAAACCAGCTGGTGAGGTGCTGGATGCACAAGGCTGTTGAGACCTCTGTGTTGCTGGTGTCAGTGTAGGCAGAAGCTGAGCCATCCCAGCAGGACCTGTAGGGGCAGGAGGGCAGTTCCATTCCAGGCAGCTTCTCCCATCCTCAGAGGGACATTTTAATGATGAATTTCCTGATTCAGCCCTGGGAATACAGCCAGGGCATCCGTCTCCAGCAGAACCGGTGGCCACCATGGTACTGGGCTGTGTCGGAGGGCTGCACTGGGATGCCAGGGTGGTGGGCAGTGCTGGAGGTGGGATGGCAGCCCTGACCTCACTGTGCCGCTCACCGCAAGGCTCTGTTCTCCCCCATGTCATGGTGCAACACTTCCTCTTCCTGTGAAAGTTGTTGCAGCTTACAACGAGCGCTGGCAAAGCCACTGAGCCCAGGAGTGTCACCTTCGCCGGGCCCTGCTCAGCGGTGCTTCCGAGGAGGAGGTGAGGGGTCCCAGGGGTAGCTGGCTGGGGACCAGGGGGACATGACACTTTGAGGGCCTGGCTGTGGGGCCACAGAGCTCCTGACGGTGTCCCTTGGGGCTGAGCGGGGATGGGGCCAGGTTTGTGGCCACTGGGTGCAGCCCAATGCAGTGGCAGCATGGCTGCAGCATGGTGGCTTGTGGACGATAGCGCTGGGCTGGGAACCCCAAGGTGAGGGCACCTCTGGGTGTGGGGCCAGGGGGGCCGTTTCAGCCAGTTCCTGTCTGTGGAGCCAGGGCTGCACAAGCGCACAGGCAGGGAGACGGGCCTGCTCAGCCCTGCCTGTTCAGGGCCCTTCCCTCCCCAGCAACAGACAACTGCAAAAAGCTTCATGAAATATTCACTGCATTGCCTGAGCCCCCTGGCTCTGGGCTTACTGGAGCTGCTGGTGCTGGCCA
>NW_009258293.1:1307429-1307717 GCF_000687185.1 Egretta garzetta
TGCTCATGACTGCTGCAGGATGGCAAAAGACTAAGTCACGGGGTTCCACTGCCGCCCTCAAGGCCCTTTGGGGTCGCCCTGAGCCTGTGGGGCGAAGAGCTGGCGTTTTGTGGCCACTTGGGACCTGCACCTGCATTTCCAGTGCACTGGTGGTGGCTTGTTTGTGCTTTCCTTCAAGAAGAGGTGACATTTCAGTTGCTTTTTGAAAGGACAGGCTTGCAGGGGAGCGTGACCTGCTACAGCCCCCTGGGATTGTCCAACACTCCCCACCCCACATCTCATCTCTGT
>NW_009258293.1:1307783-1308370 GCF_000687185.1 Egretta garzetta
TGAGTGCAGCTGCTTGCATAACACAGCGAGCAGGTACGTGTATACTGCAAGAGCCTCAGAAAATGGTTAATGTGGAGAAAGAAAGCCAGTGCTGACCCGTGGCCCCATGTCAGCACCTGGGGGACTGGGGGAAGCACAGGGTGCTCCTGTGAGGATGGGAGACGTTTGTCTTTCCTTCAGCTTTCCCAGTACAGAGGGGACCGCCTCCTGCCCCCCCAAACCAGCTGCAGTTGCTTCTGACCCTGGGTTGGAGGCTGATCCCTGCATCCCTGCTCCTCACTCTCACCTTGGCCCATGGGAGCCAGGTCCGGAGAGGCTGAGCACTTTCTGGTCTCCCTGAGAACGACAAAACCCTTTTCCTTCTGACTTTAGATGTACATGAGCGCTTTCAGATGGAGAACAGACGTGTCACTTAGATATAGGTATTTAAGAAAGGTTCATGCACGCGGATGACAGTTAGCACCTCCCGTTCCTTCCTCTTGGCAATGACGCAGCGCCCTTGACGCCGCAAACCGCGGGGGCACTGGGGAGCGAGCGCCTCGCCGGCTGTAAGGCGCCTGCGTGGGTTCGGGGGCGGAGGCGCCTCT
>NW_009258293.1:1308522-1328434 GCF_000687185.1 Egretta garzetta
CCCGGAGCTCAGTGACTGCTGCGGTGCCAGAAGCAGGACAGCAATAAAGCCATTGAACGGTTTGAAAAGGAAACGCGTCCCAGGCTATTTCAGGTCCTTGCAGGGTTTGTGAGCAGCTAAGGGGGGGGGTGTCCCCAGAAGCTGGGCAGGGAGGCTGGGTGGGAAGGGGTCCTGTGGTGCCAGTGCCACTGGTCCCTGTGACATCTCGCTCCAGGTGGTATGAGGGATGCTGTGCCATAGGCGCACGCAGGTGGTCCTGGCCCTGTGCCTGCTGCTGGTCCTGTGGCAATGTTTCCGAGCCCCCATGGATGGCCTCCACCCCTTCCCTTGGGCTCCCTCCCTCCTCGACGCCCCTGCTGCCTGCTGCACCACCTGGGCCAACAGCTCCACATGGTTCAACACCCGCTACAATATGGCCATGGGACCTCTGCTGACTGGTGCAGCCCACGAGCTTTCCTCTGATGTGATTCAGTGGTGGCTGGTGAGTGGGGGCATGGGCAGGAGCTCGGGGCTCTTCCCAGGCTCCATGAATATGTTTGCAGTGGGGCAGGGCCAAGGTCAAGTCAGACAGATGCAATTGGGGATGAAGGGGGTGCATGGGCCCCAGCTCACCACCCCTCCACACCTCTTTGAGCTGTCTGGCACCCTTTTCCTAATACCCCACTGGGTTTTTCTGTGCTCTGCTGGGGAGGAGCAGGGCTCCATCCTCCTTTGGGGCTACTTGCAAGGGGGGGTGTGTGTTCTGATGCTGCCTGTTGCTGCCCTTGCTCCCCCAGACCCTGCAAGGTCCCCCAAGTGGCATCCAGCTCCAGGCCATATTTCAGCAGCTCTTCACTGTCCTCCCGTCCCCGACCATGTGGGACCCATCTTGCTGCAGGAGTTGTGCAGTGGTGGGTAACTCGGGGCGGCTGAAGGGATCTGGCCACGGGTTGCAGATTGATGCCCATGACTGGGTGCTGAGGTGGGTGACCCAAAGGGGCTTGGTTCCCCCCTGCCCCTCCCTGTCTCCCTGGGCCCCTGGCATGCCCCAGCCCCCTGTGAAATCTGCCAACACAAGCCCTGCAATGGCGGGGGGGGGTGAGGGGGGTGAGGGTGGGACGGCTGCTGGCTCTGGTCCCTGGAGCCACCCCACCTGGGGCACACACTGGCCCTGTGTTGCCCATATCCCCTCTTTGCTGCTGGCCAGGGTGACCTGGTGTCCCTGCCTGGTGGGACAAGCAGCCTGGGACTGGCACAACGTGCACCTTAATTTTGGGACATGCCTTCCCACTGTCCCCCAGGATGAACAGAGCGAAGATCACTGGCTTTGAGCTGGATGTTGGCATGAGAACAACCCATCACTTCATGTATCCAGAGAGTGCAGTGAACCTCGGGCCTGGCATCCACCTCGTCCTTGTCCCCTTCAAACCACTGGACCTGCAGTGGGTGGCCAGTGCCTTCTCCACTGGAGAGCTCACGCAGTGCGTCAGCTTTGAGGGATGATGTGGGGTAGTCCTGGGGACCCTGCAGTGCCTCGCTGGGCGCCTGGCACCACAGTTGTGGTGGGATGAAGGGCCCCTGGGCAAGGGTCCTGGCATCCCTCTGCACTGCAATTTGGGGAAGTGGGCACTGACTCATTGCTGCAGGGCTGAGGCATCCTGCAGTCCCATAACCCCCATGGGTGGGATAGTGGCTTATCCTCACTGTGGGGCCATGTGCTTGATGTATCCCTTCACAGAGCCAGTCCAGGGAACGCCGCTGGGCCAGCTCAAGGGGCTGGGGGGTGCCATGTGGCCAGGTGCTGGTGGACACAGCCACCCTCTACCTCCAAAAGAGAGGCCCCAGCAGCCCCACTCTCACTGCTGTTCTCTGGCTTTTGCAGCACATACGTGCGAGTCAAACAGTTCATCAAAGCTGACAGAAACAAGGTAAGGGCTCATTGGGCTCCACCTCCTCCTAGGCAGGACTCCTCTGGGCAGAGACTGGGCTTGTTTTTCAGTGGGATGCAGGCAGAGCCAGCGAGCAGGAGGGCTGATGGCTGTGCTGGTAGTGGTGGGGCTGGCTGTTCTGTTCACAGCATGGTGAGCAGCTGATGGCTCCACCACTCCCCACTCAGGTGCTGATCCTGAGCCCAGCTTTCCTCAAGTACATCCACGACAACTGGACACAGCACCGTGGGCGGTACCCCTCCACTGGCTTCACAGCCCTGCTCTTTGCCTTGCATGCCTGCCAGCAGGTGAGTACTAGTCAGTGGGACCGAGCACTGCCGCTGTATCACCACTGCACCTCTTGTCTGCATGCTCTCAGGGTGACTGAACTCATGATGGCTCTTGCTGATGTGTGCGCAGGTGTCTGTGTTTGGCTTTGGAGCAGACAGTGAAGGAAACTGGCACCACTACTGGGAGAAAAACCGCTGGTCTGGAGCCTTTCGCAGGACGAGGGTCCATGATGCTGACATTGAATTCAGCCTCATTGAGAGACTGGCAGCTGAAGGCAGGATTTTATTGTACAAATGATGCATTTCCAAGAAACTGAAGCCAGGCCATTGTTGCAGGACCTGGCAGGCCCCTGCACTGCCAGCAGCTGCCTCAGCTCCTTTAGCTTGCTTCTACCCTGCAGTGCTGCCACGTGCCCAGGCTCACAGGCCCTGGGATCCCCAGGGTCTCAGTGATGCTTGTGCTAGTCACACGAGCTGGGCACTCTGGGTGCCGGGAGGTGACGCTTTCCCATGGCACCAGGGACATTGCATTTGGCTGGACACATGGTGGGCATGGCTCTGGGAGAGAGGAAGGGGAGATGGTGGGCCTGGAAGTGGGCCTGGAGCCCATAAGCTGCTGTGAGTGTCCCTGCAGTGGCCATGAAGCTGTTGGGTGACAGCAGTGGTGGTGATGGCAGCTGCTCAAACATGGCTGTTCACATGACAGAACTGATACTTCCACCCACTGATGGCTTTTGAGAGAGATTTGTAGTTCTTTGGGCAGGGGGAGAGGGGCATCTTCCTTCCTTTTTGTAACTAAGGAAATATTTTTAAAATTGTATCAAAGAAGAGTAAGGATGGAAAAAAAAAATCAAGTGTGCTGTCAGAAGATGACAGAATCAAGTCACACACGACTATCATTAACATTGGCTTTACTTTTTGAGTCCTTACTGCTGTGAAAAGACAGCACAGTCTATCTCAGGCTCACCCTGCAGAACAAGATCACAGACCCTGGAAACTGAGCTTCCCAAAGGTTTTCGACTCCAGAGCAAGTTTAACAGGATGTCTTCTACTTCCAATCACAAACATGAACATCCTTGAACTGGACTCAGCTTTTCTGTGGCTATTAGTCATTTGGTCTTTCAGTCTATTAAAATCACCAGAGCTCTCCTACTCCTAAGTTCCTATTAGCCTGTATTACTTAACTATTAGCTTCATTGATTTTCTACCTCTCCAGGGAGAATCTCCATTTCTGTGTGTGTCTTCTAGAAGTTTGTCTTCTCCATTATATCCAGTTTCCCACACTGAGTCCAAGTCTTGCACTTACCAGCCCCTTCACCTTCCCTAGGTGCTAAGCAGTGCTCTGTGTGATGCTCTGATGCTTTTCTGAGGTTTAGAAGTAATTGGCTCTCTTACCAAAGACAAGTGATTACTGTTAATGCTTTAACTATGGGTTAAACTCTTGCTGCATTATTTCCATTCTTCTTCCCCCTTCTGATTATTGTTTCAATTCAGTGACAAAGCTGTGAGCTCTGCTAAGTGACTAAAGCTGTTCAGGTCACTACTTTTTGTTCTTCATAAAACATGTAGATACTATCATCCCTTTCCTCACATTGTAATAGTACTACATGATCCTGACCCAATGAATTTATTAAATGTCCTTGTTTCAAGTATTTTTTTTTTTTTTTTTACAAACCCATTTTTTTCAGTATTCTAGCTTGGAAATTAACCGGTCTCCTTACCCACACCTCAAATTGCTTCTCTCCCCAGCTGAAAAAATACAGTTTCTTTTTTTATACTCCTTGGTTTGTAGGTAAGTTCAACTAATTACTCCCCCCTCCCCCCCCAAAAAAACCCCAAACTACTTTCAAATGAATTATGAATTATAGCTTTCTCTCTGCATTATCTGATCCTGTGCCTGTCAACACCCATTATGCACTGTTGGACGAAGTCAACAGTGGAAGAGTCAATACCAAAGCAAACCCAGAGCTGAGATTTAAAGAGTAATGAGAGTTTTACCTCAAAATGAGGTAGGAATCCACAATCTTTTATTCTTCCTCATTATTTGCAAATTTCTCCCAATATAATTTCACATACCCAGCACTTTTCTTTATGATCTACACAAGTGAGTAGAAAAAACCCCCCACCATCATCATGGTATCTGCATACTTTGCCACAGTGCAGGTGTGTTTTATAACTATAATTTCCAATTCAGTACCAGGATTAGTTCAAATAATTTCATTATTCTTCCAAATGCTTTACCAAAACACACAGAGGATGGACTTTATTTCAAAATACAAACGGGGGGAAGTGAAAAACACAATCCAATTTAAAAATATCAATTAAAACTCCAAATGCTTTTTCTGCTGAAACATCAACTTGCATCTTTGTAAGAAGAGCAATCTGGAGCAATTGCAATGCCCCACAGTACAGCAAGCACATCCCAAGTGCTAGGTCTCACCACATTGCCCGGGAGAGCTGGAAGGCAATCACATGGGATTCAGCACATTTTCACAGAGGTCTAGCATATAGCATCAGCACACTCAGAAAAATCTTTAAGAAAAAATTTCAAAAGCTAGATCATGTTGCTAGAAAGCTCCTTTGATGGCAAATTCAATTCATTCGAGGTCTCATGACAATACAGTACATTATTCCTGGAGGCAAACAGAATGCAATATCTCCAGCATCTGTTTCAGGGACAGGGGGCAGAACTGGATGAATATGGTCTGACACAAAAGGGTTTTTACAGTAGGGTCTGCACAGCCAGACAAGATGGCTCATCTTTATAGCAGCATGGTTCAAGCAGTTCCACCCACAAACTAATGCCAAAGAAAGAATGATGGGACAGTAACGTAAGAGCGGTGAGGGCCATCTAGTAATTCCAAACCTCTTCTCTTGTGCACTCAGAAGATCACTTGTGTTTCAAAAAAACTGTTTAGTTCTCCTTAGAGGTTTTTTTGTGGGGTGAGGTTGTTGCTTATTTATGTTGTCTTCCCAAGTTCAATTTTCTTCTGGATGGCACATGCTGAGTGATAGATCAAGGAGTCAATGAATCCTGCAACTAAAAGGGAAAAACAGATGGATCAAGCCAGATATGCCTCAAAGAGAGAACAACTCCCAGGGAAAGAAAACACAAACACTTCATGTCCGTGGAAAGGAATTCCAGCTCCCCCAGACAGAAAAGAGCTGCTGCTGCTCAGAAGAAAAAGGTCCTCATCTCATTAGGACAGACAAGATCCAGTTTGCAGGGCAGAGGTGATCATGCTTCTCCAGAAAAAGATCTCACTTGCAAAAGTAAAAATGAGATAGGCTGAGTCACATGTGTTTACTGATGAGCGAGCATTGTTTGGAGAGGAAGCTGATGCTGAGAGCTTTACCCCATGTCACTGCCCTGACCGAGCTTGCCGAGGTCATGTTTCCCATTTCTTGCCCATTTCACAGTAACCTTGAAAGTAAGTTACTCCACCCACAATGCTGCCCTTTATGGATGCCCTTATCAGAGACTGCAGTGTTTACCCACTAAGGACACAAAGCAAAACAAACCGATGCCTTTAGTTCTTTCTGCAGTATTTTCCCTGAATGTCTCCAGCACTGAAGCAGTCTATTATATCAGTGCTTGTTTGGGACCACAGAAAAGCTCAGAATGGGTCTACTGCACCACAAAACCCAGACAACCCTGGATCCATTGAGGCAGCTTTCACAGGCCAGGAACCCTGAGCTCCTGCCAGGGTGGGAACACAGGGCACCAGTGAGTGAACGAATCTTCAATGCCTTTATGAAGCTTCATGCTCTTTTTTTCTTTCATTCAACACCTCAATCTGAGAAATAAGTAAGTGATTACTTGGCCCTACACAAAGACAGACATTTCAATACTATATAAAGCGTAGAAGCTAAACCGGGAACTGAGTCTTCTGCCTATTACTGTAGAATACGGAATTATTTGCCTTACTATCTGGCCTTTGAGTAACGCTTCAGATGACTGTCTTTTGTAGTTGTTTTGCCCTGAAATTATCTCTACTTGTGGAATCAATTTGATGCTGTAACACAAAAACTGTTACACAGCTGATTTGATCTGTCCTTTAGAATATAGAGTCTGAACATGGCGTATGGCAGCAAACACTGAACTGGCTGTCAGACCTAATCAGTGCTAGAGGGCACTTAACATTTGTCATGAAAATAATTTTTGAAAGCCGTTCCCTGAGTCAACCATAGAAATGAATACGATCAAATGTATTACAGTCAGAAATTCAGCCAGCTGAATGAGCCAGCAGTGTGCCCAGGTGGCCAAGAAAGCCAACGGCGTCCTGGCTTGTATAAGGAATGGGGTGGCCAGCAGGAGCAGGGCAGCGACCATGCCCCTGTCCTGGGCACTGGTGAGGCCACCCCTCGAATGCTGGGTTCAGTTTTGGGCCCCTGACTACAAGAGAGATGTTGCGTTGCTGGAGCATGTCCAGGGGAGAGCAACAAAGCTGGTGAGGGGTCTGGAGCACAAGTCTGATGAGGAGCAGCTGAGCAATCTGGGGTTGTTTAGCCTGGAGAAAAGGAGGCTGAGAGGAGACCTTATCGCTCTCTACAACTATCTGACAGGAGGCTGTAGCAAGGTGGGCGTTGGCCTCCTCTCCCTGGTGATGGGCGATAGGATGAGGGGAGATGGCCTCAAGTTGTACCAGGGCAGGTTTAGGTTGGACATTAGGAAAAATTTCTTCACAGAAAGGGTTGTCAGGCACTGGAAGGGGCTGCCCAGGGAGGTGGTCGAGTCCCCACCCCTGGGGGTATTTAAAAGCTAGGCAGACAAGGTGCTTAGGGACAGGGTTTGTTGGTGGGATGGCAGCGTTAGGGGAATGGTTGGGCTTGATGATCTTAAAGGTCTTTTCCAACCTAAACGATTCTATGATTCTAAATCCTGTTTAACAGTACCAGTTTAACTGAGCATCGTGACACCTGAGGTGATGGGAAAACCTTGCAGATAAAGGTATTATGTGATACAGGTATGTTATACAGGTGTTACGTGATGCAGTAGCCGGCTTCTCAGGTCCAGTAAGATCAGCTGACCACATCTCCAGGCTGGCCCTTCACAGCTATGTGAACATCTCTGACTGTGTTTCAGAGCACCGTGGGTTACTAGCTGGAGTGCAAGGCTGGTCTCTGTCACATGCATGGAGCTGAGCAGATACTGATCAGCTATTCTGGAAGCCAACACTGAGAATGAAGTCCAGACACTCAAATGGCTCTGCAGGAACAGCCTCTCCTTACAGGACCCCGCCTAGCTGTGAGGGCTACTTATCGAACATATATAAAATTATACATGTTCCTTTTCCAGGTTAAGTGAAGGTGGCCTGTCCATCTAGATAAAGACCAGTAATTAATGTCTTCTGGCAGGATAGATGACATGTCATGACTTCCAGCCCATTATGGTCCCTACATACTATCGCAACCCTATTGTGTCACGCTCACCCTTTCACCTAAGATTGTGTTGCCTTTGGCACTCTCCTGTGGGGGTGTGTCCAGCTCCCTACCTTAGATAGAAAGAATCAGTTTATTTACAATTCACTAAGTAATACAATTACAATTCATTAATTCATTAAGATCTTAAAACAGTCCGTGCTTGACTAGCAAATATATGTACAATATCCACTGAAGAAAACAATGCCCAATTAGATAAACAATGAGCTACCTTTTCTGGTTGGTAACTGGAGAGTCCTAATTCTTTTAATAACTTCTAATTGCCTTGATATCATTTTCCACGTGCTCCTAAAGGAAATCCTATACATTTAATAGTATTGGTATTCATCAATTCTTGAATTTGATCTTTTAGAATTTGATATTTCTGGACGTTCTCTGCTGCTGCATCTGCCAGCACTGAGAATGAAGTCCAGACACAAATGGCTCTGCAGGAACAGCCTCTCCTTACAGGACCCCATCTAGCTGTGAGGGCTACTTTCAGTCCCTGCAGAGCACTCACCGGAGCTCCTATGTCTGGGAACACAGTCTGAGACCTATGAGATGGCTACGGCCATGGCGACAGATTTTACTGGCTTTGGTTCCACATGAAAGCAACTATCTGCTTACTGACCCAAGCTGACCAAGAAAAGAATATGGATGCATTCATATGGTATGTGAAAGACTGCATTACTTGAAAACAAAATGTCCTGTAGAGCATCAAAATGATATTATGATAGGCCTACATCATAATGAAATGAAGTATTTAATCAAATGAAATATTGTAACAGGTCTACATCATCTACAGCATCTTCAAAGTCTGCAGTGCCAATTACAATCTGATGCCACTCCCATGGCTCTGCAGAACACGCTGTATCCCCTCCTGAAGGCTGAAATCTCTCCCCATCAAACAGGGATTTATTACCAGCCATGCAGACTTTAGAAAGGGTAAGATGACAAACGTTTAAACTTTAGAAAGAAAAAAGATCGCAAGGTGCAATACCTGTAAATATGCCTCCAACGATGGCACAAACTCCCGTGAGAAAGTGCGTAAAGGACCTAGAATGAAGAAAACAATTTGAACAACCAGCATGAGCTAATGTCAGATAAGTAACAATTAACTAATAAAAACTAATAATTATCATAATGTTCATCAGCACATAAATATGCATTATATAAATATTAATAGCTGATAATTAACAGATTTAACACCTACTGGTTCTAGAATGGAGTTTCTCACTGAGTAGCAGTGTGCTCTAACGAGTGCAATGGCAACCCTAGGAGGCAAGTACTGAATTTATAAACCTAAAGGATGGGCTTTTAATCCCTAAGATTTTGTCCATTCCTACCCAGACAGAATGCAGAGCAGACTGCTCTAATACAAAAACTAAATCCCTAAACACGTTAATACATTTTAAGGTATAGATATTGGCTGTCCCTTATTATGATCCTGAAAGATCAGACAGCTACATACCCCTCCTCTCCCCTGCAATTACCTGCCTGTGATTAATGGAGGACCCGGAAAGAAGGAGGTTCCACACTGACAACATGCAGAAAAGCTATAGCAAATGCAGAGTAAGTAATCAGGTTGGATCAGTGTGGGTGCTGCTGTAGGTACTGGCTACATAAATCTAGTCTTCCCATTAAAAAAGACTTTGAGGAAATTAGTCTGAACCAAGAATCATTATATCAGACTTCTGCTCGCTGCACCAATTTCCTTCTCCATCTTGATACTGGATTAAAATGCTTCAGGTAATTTCAGAAAACCCCCAATCCCTTTCAGATGTTCGCACTGAGAGGAAGGACATCTGGGAGTGCCTCTTCCTCTCCACTGACTGGGAAGGGGCTTGGATGGCTTTCAGGCATTTGCACTGTCGTGTCTAAGCAAGGAGTTTTATGTGTTGCAAAATGACATCAGTGGATTTAAGTGATTTAGTGTCTCTTACCTATGTTTCTCTGTCAGCTTCACCATCATGGGTGAAAGTTCATATAGCACAAATACACCAGGCAGACCCTGGTCTCCTAGTAGCCCGTTGGCTATCTTCTCATGTCGTGTAACTGAAAACTGGTTAGTCCTTACCACCTAGCAGAAAACAAACACAGCAAGTGGTGTTTTGTTAATGAGGAATTAGGAAAGGCTACTAAAACATCAGTTCAGTGAACTGTATCAATGTTGCCCTGCCTGCTCACCTGTTGAGGGCCTGACAGTGGTTACAAAGGATCATAAAGAGCACCATCAGGATCAGGTCTATTTTTACTACAGACTATCAGTTAGACGCCCCCCCCCTTCCCCTCCTGCTAACCGAAAGAATGAGTGATGATGATGAAAGAATGAGTCCCCAGGCTGGATGGTTTTGGCCTCTGCTGGCAAGCAATGGCATAAGCTTCCCCTCTCAACCTCAACCCCAAGTCCACATCATCCTTTACCAAAATGTAGTCTACCTAAGCATGCTTCAGGAGACAGTGCTGATGTGAGAAAGCCATATATATTCAAGAGAGAAAAAAAGGAAATAATGCATAGAAGGGGAGAGTGCCAGGGCTGCAGGATACAGATTGCCCATCTTTATATAAATGAAGATCACCCTGCAGCAGTTCTCCTGCGCCCTGCCATTCTTCTTCATTGTTCATACCAGTCCTATTGTTAGAGCAAATAAATTGGGTTTCTATGAAATGAAATTATGTTCTGTCATCCCTAATAAGTTATCTGACACAAATTATGATGCAAGCTGAGAAAGATACTATCCAGTTTCTTTACCAAATTCTACATTTGGGGGTTCCAAGTACTGGATGTATAACACAGCCCCTGGTATACATCTGGCAGCACACTTGGATCCACAGTTACCAGAAGTGTAAGTATCATGGTCTGCATGGTGACTAATAGAAAGCAATTCTTTTGACAGAAGTCTTTTGAAAACTGAACAACAGCTCTACAGTAGAATGTGAGATTTCATCAAGAGAAACAGAAGCCATGATGGCTTATGGCACTGTGAGGTGGCCATAATAGGGCTCCAATTAACTATCCTTTGTATTTCAGGAATTTCAATCATTCCCAGAAACTGCATAGGCATCCCAAATCCAAGCAGTATGAGCTTCAAACAAGGTCTGAAGATTCTCCCACTATCACCTCATGGCAAGGAACCTCCACCCAACTACCAGGAAAAAACAGATGGGTCCTTTCTAGGCAGGGGACTGAAGGGAGAGTGGTCTATATAAGGATTTATCACATGAGAACGGGGTCTTGCAAACAAGTTCAATCTTTAGGGCAGATGAAGAAACACAAACTGTATCTACCTTTCCAATGGATTCTGTTAGATTGCCCACACTGCTCTAGGATAGCTTCGCCTGAATGTCTGCACTGTACCTACTGTGGCCGTGTGGCTTGTCAGATTTGTGGTTCCTATGCAGCCTCCGACATAACTAATAGTCTGCCAGTGATTTACATTTCAGAGTGCCTAAAGCAACAGAAGGTTGCGTGGATGTGCAGTAGTATGTTGTTTTGATTGCAAGGATATGTGGTACGTGCCAGAGTGGCATGAGTTTGGGTGAAGCGTCTGAGGTGGTAAGGGTTGCCAGTCTTATGGGATTTGTGCAGTGTTATAAGGGAGTCAAATTCTGGCATAGTTTCATCCACATGTAAATCAGTCCTTGCACTGAACAAGCCCCAGAACTACACTTGGGTTTGGTGGTAAAGTGAAGCTGGGCATGGACCACCAATGCAGCATATAAGATACAGAACCAAAACCTGGGAGACACCTAGGGAGCTAAGCCTTCTTATACGTGAATGTTCACAGAGTTACTGGGGCATGTGGCACTGGTCTCTTCCTCACAGGGTTAGATAAGTACACTGGGTAGCACTGGTGGTGAAGTCTGCACAACAGTAGAGCTGCTGCCTCTACTGGTGTTTTCTTTGCAAAAAAAATGTAATAACTTACATCATTCTGCTGCTGTAAGACTATGGGGGACTCAAATAATGACAACTGACAAGTTTGTTTTGGTTTGTTTTTTTGAAAAGAGGTTCTCCGTAGCTCTTGAAATTATAGAATCATAGAAACGTTTAGGTTGGAAAAGACCTTTAAGATCATCAAGCCCAACCATTCCCCTAACGCTGCCATCCCACCAACAAACCCTGTCCCTAAGTACCTCATCTGCCCGGCTTTTAAATACTCCCAGGGGTGGGGACTTGACCCCTTCCCTGGGCAGCCTCTTCTCCAGTCTGAACAACCCCAGCTCCCCCAGCCACTCCCCAGCATCTTTTCTCCAGGCTAAACAACCCCAGATTGCTCAGCTGCTCCTCATCAGACTTGTGCTCCAGACCCCTCACCAGCTTTGTTGCTCTCCCCTGGACATGCTCCAGCAACGCAACATCTCTCTTGTAGTCAGGGGCCCAAAACTGAACCCAGCATTCGAGGGGTGGCCTCACCAGTGCCCAGGACAGGGGCATGGTCGCTGCCCTGCTCCTGCTGGCCACCCCATTCCTTATACAAGCCAGGATGCCGTTGGCTTTCTTGGCCACCTGGGCACACTGCTTGCTCATATTCAGCCAGCTGTCAGCCAGTACCCCCAGGTCTTTTTCTGCCAGGCAGCTTTCCAGCCACTCTTCCCCACACCATTGCATAGGGTTGTTGTGACCAAAGTGCAGGACCCGGCACTTGGCCTTGTTAAACCTCATACAGCTGGCCTTGGCCCAACCATCTAGCCTGTCCAGGTCCCTCTGCAGAGCCCTCCTCCCCTCCAGCAGATCAACACTCCCACCCAGTTTGGTGTCACCTGCAAACTGACTGAGGGTGCACTCAATCCCCTCGACCAGGTCATTGATAAAGATATTAAACAAGACCGGCCCCAGAACTGAGCCCTGGGGGACACCACTTGTGTCCAGCCTCCAACTGGATTTAACTCCATCCACCACATCTCTCTGGGCTCAGCCACCCAGGAAGTTTTTTACCCCATGAAGAGTATACCCGTCCAGGCCATGAACTGCCAGCTTCTCTAGGAGAATGCTGTGGGAGACTGTGTCAAAGGCTTTGCTGAAGTCCAGGTAGACAACATCCGCAGCCTCATCTACCAGGTGGGTCACCTGGGCATAGAAGATCAGGTTGGTCAGGCAGGATCTGCCTTTCATGAATCCATGCTGGCTGGGCCTGATCCCCTGATTGTCCTCCATATGCCTGGTGAGCGCACTCAGGATGAACTGCTCCATAATCTTCCCTGGTACCGAGGTCAGGCTGACAGGTCTGTAGTTCCCCAGATCCTCCTTCCGGCCCTTCTTGTAGGCAGGGCATCACATTTTCCAACCTCCAGTCACCTGGGACCTCCCTTGTTAACCAGGACTGCTGATAAATGATGGAGAGTAGCTTGGCAAGCTCCTCTGCCAGCTCCTTCAGCACTTTTGGGTGGATCCCATACAGAATGAGAGCCACCAAAACAAAAGCTTACAAATGAATGAAAGAAATCACAGCTCTTTCTGCTCCCTCAGGCTGGCTTCACAAGAGTGCATAAGTTTGTCTCTGTTCTCTGGATCTTCATCTCACCCTGGTATCTCCTCAGTAATTTGTTTACCCTACCTAGTCCCAGAAGAAAGACATATTCTGAAAGCAGGGCTGGAAATCCAGCCATGCTCTTCTGGAGGCTAAAAGAGTTTTTAAATTGAAGACAAGCTGATCTTGGGTTATTCTCCAAAGACATTTTTTAGGATCTCCTTGCTGCTTTGACTTCTCCTGAGCATGCTGTACAAGGGAGTCATGAGGGGACATGATGAAAATGGGATGGCCACTTTGATCTAGGTGGGATGGAAGAGGCTGAAGTCTGCTTCATCACTGCTGCAGCATCACAGATAACATTACACCGTAGAAACTGTTACTCTTTCTGGGGTGGTTATATGAAGAAAGCTGAACAGATTGTGTTGCTTCCACCAGAGGTCAGGTATGGTCGGTGTCAGAATATGAGGAGAAAGCCTGAAGGCTTTCACTTGCCAAAGCAATAGGGGGAAAAAAAGGTACTTACTTCACCATCTACTTTCATATACACCGTGGGCACCACTTTGACAAAATACTGAAACATCATGGAAGCTATAAGCAAAGACAGAGAGACACGATTAATAACCAGCGAAGAGCTGGAAAGCTTGATTCACAGCTTAGGTAGACACAAATTGGTTTTGTTCAACTTGTCAGGGAACATGTTCCTGCACAACAGCTACTGGATGTTTTCAAGGGCAGTAAAGTTAATGTCTGACATTAGTTTTCCTTCTACCAAAGTGAATCTTATTCCTGTTCCAACTAAAACCAAAACTACTGGCATTTTGGCCTTAACTAAATGGAAAACTTCCTACAAACCAGTTATCTTGCTATAGTTTTACCAGTACAACTTCTTGAGAATTCTTATTCTAGCACATGAAAACCTTTACATTTAACAGCAATGCCCTAAGAAAACATACTCAATTCTAATGGAGCATCCTATATCAACTTCAGTTAACACTACAGCTTATTCCTGTAGAAGCATGTTTTTTTGTGATGAAAAGGAGGATCTGGATCAGTGAAGAAAAAAAATAGAACTTCTGCTGCTGCCTCAGACTAGCCTCTCCCTTTAGTTCTCTTAAGGATAATGGAAGGCAGGAGTTGCTTTGAAAACCTATTGTCTGTGAAATTCCGTAGACGAGATTATTCATCCATTTCTACAAAAGAAGTAATTCTCATATATAGTATCTTCAGCTGGCTGCAATAAACATAAATTTGACCTGCAGTCTACTTCTCCCACTTCTTTTCCAGAGCATGTCTTCAGTCCTAATTCCTCAAGTTTGCCAACTGGTTCTCCGAGTCCCAGGATGGAAAGCTTCAGCCTACAGAGAGAGTTTTACCAGCCAACTACAGGGTCCCTCTCAGAGAGTTTGTAACTCCACAGAACAACTACGGCATCAAAATCGTATTGAGCATTATGACACTTCTTCATTTTCCTGTATTCCATTTTAAGCACCATCCTTTGATTTGGATACAAGAATTAAAATTGATGGTGGAAAACTTAAAAGAACAGATTCAGGTAGGATTAACAATCCTATCACCATCTCAAAGCAAACGACTTCCTTCTCCAGGCTTCATCATATAACAGTACCCCAAGTACCTGCAAAGACAAACTTTGCAGACTTCAGTGGATCTAAAAAAATAACTAATTTCTGCAGTGGTATATAAAGTGGTACGGTCAGGATCTTTCATGGAAAATGCACACAAGCAGGCTTGTGTGAATAAACCAAGATTATAGTTTGAGCACCAGTAGCATGAGGAGAGAACTGCCTTTCCTTCTCAAGCCAGCAAATTGGAGCTATCTAGAAAAGATCAGCAATGTATCTCAACTTCACTGCAGCTGTGCAGCTGTTCCTGTTGGGTAGATCAACGTCAGGCAGACGCCATGGCTCTCCAGCAACTATCAATTAGGCCTTTTTTCTCTATCCTGCACCTTCTGGTTATCTCCTACTGCACACAGTAGCTAGACAGGCCTCTCCCTGAACTACACCTGATGTAGGCATTTAATAATGATGTGCTGTATTTGCTGTTATGCATCCATGAGCACTGAAGAGAGATCTTTTGGAAAGGTCACAGAATCAAAACACGGTGGCAGATTTGTTGCAGATGAATGGAGGCAGCTGTTCCAGAAAGAGCAGAAGGTGGAGGACTCCACGTTTTACGGAATGCTGTCCAGGTTCTCCGTAAAGACTGGGAACTTTGATCCTGTTCTCTTCTAACACTTACTAATACAGGCACTGAAAGAGGTTTCTCTCAGATGGCTTTTACCTTGCTGTGCAGTGACGTCCGTCCCATCCAGAGGGTTCACAATGCCTGGATAATCCCTTCCAAATGAGAGATGCTTGATGTAGTGTGTCATATTGATCTGAAACGGAAATGCTAACAACAACTCAAAAAACTGCACAGCATCTGAGGGGCAAGGTAAGTGGCCTATAGTTAATTATTTGTTTATTTTTCTGAGTGTGGCTCTGGAACAGAGACAGGTCCTCCCTTACTCTGCATGTCCTAACACCAAACTCCAAAGCACTTGCTCTTCTTTTTTTTATTCACGGGAGATTCCAAGATGTGGAATTTCTCTTTTTCCTGCTGGAAATCCCCAGATCCTGGTGGCCTTCCCTCTCATCTACAGAGCAGGCTCTCCCACCCACTCCTCTCCCTGCACCATGCGGTCAGCTGCCTCAGTGGCAAATGATACGGGTATCATTTGCTTTCCTCCCAGCACAAGATAAACTCCCAACAGATCCAGAAGCAATTGTGAAAATGTCAACCTTAGAAAACTGGGAAGTACAGATTAAGGAGCAAGACAGTCTCTGGAAGAGCAGACCAGGCTTGCCAAGCAATATGCAGATATCCCAGAACATATTTCAGAGTCCTGTGTGAAAGCAGGTCCCAGGTTCTGCTCAAGACTCATAAAACCAAAGCTGTCTGGGATCAGTACACTAGGATCTCAGTGTTGCAAAGGGAGGGAAATCCAGAAGGAAAATAGACAAAGAGAACTAGAACACAGTCTTGGGAACACTTACATTATCAAGTCCAAAGCTCTGTAGATCATGAACTGTAACAGAAAAACAGTTTAACAATATTGTTCAGACTGTGATAACAAGCATATCTATTTACTTTAGCTTATAAGGGAGCTCCTCTTGTTTCCATCGTGATCTCAAATGGCAATAAAATTGCCTGAGTTTCTCTCCTGCTTGCAGTAGGGCATGTGATAGATAAAAATGCTGCAGTTCCCCTCCTGACATAGACTAGCCACTGCTAGAGTGAAGGAAAGTAACTTTAATTTGGGGTTAATTCAGATTAGGTATTTCAGTCCTCACCTGAAGGCATTCTTAATCTAGGGCAAAAACAAGATCCCAGGAGCAAGCAAGGAATCTCACTGCTATCTCAGTCATCACCTGATAACACCTAACTCCCTTAAGTACTGTAAAACACAGAGGCACAACAGATCTAAACTAACAACTGAGCAGAGCACATGCCTTAATATCAAATGCAAGTGCCCTAAAGAAACCATCACCATCGTAGCAACTCTCAGCACTCTGCCTATCAGCCTTGTTACTGCTGCCCAGAGAACACATAGGGAAAGGAAAAGTCTTTGAGGGGACGGCCTAAGCAGAGTATTTGCAAATCACTTGTGGAGCCAGGCTGACTGTCACCAGCGCTAGGATATGGGGAATTTGGCCTCTCTCTGCCCTTCCTGCATGCAGCAATATGACGATGCTGGCAGCACCATGTGCCCCCAGAAGGGATCTGGCAAAGATGAGGGCAACGGGAGGCAATACCCATCTTTTGGTTGGCTGCTTAAATGACTCTATGCAATGCCAGAAGCATCAGTCTCAGGATGAAAGTGTAACTTGCAACTCAGTTTTGATATCGCTCCTACCAGGTTTATCCAAAGTCACACAATCGTCTTAAAGTAGCCAGAGCCTGTGGTGCATTTTAACAGGTAGATTTCTGAGCTCAGGAAGCCAGACCTCACCTTTCACCTTAGCAAAGAAAAACACACTTCAAAAATAATGGGCTATTCTTTTAGGAGCTGATGGAGTCAGATCACCAAGTGCTGCTACATTATTAACAAATATTAGGAATGCTGCTCCCTTTAAGGGTTTCTGATATACAGCCTAGCACAAGACAGGCTACAAAGCTAAAGAACTGATTGAAACTAGCCTCTTCTTTAAAACATTTAACACGAGTGTCCTGCAAACTCATTTTTTCCCATTAACACCTGTCAATAAAACACCAGAAGTTTTACTTGTATTTACATAAAACACTTACTAAACCCAAAGATATATACACACGAAACAGAGAATGTACAGTTAGAAAAGGAAATGCTAAGCCTAAACTATACTTCTAATACTCTGATCCAGGGAGAGGCCCTTGCATTTCACAGTTAAAATGTTCAGTTCTCAGGAACTAAGGCTGCCATCATTGGAATTAAGGCAATGGTTCTTGGAATTAAGGCAATGGTTCTGCAGTACAAAAAACTCAGTGCTGCACTGGCTTCAGATATTCCTGTTGCTGTCTCTGACAAGCATGCAGACCTATCGCTGCCACTAGCACAGTGGTTTTGTGTGTCTGTGCTGGCAACTGGATCAAAGTACTCATTTGGCTTTAGAAAAGAAAATCCTACTAAAACATGTGGAAATAGATATGAAATGGTGGGCAGGAAAAGGGAAGAAGGGAGAAGTGGCCTTGGGATTATGCTATGCTGTTTTTCTTAACAGTTACCAGCAACACCTTGTTTCATGCTGCAGTATTATTTGCACGTAAGTCAAGAGTTAAGTGGCTTAGCTGTCACTGAAGAGTCAAGTTCTGCTGCCTTTTGTACAGGCACCAGCAAGCTAACCTTCAGTTAATAACAAAGTTCTACACAGATCCTGGTGCTGGTGGATCTGCATTTAAACTGGACCTACAGCCAAAGGAATAAAACAGTCTTTGTCCCCCCATCTTTCTGTTGATGGCTTGCTCCTGTCCCACCCTTTCGGTCAAGAGAACATCAGAGAACATAACAGGCTGAAATGTAAGTATTGCTTTATGTGAGGCTATTTTTCCAGACAGAGCAGCTCCAAAGTAAGGTTAATCACACAGCCACATGCACACTTGTGCTGGCGCAGTGCAATGATGCACAGGGAGGGACAGGGATGCT
Source organism: Egretta garzetta (assembly GCF_000687185.1). Classification (NCBI taxonomy): domain Eukaryota; kingdom Metazoa; phylum Chordata; class Aves; order Pelecaniformes; family Ardeidae; genus Egretta; species Egretta garzetta. The sequence continues at coordinate 1,326,794 of NW_009258293.1, forward strand.
CCCCCTGGTAGCTGTGCTCCTAGAAACCTATGCAGGATTACAGCTTTAACACATATGAAGAGGGAGCTGAGTACTGGTAAGGCTGACAAATCTTACAGGAATAGCGCAGTACCAGAGAACTTCAAGGGCAGCACTTGAGAAAGACCAGTCATTAACTAACCTGTTATACTAGATTCACATCATGCATGACCAATTTTAACAGTTACAGCTATCCAAACCAAAATTTCCCCACTGTGCTCTACTATGCCTTCCACAGATAAAAAGCCGACTAATTAGTTTTTATAAAACTCATCTCTAATAAATGATTTACAACTCTGCAAAAAAGCATGATTTATACATTCAGTTTCTAAAACAGTCTTCCACCAGACCACAGGTTTATTTATCTCTGATCACTGAGTATTATGCTAAGCACATGTGTATATACTCTAGGTTGCAGATAAATGTTTAGCAAGCCATAGTTTACTTAAGGTAAAACAACAGGCTATTTACCCTGCTTAGAGAAGAAACAGAACAAGGAAACAGAACAGAAGATCTTAAGAGAATGTCAGCTAGGACCAGAGGCTGTTATTTCTGAAGAAACATTAAACACATTCCTTCCTTTCTGTAACAGCTTCTTGCTGCAGCTAAGTGCCTAGCTAGGGAAAATAGAGACACCTGTAAAACATCGTAAGTTTGTCAAGAAGCCTGTTTCTACATAACCTAGTTTTCTTCACTGTTTTAGTAACACAGTTTTGAGAGCTGCTGTCCATCTGAAGAATTCGCTCCACCTTGCATTTCTGACCTGCACCACCACAAAGCCTCCTTAAGACTCTGAAATTCAGTCCTTTACCTGTAAAATGGAGTTAACGGCACTTAGGACCACTCAGGATTCTGTCAATAAACACATTAAGACTGTGAGAAACCCAAGACACAGCTACCCAAACACATTGCTCCAAGGTGAGCTAGGACACCAGTTTTCAAACTGGGGATGAATTTTCTGGAGGAAAATATCTTACAGGAGCACAGTGGCAGGAAGATGATGAGTGGCATAAGGATGCATTGCAAAGAAGGGATTGAGGCAGGGAGCAACACAGAAAATATTGCAGCTAGGGGAGGGAGTGAGCAAAGCCGAGAGCCTGAGCCCTCTACCAGATGTTACTGGGTCAAAACACCACTTCTCAAACCTGTAATCACCAGGACTATCTTTAAAAAAATCCAATCGCTTACAAACCCTTGGAAAAACCTCCTACAGAGTATTCTGAGATTGGCAGCCTTGGTGTGTGAATTCCCAGGAGAAGTTCTCTAGCCTGTTGTACAAATGACGTTAAATGAGACAATTAACAGTTCTGACTTCAAAAGCCAGAGTTCTCTCCAACGTGTCACCATGACCCCCTCAATTATATTATCTGCACAGAACAACTAATAATCCGCCAACACATTATCTCCAACGCTGATACATTAAAATCATTTAAGACAAAGATTCTCAACCTTTTCCATCTGGTGACCTCGTTTACCACAGAAGAATGACCTGGGATGGCTCTCCTTTTAGCTTTCAGGAAATCTTCTCAAATCCCAGCCTAGATCAACAGCTCCTCCCAAAGGAGATTTATGGGCACAGCAAATAATAGAAATTACATTAGTTCTGTAGTAAACAGTTGGGGG
>NW_009258293.1:1328690-1342942 GCF_000687185.1 Egretta garzetta
GAAGAAGAAAAAAAAAAAAAACCAGCAAAACTTACTCTCAACAGCGTGCACTGCAAAAACGAGCAGAGTAGGAGAGAAAAGAGAAATAATCAGATCCTTATAATGAAAAGATACAGAGAGTCAGAGTGCGCAACATTTAAAACTCATACCAAAAAGAGGAAGAGTAATGTAACAGCTTTGCCAGTGTGCTTTCTAGGCCATAAAAAATGACTCCCTAGCTAGGCAAAGGACTGATATCTAGATAAGCAATCATTTAAAGAGTAACAGAGAAACAAAAATGCAGGAATTAATCACTAAAAGGGAAAAAAAAAAAACAGTGAGATGCCCACACACATTAAGTGAACTCTAAAGCAGCACGCCAGATAACAATGCTTGTAATGTTTAGATTCTTTTTCAGTCTTGCAGTAACAGAAAGATAATTTTAGGAAGTAACCAAAGCTATCCAGAAGTGCACTCAAGGTTTACATTCATGACATATTAACAATTCAAAGCTGGGTAACAAGTTTTTGTTCTTAATCAGTCCTGTACTGCTTTCCTGATGCACAGAGAAAGTAGCAAACCACGAGGTGGTGTTGGTTCATTCTGTTGCAAGCTCCCAACAAACGTGAATACCTGGAAGGATGGCAGGCAGGGAAAATGTATGTTTGGATGGCATATCTCAAAGGAGCTTAAGCAACCTCCTTTTTTGTTTGTTTCAAAAGACTGTTCACATATATTCAACACTGAGCATGACTAACCAATAACTGTCAGGGACTTATACTTCCTCAGGGATGGGCCTCTGAATCCTTCATATAGCAATTTCAATCCACTTTGCCAAATGCTACATCCCTGGTGGTGCTTCTACAACAACATCTTTTTTGGTATGGAGAAGGTATGGAAGGTATGGAGGGCCTCCAGGTGGCTGCTTGACAAACATTAGGCTTTCCCAACAACGGGTACAACTTGAGCTCTGATGGATTACAGTCCAGTGACAAATGGAAGTGTCATGCTTACGGTCTCCAAAACAGACTTGTTAAAACTTGAAAGCAGTTTGTACACCTGCACAGAAACAGGGGAAACCTTGCATCTTTCAGCACCAAGACAACCAAACTCTGCAAGGAGTTTACTAGTGTAAAAAGAAAAGTCTTTAGCAATGCTGAGGATAAAATGAGAATCTCAGCCTCCAGTACTCGGTTTGGGAATGAAAAAGGTTAATTCCCTGGCAGACACTACTTTGCGGCAGAAGTTAGAATAAGCTCACACAAACACCCTCTATGGAAGGAATACTGTTCAGGTGATCAACCAGAGGATTTGGATCTCCTCCACACTGAAATGGTATCCTCGACTGATGGAGACCGAGTCCCACGTTATTTTTTTTTTCCAAGAATGTTGATGGGCGGAAGAAGAGCCCAGATGAGGAACTGGTATCTGTAGGTCTGTGCAGCTAGTAGGGCTCCAGGAAAGGAACAGAGAAAGAGGCTGCACTCTCTGCAGAATAAAGAATTAGTGTCACTCGCTCTTGGTTGCCAGTGAGAAGATGCCAAGGGACCTAAAAAATGACAACCAGTCTACAGTCAAAGACTGCATGTCCTTTTGCAATTCAGCAGTCAAAACATTAAAATGTACATAAAATAAGAGAGAGTATTAGGGGTCATCCATAGTGTCCAAGGATGCCTTCAAACAGGTTCTGGCTGTCAAACAAATCTCTAGTAGAGAAGGGAATAAACTCTCCCTTAAGTACATAGGCAGAACATTAATGAAGATGTACAACTGACCCGTGCATTTGTGCTCTTGGAGAGCTAACAAAGCTTCGCAGATTTCTAGGCAGAGCTCGGAGGCTCCGGTTCCAAAGCCACCAACGTTGCAAAGAGCAGCTTACTTGGGTTTTTTCCTTCCACAGTCACAACCACAAATGAGGAGGAAAACAAATGGTAATGACAAAAATACTGCCTTGAGAAATAACTTCGCTCCTCCAGTTGACCATGTAGGGTGTAAGAGAACCACAAAATCCAGACCACATACAGAACTGCTTCATTCACAGAAATCACCACAGTCATTGAGAGTGTCTTTACGACAGAGAATGTCCTGATTGTTGTCATCAGCGTCTGCTTCTTTTCCAGGGAATTGAAGGAAGCTATTGATAAATTTTAAGGAATCCTGAAAAGCTCTCTGTGGTTGTCAATAAAGCATACCAGGCAATGTCTTCCCTAAAAAATAGAGATGGTGGCACCTCAGCAACAGAATGGTCCAAAGATAATCTAATGGATGAAAGAGAAGCCCTAGCTTCTCCTTAACTAGATGAAATATGGCAAGGAAGAAGGAAGTCATATGATGATCATCTCTCTCCTGAGGAAGCTGTCACTAAGGTCTCTCCTGCATGCTGGAAACCTGCTGCCGATCACCACAGCTGAAGCAGGAGATGGCTACTGCTGTACAGGCATGGAGAGAAATGGCAGCAGCGCCTGAAGCACAAACCTCAGGAGGTTAAAAAGCTAGATCATTCAATCATTCCTCTCTTCTCTGAGACAGGAAGGGGAGAGAGAGAAGGTGTGAACTGCTGCAAAGAAAACAGCTATGATATCCAGAATCACAAACAGACACAGCTGGTGCTGGAGGCTGTGCTTACAGAGGCACAAGTAGAAGAGGAAACTTCCCCAAAACCTGCAGTACCCTGCAGAAACTGAACATAAAACCTCAGTTTAGGATTCAAAGCCTGAGGAGAAGACAACAGTGAAGCAAGCCCAATCTCAGCTAGTACCAAATGAATAAGCAGGGCTTGAGGCTGTGTTGCTTGGAAAGAAGACTGTAAATATCAATGATGGTTGACTCTGGTTTTCCCTTGATGCAGGAGAGCACGACTACTAGTTTCAGTGCCAAAAAGTCTGCTTGGAAGTGCTTCAGTCCTCTGCCTAACAACCTGGGATTTCTCAGTGCAACTGGACCACATATGAGCTAAGGAACAAGACATTGGCAGCCAGTGGGACATTCAGGAGTGGGGGTCTTCTCTGATACTGAAGATGGAGCATCATGGTGTGGCCTTAAAGTGACCAGTTTTCAGTGCTTCTGATAACTTGGGATGAAAATCAGCATCACTGCTTGCTTCAAAAGCAAATTCCCAAAGTTTCAGCTCGGATTCTCTGGGAACACAGCACATGAAGGACAGACAGACAGAGTACCCATCCAAGAAGTACAAGCAGTATATTTACACACTAGCTGAAAGGTAATTAACCATTATAGATGGCACAAAGGCATAAGATCAGCCATGTGAATTCTCCCAGAGAGAACAATTTTGATGACATGAGATGACGAATGAATAGCAACACACACTAAAGCATCTAGTAATGATGAAAACTAAGATAAAATATGAGCAAAGTCTATTACTAGAGGTATTTCTGCAGCATAAAGTGCTCAGCCTCCAATGGTCAGCTGGGAAGCACATTGCATCTCCTTACTCATGAACCGACCAAGAGGGAAAGCACAGTAGAAGTCTATCTTTTGTAGATACGATAGGGGTCAAACTTTATCAATTTTTGAGTCTTTCAGTTAGGTATACTCGAAATGTGAATATGGATGGATAAAAATTGCATTAACCCAGCAGAGCCAGACCTTCTCTTCAGTTATCTAAAGACAGAAAAAGACCCTCCCTCAATTTCCAAATTATATTTCCTTCAGAGCCTGGGGATTATGAGAAACCAAAAGGAGTGCAAAGTTGTATTTAGTGACTGTGCAGAACAACGTACAAATAGGGAACCAACACCAAAAGAACATGAGAACAAAGGTTACATACAAGCATGGAAAAAACAGCCACACAAACAACAAGGGGAGCGAAATCATCTCACCTGGATTTAACATTCATGCAGACAGAAACAAAACAAAAGGGACAAAACAAACTGTTTTTCTTAAACATAGTTTTAGTTTTTCAGCATTTCCAGTGTTTCTGGTTCCTTCAGACATATGAATATTGCAGAAAGACAGGAAGGAGAACTTGTGTTAAAACAAGTGAAATGTCAAACACTTACTTTGCAAAAAAAAGACTATCAGGAGACCATCAAAGGTCCGTGGGGCATAAAGATCACCATGGTATAAGGTCACGTAAGATTTGGCTAATGGATTTTGCTGAGAAAGTTTGAGATGCTAGGGGCTTGGTTTTTTATGAAAAACCATTAGGACATTCAGAATGCCAAACACAAGTGAAATACGGTTTGAATCTATTTCAGCAGATGTTACCCTATTATTAACATGCTTGCATCTCTTAAGAGCATGAGATTCATAGGCTGCCCACTTCAAAACTTTGATTCTTGTTAGTCAAGGTACATGTCTGCATTAAAACACATATACATACCATATTGTCAATAAATAACTCAGAATCACCAAATGTGATTGCAATTAATAAAACCTGATGTTCAGGAAACTCAAGAAGAGCAGCTTCCATGAGGCTTACCCACCTATACAGCATTTAAAAATGAAAACAGTTGGAGAGCAATTGCTGGTAATTTGATTTTGGTGGCTACTCATTAGCATTAGGAAAGCAACTGAATTTAGGCTGTTGTATTTAGCTAATGTTAGCAAACTTGAATGTAATTTCAATTGTTTTTCCTAATCTAAACAAGGACCTCTGATCTTCTCTGTCTTAATGGAAGGACTTCTGCCAAGCTGAAGACAAAGAATCAAGGTTCATGGATGTCAGAAACAGGATGAACTCCTCTGGGCAAGGCCACTCCCTGCCTTTTACCTATATTCCTCTCACATGCAGCTGTTGCTGTCAAACCTCACCTCATGCTCAATTTGGAATCTATGGAGTAATATTTCAGGCAAACGATTTCTGGGGACAAAATACAAGTATGTGAGAACAAAAACACAGGCAAGGAGAGAGAACTGTGTATGGAAAAGGAAGCCCAAACAAGAAATGAATAATCCCTGAAAAATAAGACAACTTCTGGGCCACATCTGTCCTAGGGCAGCTACTCAAACAAAAGAAAAGGACATAAAGATTGAGCTATATGCAACTAAAGCTAACAGAAATAAAATTGCACCTTATTCAGTGCTGGTTCTGGTTTGCATGTGTGTTAGCCCCACGTCTCCTCTTACTACTTATTTGACTTTCTGAAAAAAGCAATTTCAACTTGCTTCTGCCCAGAAGAAGTTACAATTTTGAAGGTGTTAACACCAAGCACATGATAAAAGTTCAGATGTTCAGATCAGAATTACATTTATAATCAGACTTATGAAGTGCTTCTGAATAGGACCCTTCGCACCATGCAGCTGTAGATCTGTTAAACAGCAGTAACCCTCAGGAGAAGGCAAGAGTAACATTACAAGAAACAAAAGCTTGTGTGCTAGCTTCGGTATTTGAATAGTACTAAAAAATAAAAGTATGGACTCAGGCCTAACCATCAGCTGTACAAACATGGTATAGCTACTCCAATGTGAGGCAAGGACAGCAGTGCAATGGAACGAACTTTCCACAGTACTGACATTCTTCTTCACCCCCTTATTCTCTACTGATTCAAATTGGTAGGGAATAGAAGGCAGCAGCAAAAATATTGTCAGTCATCACAGTTTTGTATCAAATAGGTCTAGTAAAAGTATTATTTTCATTGGATTGTTAATGTGGGTTTTGATAATAATAGCTTGGAATATTCAGACTTCTCTTAGACATTCAGTTAAGTGCATTAATAGGACTAAGCCTTAATGTAGACCTTCTTAAATCGATCAAAAATCACATGCTCCTAAGTTCTTGTGTGGAATTACGATCCAAACGAGGTGTTTCCAGGGGAGCTCTGGAAATAGGTATCTCACAGAGCTCTGTCCTCTGACTAATACTAATCAAGTTCTTTATCTATAATTAAAGGGGAAAAAAACCTTCCTTCTTTCTGTAAACTTAAAAGCTGTCCATTTCCATCAGGGGTCAGGGAGAACTCCTTGGTTGGTGCCATGAAAACATTGCCCAGGAAAAGGTTGGGAAACAAGGGAAATCACGTGTTACGAGTAACTAGGAAAGCAAGAGAGAACAAAAGTATGAGAGTCATTATGCCATTGCCTACATCATGCTTAGCCCAGACCTTAATCCTGGGTGCAGTCTGATACCTCCAGACAGGGCTGAACTGAAAGAGGTTCAGATAAATCCAGCAAGGAAGCTCAGAGGTCAAATGGCTTCCACAAAGGACCATCTGAGTAAGCTGGGACTCTTCAGCAGGGAAAAGACATGACTGGCACAGGAAAGGTCTACAACATTCTGAGAGGCAGGGAGAAGAGTCAGCAGCGGCCATTCACTCTCTTTCAACAGAGGAACAAGGGCCATCAGCTAGTGGGAACAAGCAGAGCAGACTTACTGGACACCTTGCAACAGGGTGTTGTAAGAGCAAAACGTTTACATGGGTTCATGGTGATACAGGAAAAAGTACCTGAAAGAGAGACACTGAGGGAGCTCGACAGACTGTAACAGACTCAGGAGATCCCGAGAGCTGAAAACAGTTGCATATCGAGAAAAGCATTAGGAACCTTTTTTCCTCATTAAATAATGTGACAGAATTCCCAGAAAGTGGAAAGTTTGTCTGCCCATCATCCCTCCTCCTACTCCTTTTCATTGTCCTCAAAACACCAATATTCCTAACTTTGCCTCCAAAAGGTTTGAAGTAACTACATAGTCCTTTCTGGTTTTCACCTGTATTTCCCCACTGAATTTTCAATTCAGTTGTGTGTGCAAGACTTCTGGGGCACGTACAGGACCTCACCCACTCCTCTACATACACAAAGTACTTGCTCTCAGGTCAGCCAGCTTGCATTCATGCCTATTACAGAGAATAGATGCAATGCAGAGATGCTTCTTGTTAACTTAGATACATGCTGTGAAGTTGTAAATACTGGCTGTAGTAAGACTGCTGTTGTTATGCTAGTTTAAGCATACAAAGCAAGTTCTGCAGGAAGAAGTGAAACATTATTAAAAACAATATTGTGGGGAAAAACAGGCTTTCCCCACCCTCCCCAAAAGTGCTTCTTCATCTGTAGAAACTGTGCTCAAAAGCTTGCTTGTTTTTCTCCAAATACACCAGTTTCTCTCACAGAAAGCACATTCATATTCTCCCTCAAGCTTTACCTCAGTGGTACAGGTTAAACTGGAGTGAGTAATAGGAAGAGGAAAAAATCAGGCTGAAATTAAAGCTCTTTGTGAAACCTTTACTACAAATGTCATGCTTCAAAAACTTGATCAAGAGAACTGCAAACATTCCACTAAACCACAAATATTTTTAATCACATTCCTGTTAAAGATACAAGGCAGGGACTGGGGGAGCAAAGTCCCTCCCACTGTAAGAGATGATCAGGTTCAAGACCACCCGAGGAACCTGAACATACTATGGAACTCAACAAGATCCATCCCAGAGTCCCAAGGGAGTTGGCTGATGTAGTTGCCTTACTGCTGTGCCTAAGATGATCATGGAACAGATCCTCCTAGAAGCTATGCTAAGGCACATGGAGGATAGGGAGGGGATTTAAGACAGCCAGCATGGCTTCACCAAGGACAAGTCTTGCCTGATCAACCTAGTGGCCTTCTACGATGGAGTAACTACATCAGTGGACAAGGGAAAAGCTACTGATGTCATCTACCTGGACTTCTGTAAGGCCTTTGACATGGTGTGCCACAACATCCTTCTCTCTAAATTAGAGAGATATGGATTTGATGGGTGGACTGTTTGGTGGATAAGGAATTGGCTTGATGGTCACATTCAGAGTACAGTGGTCAATGGCTCAATGTCCAGATGGAGATCAGTGATGAGTTGTGTCCCTCAGGGGTCTGTACAGGGACCAATACTGTTTAGTATCTTAATCAATGACATCAACAGCAAGATCGAGTGCACCCTCAGCAAATTTGCAGATAACACCAAGCTGAGTGGTGTAGTTGACATGCCTGAAGGATGGGATGCCCTCCAGAGGGACCTGGACAAGCCCAAGAAGTGGGCCCATGTGAACCTCATGAGGTTCAACAAGGCCAAGTGCAAGGTCCTGCACCTGGGTCAGGTTGGATAGGGGTCCGAGCAACCTGATCTAGTTGAAGATGTCCCTGCTCATTGCGGGGGGGGTGGACTAGATGACCTTTAAAGGTCCCTTCCGACTCAAACCATTTTATGATTCTATGAACTACCACTATTATTCTAGCCACTGCATATTTACATATATACTTGACAAAGTCCTTTACAACTTAAATTTTACTCTAAAAGTTCTGAATTGCTTTAAAATTCTCCTGAGGTATTCCCCAAAATATCCCTTCCACATCCGAGATACCGATATTCAGGTCTTGGACTGAACACCTTACTTGAGGTTGTTTTACAGAAGAGCAGCAAACTTCTGTGGAACAATTGAGACTGAGACACTGCCCATTAACATCCTCGTCCAAGTTCTTCCACACCACACCTCCGGAAAACACTTTTCTATTTGTTCATGATGGTTCTAAACCTCTGTAACAGAACTTCAACAATATCCTCCCCACTGAGGCAGTGCTGCTGTTGTTATGGAATGCAGTGCAAAGGTATTCAAAGAAAACAGTCAGATACACTTTGAAGCTAAAGGTCACAATAAGTAGGAAAAGAAAATACTTTACCATGTACATGAGACTGTTGGAAACTTTTCCCTGGCGCAAAGTGGAAATTTCCAGCTACCTGCAGGAGATAGTAACCTTTCATTAAAAGGTCTGTATCTACATAAATAAAGCCGTTCTACTGGTGCTTGGATTTCTAAATTTTTGTTTAAACAAGATGTATGCCAAGCAACTCGTTTTAATAGGTGACAATATCAGCAGATATTGTCCTGAAAGAGAGGAGAATTTCCCCTCTTCCTCACAGGCAGTCCTGTGAAAAGCCATAATTACATACTGATGTTGATAATAACTGTTCTATGCAGATAATAACTGCATTCTATGCAGATTATTTTAGTGGACATAATAGAAGAAGAAGGAATTGAGTCTATTGGGAGGGAACGGACTGCTGCTGCAGGAAATACAAAAAGGTATCACAGAAAAGGGGTGGAGACAGTAACTGAGAGGGAGAGTGAGCAGGGTACAAAAAAAACCCCACCTTAATACAATAAATAACAGTAATCCTATATATACATCCATGAAAACAAGATGCATGCAAAAATAAAGCACTAAACCTACATAAAAACCCCCATCAAACCTCCCAAAACCCCCAAAAGACAAAGGTGGTTAAAGTATCATTCTGGACTCTGAAAAGGATATGCCAAACCTCCCTGACACTTACCAGCAATCATACATGCTCTCCTCTGGAAAATCTGAATAGCCCAAGCTCACATGCTACTTTACAACATTCATGTCTGTGCAAAACTGTTGATTGTTAACTGCAGAACTAATGAGAACAGATGTGCAAGATTCCAAGTGCCTAACAACAGCCCACAGAAATTTCCCCAGTGACACCCACCCTTGGACCCTTGCTACCCTTCAGCATTCCTCTTTGAATCTTTCCTGCTCATCACACTTTGTGATAAGAGGGCCCTGGAATGGTTCAGTACCCATGATGATGCTCAGATCACAATGTCTGGCTTCGTGAGTAAAACATTTACTTTCCAGAAGTAAAGAATGCGGTCTCCAGGAAGAGTGCACAAAGATGTAAAACACCCAGAGTCTGAATTAAAAACCAAACAACCAAACAACAAACCCAAAAAACATTAGACCGGGCTTCTAGAATGTACTTGGGTACGTAACGCGTGCATCCAAGTGTTCTAGGTTTGGTAACCTGCAAAATGATGGGGTAGTTGCACAGTCATCTGGTGTATCTTGTACTACATTTTCATACACCAGTTGCAAAAACCACCTCTCTGAGCTTTTTCAGCTTTGATGACCAATTCCGTCAGTCTTGCTGCTGCTGTTTTTCTAAAGAAGATAACATTTCACTCTCTCCAGCACCTCTGCTGGCAAGTTGTTCGTTACTGTTATCTCCAGCATCTGCTGGTGGCCTCTGGTTTAAGACTAGGAAGGGCAAGTGGGGCCATCTAACCTCAGAGAAGCTGCCTCCTCCAGAAACCTTGGCAAAAAAGACTCGTTAGCTAGACAGTAGGAAAAGCTAAGCTTCTCCAGCTGGCATGCTTCCTACCAGCCCACGCAACAAAACAGAGAATTAGCCCCTTCCCACCACTTCTCCGGACTCTCCCACTGAACCCCTTTACGGGCACAAGTACCTTGCTGAGCCCAGAGGTGGTTATATTACGGCCCTGTGAACACCTAAAGCTGGAAAAGGACTCTGTCTTTTCACAGTCCTCACCATCATGCAACAGGTGTGCAGCAAAACACATCTCTCACCTTGTTGACCTCTAGGAAACCATACACTTGGCAGCCCTCATTCTTCTGCTCTTGCATTTTCTGGCTAAACCCTTCCCTCTTGCATTGTTCTATGGTATCCGGGTTCTTGAAGGCCCAGCCTCGCCGCCTGTATGCTTCTCTGACATCGTCACAAGTATTACAACACCTGCAAAAGCACAAGCACCATCTTACCATCTTTATTGCTAGGAAGAGATGCTCCAGCTCAGAACTTGAATCCTTGGTGGATTTTTCTTCAATGAAGCAATAAAGCAAACATCAGGGACTGGATCTGGAAAGGTAGTCTAATGCTCCTGAAGGAGCTTGAGCTTCTTGATGTACTTTTTGAGATTTTGGCATACGGATGCAAGTTGTTTTAATGCAGTGCTTGAGTCTGAAGACAGCTTTGCCCATCCATTTAGACAGCCAAGTCACTCCTTGGCAAAGAAATTTGCTAAAAGACCAACATCAGTGTCCCACAGTTCTGAGCAATTTGGAACTTCCCTGTGCAAACAAAGCATCTGCCTGTTTCTATTCCTCCTTTCCTCTGTTTTTAGGACAAGATTGTCAACATTGGAGGGAGAGTTAATGGCAAACTTTCTACATTACTTTTTGACCTCTGGGTAACACCTTGGTCACCACAAAAAGACAGTTCTCTTTCTTCGTTCCGTATTTTGCTGGACCAAAGAAAGAGCCAAAAGCTTAAATCATGAATCCCTCAAGATGGAAACACCTCTGGGGAAGGACACGACTTGACAGACGGGACTGAACAAGTTACTACAGAGACAGTAATAGCGAAGGATAGCCCAGAACCTATGGGCTATCATGGATCCATTCTTACAGGAATTTGCATGTAGGAGGAATAAGAAACACCAAATTACACCTGTTGTTTGTGTGAGCAATAGATGCCTGGTCTTTGCTCCTGTAAGGATGCAAAGCCTGCAGCAGAAATGAGAAGGCAAAGACATAGCCAGGTTTTATTCCAAGACAGCTAACATAACAGTGAAATAATTTACACAGCTCCCCTCTGGACACCAAATAATCCCAGAAGAGATACTATTTGCTGCAATACAATCTTTGTGCTGCTGCAAAGGTAGCGCAACTTGCACTGCCCTTAAATAAGCATGTAGACAAACTAGACAACCTAATTCTGCACGTTCTTTACAATCATGAGTGCAGCTTCCAAAGGCATACCAAAACCACAACAGTTCTCATCATTCTCTCAACATGTGCCAAGGAGGATTTCATTGCATAGACCTTCATAGACATTTTGAGAAAAAAAAAAAAAAAAAAATACAAACCCAAACCCATGTATGCAACATAACTGTATTAATTAAAGTGCTAAGAAGATACAAAAAGCTGTAAAGGTTACCGAATGTCCTCTGACTCTGCCCCGTAGCAGCTCTCACAGCGATCGGCATCCAAAGAATTTGGATCAAACACTTTTTCTTCTTCTTTCCCCAGCTCTAAGACAAAGCAGAATTCAAAGTGATGAGGCATGTCTAGAAACGCTATCTTGTACTCTTGTTTTGTTCTACACACAATAACTGTTCTACACATGAACGCAATGATTTTGTGTTGGACACGGTGCATCCTGCACCCAAAGCCTACCTGAAATGGCACGCATAGAGCCTGTTGAGTTGTGACATAAGACCAAGAAACAGAGTAGCATTTGTCATCTCAAGAACACCTGACATAGAAAGAACTGGCTATGTGAAAGCCTTGCTGGACCACTGATCAGATGTAATGTGCATAAAGGCTTTCTTAAAACATTGTCTAAAGTAGACCCAATCAGTAAATTGCCACTAATGGAGGACCTGTTACACAAATAAAATTTTAAATAGCAGTCAACCACAGTCAACAGCACATAACGCATAACCCTGTCCCAAGACATATAGGAAACATGGTTATATATTGCTGTGAAACAAGATCAGAGTGGGAGTCTCCCAAGTGGAAAATTGACACCCAGTCCTCCAGGATGACAATGCTGATAAGGCACACATGTTAACCACTGCTCACTAGAAATCTCCAAGGCATTCCCACCTTCTTTGTGACTTAACAATTCTGCCAATGTCTGTGCCACGCAGGTGCTGAATGTGCAGCCACAGTACAGCTAGGGAACAAACTGACGGAGTTTTATGTTCTTATGTGCAGAAAGCTGAAGAGGTACTTGTAGTAGAGATGATGAGAGCTGGTGACAGCTGAAACCTGCCAAAGGGGATGAGATGCCTACAGAAAATTCAAATGGGACTTCTGTTTTGTCAAGAACCAAAACAAATATCAAAGGTCTGCAAATTTTGGAGTTAGGAATAAGTGAGCCAAGGAATTGTATGTCTAAAATTTTCAAAAACATTGGCTCTTATACTAAGAGGCCTCCTTAAAATTAAGCTGTTTCAATTCACAAATCCTGAAGGACTGGACCAAGTCTCCTGGGTTACAAAAGCCCTCTAAGGCTCACTATCTAGACACTGCTGCACTACCCTCTGTAAGCCTTGAAAAGATGACTCCTTAGATAACTAATGCTGGGGAAGGTGATAAGGTACATAGTCAGACACTGCTGAGGGGATAAAATGTTATCAGGGCCTTGTTTGTTGAGATTGGGAGGTACAACAGGTGGATGGAAGTGAGTATTAAAGATGTCTGTATTTTGTATTAGCCACAAGAAAAAAAATTAATTAGAATGTATGAAATAAGCATGAAAATCAATCATTAACCTTATTTCTTTAATCAAATACTTTATGGCAGTTATGATCAAGCAAACAAAAACTTCTAGGGAAATACACCCATTATTAAACAACTGTGTGAGACTTTCTTCTAAAGCTTATAACATTCAAAGTAGTTGAAAGCGCACTTAAGAATTCATTGTTTAAAAAGCGGTACAGGTTTTAATCTTGTAATTACACGGGAAGATAGAGTCAGAAAGAACACAGCTTAATAACTGCTATGCCTTGTCAAAGCTATGATTCCCATCATTTGAACAAGGACACCTGTACAACACATGGGGTATTTCAAGATACAACAACCAGTAACAGCTTTTTTAAATGTAATCAGCAGCTGCCTGTTGAGTTGTCTCAGAAACAGCATCCAGAGGTAAGGCACATGGTTTATATACTGTAAAGAAACCGCAGTACATAAAACTCTACAGGCAGTGTTTCTTGCTGTTAACATGGTCCTCAACTTGCATGCAGATATGATATGTGAAATTGGAAAACTTTGCCCACGTTAAAAGGAAGGAAAAGATAAGAACCACCAACAAAGAATTCAATCATTTACTGTCATTCAATGCAAATGAATAAGATGATGTCCAAGCACAGAATGCAACCTACCATAGAAATCATTAAGCTATTAACTATTTTAATGTATGATTAGGTGTCCTGGTTTCGGCTGGGATAGAGCTAATTTTCTTCATAGTAGCTAGCATAGTGCTGTGTTTTGGATTTAGTACCAGAAGAATGTTGATAACACACTGATGTTTTCAGCTGTTGCCAAGTAGTGATCAGACTACTCAAGGACTTTTTGAGCTTCTCCTGCTTGCCCAGGTGCATAACAAGCTGGGAGTACAGCACAGCTAGCACAGCTAACCCAAACTGACCAAAGAGCTATTCCATACCATATAACGTCATGCTTGGGGGGGGGTTAGTTCGGTCGGTCGGTTGCGGGGAGGCTGCTCGGGGCTCGGGGACTGCTCGCGGCTTGGGGACTGCTTGCGGCTCGGGACGGGCTGGGCATCGGTCGGTGGGTGGTGAGCAATTGCCTTGTGCCTCATTCGTTTTGTATATTCTGTATATTCTGTTATCATTCTCATTATTACTATTATTATTATTTTCTCTTATTAAACTGTCTTTATCTCAGCCCTCGGCTCTAACCTTTTATTTTCTTTCCGATTCTCTCCCCCATCCCACTGAGGGAGGGGGGGGAGTGAGCGAGCGGCTGCGTGGTGCATAGTTGCCAGCTGGGTTAAACCACGACA
>NW_009258293.1:1345824-1349196 GCF_000687185.1 Egretta garzetta
GCGGCTCGGGACGGGCTGGGCATCGGTCGGTGGGGGGTGAGCAATTGCCTTGTGCCTCATTCGTTTTGTATATTCTGTATATTCTGTTATCATCCTCATTATTATTATTATTATTATTATTATTATTTTCTCTTATTAAACTGTCTTTATCTCAGCCCTCGGCTCTAACCTTTTATTTTCTTTCCGATTCTCTCCCCCATCCCACTGAGGGAGGGGGGGGAGTGAGCGAGCGGCTGCGTGGTGCTGTGAGTTGCCAGCCGGGTTAAACCACGACATTAGGAAAAGCCTCCAGATACTACTTCAGAAAATTTGGGTATGCTTTACTAAATTTAAGGTCAATACTGCTATAGTTGCCCTTTAAATAACTGACTGAACATCAGTGTTACTAATAGAAACTGATAACTGGAGTTTAATGAAGGTGGGTGGATACTTCTGATCTAACTTGCAACACGGGTGATGGAAATCGAACTAGCCGTGTGCTTTGCAAACAGCAGAAGAAACTGCTTGTTGCATGCAATGCATCTGATCTCTTTTAAAATGCCTCTTCTAGGTGAGGCGGTTTGCTCCGTACAAGTTTCTCTTCCTCTCCATTATATATGCCTCCATATAAGGAGTCGGAGGAACCAGTTCAGACAGTGTAATCCTGATGGAGACTGGCAATACAAGTAAGGCAGGAGGCCTACATGTGTTAACAGAGAATTAGTTTTGTCCCCAGATATTAAATCTGGCCACAGCCTCTGAATACAGAAAGGCTGCTAACTGACACAACAGTAAGAACACTATCACCACAGCCCTGTGACAATGGGAGAAACTCTCCTACCTACCAATCGTTCAGCTCTTGGCTTAGTTTAGCCTTTCAACTTCAAGAACAGAAAAGTTAAATCTGAGTGACACCAATCAACAAATTTAGTTCATGCTGATACGTAGAACTACACTATCTCCCAGGAAAGGTAATAAGCAGCTCATGTTTTGGAAAGGAAAAGTCAGGAGAGTATTACTGTTAGATTGCAACACTTTGCCAGAATCGTTTCTGGTTTGTATCAAAGTACAATGATAAGTCGTAACATGTAAAAAATGTAGAGGAGAGGTTTAGGTAGCCAAGGACCACCTACTACAACTTGTGACTGATAAATCAACTAGCCCATGTTTAGCAGGTATGCATTAACACACACAAAGTAAAGGTAGGGAGATGCAAGTTTAGGCTTAAGGGTTGAGTCACCACAGCCTTCCCTGAAGAGAGGCTCTTTTCTCTAACCAGGTCATCTGATTTGTCAGCCCACTGTGGTTTAAAGATACAACCAAAGACAAGTTTTGCCAGAACAGTTGCTTGATTTCTAGTCGTAAAAGACCATTAACTCAGCAGCTTTATTCCTGAAATGCATCCAGGCATCCTTGTTGTAATTTCAGAGGGACTAGGCAAAGATTTGCCTTGCAGAATTGGCAAGTATATAAGAGGAGTCTGTCTGATCTGCCAGTTTAATAGATTTGCATGCTATACACTCTTCAGAAGTTGTGGTGTTTACATGCTCTGCAGCTGTCACTTGTTCCTGTGAATCTCAAAACAGGTACACGGTGATGGAAAGACTACGAAAGCATCCATCCAAGGAAGGCAGAATAGCATCTTACCGTGTCTGTCAGCCTCTGGAGTCACACGATTGCCAGCTTTATCCAAACGTTGTTTAAACAGATTGTGCTCTACATCCAGCTGCTGCTCTCCTGCTACGTCCATGGCATCGATGCTCAGATCTGAAACCAGCGAGCAAGGAAAGTGGTCTATAAACACACACTTGTTATGGCCTGTGGCAAGCTGAGGAAGCATTCAACCAATGAAAATACAGAATCTTTCAGCGAGGGGGATGAGAATGTGCCAAACTGGAAGAGTGTGCATGGTTGGGGCCAAGTCATGCATAGGGAATAAAACACACGCTGCAGCACCCTAACTGACCCTTCCAAACACAGGGTTTGGTTTGGTGTATGAGAAAGACCGTTTCCAACTGCCACAGAAAGCGCTACCCTGAAGGCAAAAAAACAAAACCAAACTCCTCAAAACCCATAAGCATTTTCAGGAGCTAAGCTTAAAATTGGTTGAAAGCTGCCTCCTACCTCTACCCCCTCACCCTTCCCCCTTCAACATCAGCACATTGCCTTGTGATCCCTTTTCACCAATTAGATCGAGAAGGTCTGTGGTCTCAGCCTGGTATCGAAGCACCATGATGCTCTATTCCAAGACTGACAGCTCCTCTGCACAAAGCAGCAGAGACTTCCAGTCTCTCTGGCCTTCCCACAGCCTTTTAAATGTGAGGAAGACCAAAGACCAATAATATCTTAGGTGGTCAGAAGGAAGTCAAGCTCACTACATTTAGAGCCCAATGTATTACCCAAAGGAATTACTACAACAGAACAAGAGGCAAGGAAGATTAGTGTACAGGCAGGTGATGTGCACAGCAGTAATACCCAGTAAGGCTTGCACATTTTTCCATCACTTCATCCTCCAATTTTGTTTCGAATTTAGTTAAAAGGTAACCAGATTATTAACGCTCATTCTGATTTTAAAAATTTTGGAGAAAGGTTATCACCTGGCATTTGCATTAGAGTCAGAATTTAAGCACAAACATCATGGAAAAGTTGTGCCACATCAAGTAACTTCCAAAGGAGAATCTAAAGTTTTTCAACAACAACACAGTCAAATCTTGAATCCCAAGCGGACTCTGTGCCAGGTTTTTCAGTATTATGGTGCTCTCTGACAAAGTACACCACCACACAGAAATGTAAGTGGGTTTATACCTTGGCCTCCTTTATAATCTAGAAAAATAATACTGCCTAACTAGAAGTGCTGGTTTAAGCGCCCAGCGGGCCCAGCTGGAATCACTGCGTAACCACATGCAATCACCAATTTCTCCCTGCCCATGGCCCAAGCAGCAGTGCAGCATGTAGGAACACCAGGCACACAGAGCCTGTTGGGCCCTCGGCAAGTATGAAAATTATCGCCAATATGCAGAAGTCTGACTCACAAGCACAAGGCATATGTGGAAAAATAACGTCTAGATTGATCTTCAGTTTATCTCCCCTTGATTTGTCAACGTACAATTCCGGATGAACCTAGGAACAAAGGAAAAACAAAGAGTCCTGTTTCCCTTGGAATGATTTTTAAGACATGGGATTTTCAGGACACCTGGGCTGCTACCTCCCACACCTTCCATGCTAGCTGAACACTTGCCATTTGTAAGACTTTTAAAAAAGAAAATAATTTGGGAATCTTAGCATTTGGGGTGGGGACAGGGGTTCCTGCACTTGCTTTCCTTCCTTTGTATTGCCTGCTTGTAGACAGCTGAGAGCCTCACGGGAGGCCACAGGCGAAGCTCTGCGCCCAGC
>NW_009258294.1:0-3242 GCF_000687185.1 Egretta garzetta
TTCTCCTCTCAGAGTGACAAAAAGCACCTTACGGTCACTACAACGCGTGTAGTGTAGAAGAAGATAACTAACTTCTTGCTAAACATTATTGTTTACAATGACAGGAGAGATGGCGCTTTTTAGCTGGAAGGTAACAGCATTCATAGTGAATGCCATTCTGCCCGGTCTCTACCAAATAAAACTGACATGGTTTAAAAAAATAGAAAGGATTGACAGATGTCTAATTGCTGGAATAGCAATAATATCTAGGGAAATGGATAAAGGAGTGATGCAATAATTTCAACTAAGCAGTAGTTCAATCAAAGAACACTTTTTGAAAGACAGTTTGAAGATCAAAGCTGAAGGTAACAACTCTGCAGTCTAAGCTGTGAAGTATACTCAAGTCAGCTGCTGCTACAAAGCTGCATTAAGTTACTGTGAGCATCATAAAGGTCAGAAACCCCCCTCCCAAAACCTCAAGTCAACAACAATATAGCTAGAAATACAGTTTGTTACAGCTGATCAAGAGAGCCAGGAAGGCAAAAAGCTTAGAAACTACAAAGATTAAGTCAGCTATTTATAGAGAAGCAATTAGCAACTTATAAATGTCTGAGTGTCTGTACAGTAAGTTACTTGAAGCACATCCACCACTCTCACTTAGCAGTATAAGGAAAAAAAAAAAAGGCAAATAAGGTAAACAAGGAATAATTAAAGTGTTACTACTTTAGCCACTAACTATCAAAGCTCATCCATAAATATGAAGAAACATTGAGGCTGCAAGCATTGTATTGCAGTACAGTTTCTAGAAAGACGATATTCCATAAAACAACTCTGCAATTACAAGGAAATGGAAAACGTGTGTTCAAAATAACCAGCAAGCTGAGTCATCAGTGTTGAGGGGAATTTCAACTGGTAAAATATCCTGTCTGTACAGCTTTGTACCATGAATCTCATTTCAAGAACATCGCTGGATGTTCCTTCTGTTGACAGAGAAAGAACATTCGGTAACACTTTGTATAATTACACTTTAATGAAACACTGAAGTTCTTCCTAAAGTGTTACAAAGTTATAATACATTTTTAATATAAGTGTAAAGGCAAGCCTTTACATTGAAATGAAAAGACATAGTAAAAATATAGATTAAAAGTTACTGCAGCAAAACAAAGTAATCACAATTACACTTGTGGATTTTTTTTTTTTAAGAAAACCAGCAGTATTGACCAGCACAAACAGACAAAATAAAATACAATGAGAGTTTTCTTCCTCTGTATTCGATCAAGTAGCACTGCAACAAACATTGATTTCATGCATACATGCAGAGAGGATTTTAAACTCTGCATATAGTACTAATTTCGGCTTTTGTACAGCCCCATTTGCAACACATTCCTGCCAAACCCAGAGATTCTCGTTTTCTTCTGGGATACCTAGCCCAAAGATAACTTGACCCCATGGGGTTTGCAATTCCTGTTCCTCCCCGGTCCTTCTGAACAGCTTCTTCTACCTGGCGAACAAGTTCTTTCAAGTCATCTGCCACAGGTAGATATTCATTATAGTCATTTGAACTATACAAGTCCTTAAACGTCTCCCATCCAAGAAACGGGCTGCTTCTCTGCAGCTGCTCCACTTCAGGACCCGAAATTGATTGCAGCTTGAAGTTCCCCAGTAGTTTGTTACTTGCTGTTTGCGCAGAATCTGTTTAAAAAGAAGACTAAGTTCAGACTGCAGGATAAGTATCAGAAGGACCATGTAGCTCTAAGAAACAGCAATAAACCCCATTCAGTTAGTAATAAACAAAGCACTGCTATCTAGAACAGTCAAGTACTGCAGAGTCTCTACTCCGTGATTTACTTACAGCTTACTTTTAGGGGAATCTTTATGTTTTAAAGGCTGTGCTGCCTGTTAGACATGGAGAATAGACATAATGAGGTATAGATATCCTATCACAACTGCAGTGTTACCGATACAGAAGTCTCAATATTCCTCTAGAAACAAAATTTTGTTGTAAAGACACCTACCCAGAAACCACACAGAGCTACAGCATGTGGCTCATGATCAGATTAGACAGCCTCTCTCCCATGCACAATTGCACAAACTAGCATCATATGAAGAACAAACATAGGGAGGACTAAATCAACAAATACTGGTATGTAAACTGCTTCTTATAGATTGTATTTTTCTATAGCTTTTTTCAGCTGATGCTTTCCACTAATTTCTTTCATTTCTCAAGGCAGAGCAGAGGCTCGCAGAATTTACTTAGAAACACACTTTGTCTCACTGAAGTTTTCACAAAAATCCAGCTCTATTCCCTTTCACCTCATACTCTTCCTCTTGGTTTTACTTCTGCAAGGCACATGGCATTGCTTAGTTCAGCTAATATAAAAAGCAGCTCCTTCGATTCTTAAGTTAAAAAAAATCCCAACTAAGCATTTGTCTTGTGGTTTTAACACTGTTGATGTTTTTTGTTTCAGAAAGCTGAAAGAACATGAGAACACCCAGTGAAGGTTATCTTTACTTTAATATGGCTAATGAATATATCGTAGCTAACTTCCAGATAGAACAGTACAAAAGTAAAAGTGGTTGTAGCAGTTACTGTCTAATTAGTAAAGTAGCTATTTAGTAGTCTTTTGGGGCAGGGAAGACTTTTAGTTAGGCAGCACGCAGCACAGCGGGGGCTCCTTGGTTACTGATGCTCTCAGAAGCTACTGTTAATAAAAAGGAAAACAAAGTCCACTGGGAAAGAACACAATCCCAGCAGAGGCTGTATATATGCAACTTGTTACAATAACAAAGGTAACTTGTATTTTGCTCAACCTGTTGGGAAAAAGAGCCAAGCAAAAAACTCCCGAGGCGCCTGAAGTCCTGGCTTCATTAACTGCCTGAGGTCCAATGTTATTTCATTAATAGCACATTTAAGCAGGAAAAAAAGAAGCTCTTCTGTTGCACATTTTAGCCATAATTCCAACTTTTGTCCTTGTTAAAAATATCACTATTCAAAACATCAACATAAATGAGAGTCATCCTTTAAAGTTACCCTGTTACATTGCTCCAGTTTGAGGACACAGCCAAAAAACCGTCTGCTTACAACTTTGTTAATATATTGGACTTGGAACACGCAACAGTAAAATCCCCCGAGGAAAGTTGCACCGAAGATCCCTGAAGCAGTTCTTGCTGTTTAAACTGTAACCTCAAGCAACGGAGAGCCCCCTCCACCCTCCAGCGTGCCGACTCTTTGGCACAGGGCAGCACAAGCGAGTGACAACCCC
>NW_009258294.1:4630-15388 GCF_000687185.1 Egretta garzetta
GGCTCCCCAGCGGGCCGGGGACGTGCTCCATCCATCCCCTCCGCCGGGCACTCTGCGGCCGTCTCAGCTTCTCCTGTGTGCGATCAAGTACCGGTTGCCGATGCCCCCTCGAGTGACTCTTAAGACGTGAAAAGCTTCTGCTCATCTGTTTTTTCCCCTTGCAGGTCTAGAATCTGCAAAACTACTCCTACATCCTAAAAGTGTTGGCTGAAGCAAAAAGGCAGGAGCAAGTAAAGTGAGATAAACATGCTTCTGCAGAACTACTTACTTAAATTGTGGACATCTGAGGTGGGATTTAAAAGCCTGAATTCCTCTCGAATTTTTAGTTCTTGAGACTGATGTTCAATGTTAGCTGTAGACACCCATGCGTGCCGAGAGGCCCCGGCTCTGATGCGCATGTCCTGGAGCTCCGCGCCCGTGTGTTTCACCAGCAGCCCCCAGCAGGCTCTTTCTGACAAGGATGGTGTTCTTCTGACCCACCAAGCAGGACTATGCGCCCTGTGAAAATAAACTTTGCTTTTGGGTTTGTTGTTTGGTTTTGTTGGTTTTTTTCTGGCACATCAGGACAAGAAGTGGCTGCTGGCTCCTTTTATAAACAATCATGCCGTGGAAAACCAGAAATGTTCATCTCTTTAGAAATACGAAGCTGTTGTCTATAGATCCTTTTGCGTCAGGGCTGTGCTTTCTATCTATTGAGTACTGTTTGTGCGTAGAGAATACCCCTCAAAACTCAATCTAGAGGGAGAGCACAAAGACGACACGCGTCCACAGCCTCGTGTACAACGGTGAATGATTCACCTGTGCTGGCAGAGAACAGATAGACCCGTGTGTTTTACACTGAGCTGGACCTAGAAAGGGGCCATGGAGGGCTAGAATAGTGAACAACCTACAAAGTTGTCTATGCTTGGACTTTCTTTTTGGTCCGGTCTTAAATGTTTTAGGCGGCGGTACTGCTTCAACAGTAGACACTAGCTATCATCCAGGCTGTTACCAGGATGCAGCCCACAGAAGTGGAGGCTGCCAATCTGAAATTTTTCCTGAAGAACAAAAGCTTGATCTGCTTCTCCCTCAGTTAAAGCCTTAACTGCTCTTCTGCTACAGACAAGTTCTGCAGGGGTGATCACAACTTGCGTTCTTGAAGACAGCATCAGCTTGATCTTGTTGGGGTCGTGGACTTTTTCTGAAAATACCCGCCACATCAGGTGAACTTACCTGTGGACCATAAGCAGTCCTCTAGGCAAGGCCATTGTTTTCAGGGGCCAGAGAGCTGTAGTCGTGTGCAAGGGCAATGAGGGGTTGCAATTTCAGGGCAACGAGGAAGGTGCCTCTTGAATCAGGCAGTGACTGACCTGGTGCTTTATTTATTTTGTAACCTAATAGTATTTATTTTATACGCCACTTTGATGCCCATACCCAATACTGGAGCCAGTCTTTAGAAGCAGCAAATTGTCGGATGTGTCTTTCTCAGAGTTTTTACCAGGGAATTTCGAGAGAGGTCCCCAACTAGCAGGCTGATTTGTCAATCTAGCTGGAAAACTCATGACTCTCCACATGCTTTAGTTTCAAATTTAACTGGACCATCAGTTACTGTGGCACCACACCTAACTATCCCTAAGCAAAGGCAGGTATGATGGTTAGTTTCTTTTGTCAGAACCTCATTTTTGCAACTGTCTGAAGCATGTAACCTCTGACTACAGCTGCTAAATGGCAAGCACTCAAGAGGCTGGAAAACAAATAGTTCAAACCAGTTTTTCTGACCTGCCCTGCTTCTTCGTCAGGGCCACTGAATGTGAAAGACAATGCCTTCCATGGTGCTTGTTGGTAGGTGATAGAGCACGAGTTGTCAAAGAGGCCTTGGAGGGAATGTCTTTTCAAGACATTCATAACTCCTCAGGGGAGCCCGCACTGCGGCGCTCTTCATTGCTCTTCTTGTTGAAAAGCATGGGCTGCGAGTGCTCTCTTGCTACAATTAAAAACTGCAACAACAGGCAGCGAGTCAATGAGGTTTAATAAGGATCGTATCTGAATGAGCTGGTAGAAGTTTGGCATTGCTTTATGCTACTATGCTTCACGCAGTTTCACTAGCAGGGTGTTTTTCCTCTAGCCATATTTTAGTAACACTGCCTTTGCATCTTGGGGTTTTGACTACATCTACTGTGATTTGAATAGTAGGTTACAAAGAAACTCACTATGTTAGTTGTGCAACTGTAAATCATACAGGATTTTTATACAGAAAACTGGCAATCTCTCAGTAATTTGCCATGAATTCAAATCAAGTCAGAGGCTAGGTTTGTTTATGTTTGTCACATCTAGAAAAACTACTTCTACTCCAAACAATATGCGCAGAGCAAAATAAATAACTTAAATACAACCAATCTGAAGTAGCCATCCACCTGCTTACTGTTTGTATTATAAAGGACAGACAACAGCAGAGCAAAGAAAGGAACTTCCATTCATGATCTGTAGGATCTCACAAGATAGGTACGTCCAGTGTGCTGTCTCAATGCAAACGTTTTGTATTTTTTAGTTTCCTAAAATAAGGTAAAGATGATTGTACCGTTTTTCTCCCTTGCACTAAATTTTGAATCGGCTGGCCAACAGCAATCAAAGTGTATAGAGGGTAGAGGATGTTTCTTGAAAACAGGTGGCGAAATAAAAAAGATACCCTTTAACAATACTTTGATATGAAGGGCTTATTCACACATTAAATGTCAGACAATCTGCACAGAAGATCAAATGTAGGACAGAAATGCAGTCTTTTCTCCAGAGACTTCATTTCAAATTCATGCAATTCACTGCTGCAGGAACTACTTAGTTTTTAAAAGTTGCCCAAACTTGCATTTAAAATATTTCTTAAGTTTGCTTAGTACCAGACAGGATTCTGCAAGAAATGTGAAATACCACTGCACGCATGTGATTGGTGACTAAGTACCAGTGTTATCCAGCTATCTCATGTAGGGCTTCATCAGAAAGTGATTGTGGCTTTTAGAAAGCACTTTGCCTTTAAGAAAGCCAATAGTTAAAAGGTGAAGAAATCCAAGCTTTTTTATATAATGAATTCCAAGACTGAGTAAGCAATTTAAGAGTAATGCAGAAACAATCTTGTTTGTGTATGTCCACATAAGTGCTTTCCCCTTCGACTTTTAAAAGTAATGATAAGCAGTCATAATCATAACTTCAAAACATTTAGGAAGGGGCTGTAAGAATTACCTTTCTCTGTCATAAGGAAATGTTCAGAAAAGTTAAATCATTCATCCAAGGAATAAAGGAAGGGGCCCAAACTGGACCCCCCAAAGTAACTTTGCTAATTTTTCTCAAAAATACTCACGTATCCCATCAAAACCAGATTAACAAGGGAAGCATGGGGCAGGCAGGGGTGGCTCGCAACTAGCATGCACTTTCTGGGATTCTAAATGAGACATATCCATAATGAGAACAGAGAGTTTAATTTTGACAACCTGATCATGACTGACTTCTCACTTCCCCAGAAGAATCCTGCTCTGAGTGACACTGATTCAGGACACATTGCTATCAGACATTACCACCAGAAAAACCAACAAGATTAAGGTGGTAAGAGTAGTGCCCTCAGGTCAGAACAAGCCCCCCGCCCTGGCTCCCCCCGCGCAGTTATTCTTCCTTCTCTTCCCCAATGATTAACGAAAACAAAGACAGCTGCTGTGATATATTAAAGTAAGTCTTACAGCTGAAGCCAGTTGAGCACCAATGACAGAAGGGGGCAGAATGTTTTAGGTGTTTTATTTATTTATTTATTTCTATGAGTACAACCGGTACAATGACTGCAGGCAGCTTGAGCTGTAACCATCTATTTCCCTGAAGCAGACCCTTGTCAAAGGTAAGCTTTCCTGCTTTCTTCCATTGTTCTCTGAAGGAAATCACAGAGTTCAACCACGCTGTAGCTGTGTATCTATGTGACAGACTGGGCTGGGCACATGCAAGCATTTTGATTAATACACTGGCAGTAGAATAACTACTCAGTAACAAAGAATGAGCATCTTCAAAACAAAAGCATACATTCACCAAGAAAAAAGCAAAGCTAACAGTAAAAAATTAAGGCAGCAAACGTGACTAACCCTTAACTTCTTGACAATCTTTGGCATGTTCTATGTAGCCTGTTTAAATCCATTTCTGGGTTTGGCATTAGACTGTCCTGCTTGGAGCCTGATGTCACTGTGTAACACTGAATTAAACTTGCCCCATTTCCGTCACTTTTTAGTGTGGAGTCTTGCAATGGACTAACACTACGGATCTAAGTTTAACCTTTGAGAAAAAAAAAAATCAAATTTAGCTAGGATGGAGTAATAAATAGCTATCCTATTATCTCCTAAAACTGCTATCTGGGTCATTATTTTGCTTAGCCTGCTTGCTTCCTTTAACACTGCCTTTTGATCCAACACCACAGCCAGCAATCTATTGCAAACACACAGATATGAATTCCTATAATTCACAGTGGATAGGCTTAGGGTATTTCCTATTTTTCTAGGATTTGTATGTAAAACTGCTGTACAGACTATTAAAACTGTTCTCTTGTAAAAATGTCTTTCATAGGATGAAAAGGTGGGTTAAAAGGCACAGGTGGGGACATACAAGTACCCAAACAAGCTGGTTTAATTGTTTTTCTTTTATCAAAACATGAAAGGCTATTATAACTTCTTCAAAAGCAAGTTAAAGCCAAGGTGGACTTCAGAACTTGGAGGGAAAGGTAGTAGATGATCTGTTATTAAGTAAGCAGGGATACATATGTACTAAAAGCAGTACATAATACAACAGCAAGGGGTGAGGGATTACGTTATAGGACAGGCAGGAAACTTGAGGTGGTCTCGGGCTGCATTTTGTGAGCTCACAGAACGTGGGTAGCACCATAGGCTGAGTTTGGGTAGCAGCACAGGCTGAGTTGAGGCATGCCTTCCAAGGCAATTAAAGTCACTGCCTTAAATCCTAAATGTATCCAAAATGTACACCAAGCTATTACAGCCAAACAAGCTACTATAACCCATTTTATCACTCTGCACATTAAGATGCATCACATTTGAAATCTGTGACAGATTGTATGTATCATTAACACGCAGATGACAGAACCAATTACAGAAGTGATTGAAAACACAAGTGAATGCACTTTCAGAAATGAATCTTAACACAGCTATGGAAATGGCTATTAATTTCTACATTGAGAAGCTTTTGTTTTATTATACATTCACCTGTCTTATTCTAATGACATTCTAATTTTAGTCACGTAGTCTTCAAAAACAGATTTGGGGCATTATCTCCAGCTGGAATTTAATTTTTAACTCAATAAACTGTCAATACAGACTTAGGCTTAATTCATTACTGGATGCTTTTTGCGCATTTGCTTTTCACTTCACAATTAGACTAGTGCTAGAAGAGTTTCCATCCAAACCACAAATTAATCTGTCTTTAAACAAGATTTCCAATACAGAGAGATGCATTTTTTTGGCCAAGTGTGACATCAGAACACTAAAATATACTAAAAGGCATGCAAAAAATCCCTCAGTTTTTCAGTACTTGTAAAGCCCCTTGGATCTGCCCATTACAAAAACATACATTAATAATTTTGCTTGCTGTTAGCTGAAGTTAATATTCGTCTTAGTAGTGAAACTCTGATTTCATGTAAACAAATTATCCTGAGTTTCAGAATGTCAAGCAAGCATGAAAAAGATTCAGGAAATAGCTACATAATTTGTTTTCTCTTTTTCAGAAATTATCTCTGCTCATACTTTAATACAGTTTTTCCTGCAAGTAAAACACACAGTTAGCAAGTGACATGTTTACTTCTGAACCTACTTCTGATAAAAGCTGTTTATTCCAGAATTTGAAGCAGAGATGGTGAGTTTACTGCCTAAAGAACAGCAAATAAAAGGTGTCTTATTTTTCAAAGTTGACTGCCTTCAAATTGAGCTGTGCATCCTTAAATATATTTGAAAATTATGTCTGTATTTATACAAATTTGTAACTACCAATTAACTTATTTTTGTTGATTATAGTAAATTTGGTCAGTACCAGACTTTTTACTACAGGTGAAAGTTATTTTCAGACTCTAGATAGACAGTGGAAATTCAATATTTCATTCTAAACAAGAAAAATATACTACAGCAACAATGGATATTTTCAAGAGACACATACAATATGAAAATCATTCCTTTAGTAAGTACTGATTTAAAAAATGAATTATATTTTGATTTAATAAAAGCTCATAGTTTTCCTGAAATTGTAATAATTCATTTACGTCCAAACCCACCACATTACCACCACATTTCAGATATTAAGCTCTAATACCATCTTCCTATTTTTCTATGAAGAACTTGCTCTGAGATCTTCTGATTTTCTCCAGGTCTTCATAAGTGAGCGGTCCTTTCGGCAATTCTAGCAAAGTGCTCTGTGTGTCCAGTATGTTCTCTGCTTCACCTTAAAAAATAAAGAAATTAAGTAAATTTCCTCACCTTTACTGTGAGAAAGGAAGTGAAAAACCAAAAAACCAAACCTGACTAAGCTATTCTCGTTTGGGCCAGAACAACAAAATACCAGGTCACAGCTATGTATTTTACAAATGAGCTGATGTCAATGTTGCATTAAAGTTGTCTTTAAGGAATTAAGGACTGTATACAGAAGTGTTTGGTCTGAACTGAGAATCTGCCTCAGGCTGCATTTGTTTGAAAGAACTTCAGCCAAAACAATCAACTGTGCTGCTGTTGCCATTTCTGTTAGCCCCTTTCTCCTAAAAATGACACTACATTACAGCAATACTTCGTTTAGAGACTTATTACACATGTGCTTTGGAAGGGAGTAACGCAATACAGCAAGGACTTAGCATCACTATGTACTTTGTACCAATCCCATACTGTATTTGACCGAGTAGGAGTCTGAGAAGAGGGTGGGTCAGACATACACCTAAAACTGTACATAAGCTTTAACACGTAAATTCCCTGTACAGGGTATCCTACGCATGCCATATTTGGGCACAAATTTTCTGCTTGTCTCAGGCCTAGGCTAAAAGATTTCAGGCTAAAGGCAGAAAGTGGGTAGCACAGGACTCTAAGCAGCTCTGGTCAAAGCACACTGCTCACAAAAAGATTTGCTAAGACAGTTGCCATAACACGCAGTCTTTAACAGCATAGCAGGAAAAAGCTGTAGGGTGCAGAAAGCTCTGCTTAAGGCTGGAGTGACAACATCTGGGACAGAGAATCCAAAAAACAAAGATACAGACAGAACATCATACATAGGTTGTGGTGGTCTGATTGAGATAGAAGAAAGGACAAAGATTAGGCAAGGAATGTACTTGTTTTGGCTGATGCCATTGGGCACAATGCCAACAATCTTGTTTACCTGTGCCTTAACTCCTAGCTTGATGATCTTTACAGCAGTGATTTGAAGCTATACTTATGTGCAATAAGCCTGAATGAATACTGTAATGCAGACAAGACTATGGTCATTCTTTAAAACGAATCTGAATGCTGAAATCTCCAACTGAAACTCTGTTAGTATTACAGTACTTGGGATCACGACACATCAGTAATACCCAACAGGATGACACTGGTCACCACTCCCAGTAACTGGTAAGAACACAATGTCAGTCAGTTGCATACAGCATGTGATTGTGGAATAGCAAGAGATCTTAGGAGACAGAGAGATGTTACAGGTAGACAGATCTCTGTGCCTGCCACTCACAGGCACTGGAGCAGATTGCCCAGTCACCATCCCTCTCACGTAGCTCAGGATACAAGCAGTGAGCTATCTAAATCTTGGAAAAGGTACTCAGCGTTTCATTGCTTAGTGGAGAAGATCTGTGCGGCTGGAAGCTGGCTATATAATCTCTCCCCTCCTAATAAGTTGTCTGAAAAACACCTCCAATATGTACCTGGACTGGGAGGAAAAGCAGAGCAGCAAGGTCAAGAACACAGATAGCAGGTCCATGACTGATTCTTAGTGTCCTCAGCCATTCAGAAAAAATAGTGCACCTGAGGGCTGTTCTGTAACCCTGCCATCCCCAAAAGATTCAGTTCAGATACATGGTCCTGGCATGCTTACAGCTCTTCAGCAGCACAAGCAGAACTCGAAAAAGGTATTTCCCCCTACGTCCTCAGTTTTTACTTTAATTAGCCCAAGTTATAAAGCAGAGAAAACCCCTTCCAATTTCAATGTGGGAAATAAGCAATCATGAGAAAATGTTTGGACAAGTAGGCTAGAGACAGAAGAAAAAGCTAACTGTAAGCAAGATCAGAGACAAAATGCCTGGTGAAAGAGAAATAAGAGAAACCTTCTAGGGGTATAAACTGATTCCAAAGCATGAAGGACAGCAGATACAGGGCTATTTGATCAAGGTGGTTCAGATACAAGGAAGATTGTGCAGTGCGGAAATAACTGCAGATTAGGAGAGGAAATTGGCCGTGAGGCTCAAGATAGGCATACCCTGCAGGAAAGAGACCAGTTCAAGAGGGAACAATAAAGGGAATGGAGTATACATTTGTTACTGCATCACAGAGATGAAACGTGGCATGCATGAACGTGGGCAACCAGAGAAGTGGTTGAGAACATAGTATGGGAGTGGACACAGGGATCAGCTGAGTAATAAGAAGCAGCATTGTGGCTGCAGATCAATTGTGTCATAAAACCTTCTCTTAAACTACTTAAGTTTAATCTTAAAATAAAAATGAACCCCTGAAGGTGATTTCCACATAATTAGGAACCTTCTTCTGATTTCCAGCTCAGATTCATTCAGGCTAGTCCACTTCTTTTTATTCTAGTACTGATATTAGTAATTAGTTTAATTTCCTTCTCCTTCCTTCCTTTACCCTATCCTGCAAGTAGGATCTGTAGACCCAAATCTCTCATGTCTTTTTACAAGGCTAAACAAACTAAACACTTTGTTTTCTCTCACAAGGCAGCTCAGCATTCCCTGATAATTTTAACTCTTTAGGAATTCTAGATTCCTTACACAGAGGTGATCCAAATTACGTATTAATTACCAAGGAAAGTATACTGTTTTTCTGCATCAATACCTTCCTATCTGTACTAAGGTTGTGGAATATCCATCCCTGGAGATAGTCAAAAGCCATGTGGACATTTTCCAGGGCAATTGGCTCTAGGTGATCCTGCTTGAGCAGGGGGGTTGGACCAGACAACCTCCAGAGGTCCCTTCCAACCTCAACCATGCTGTCATGGTAGGAAACCCCACTTGATGTTTCTAGACTTGGCTTGACTCTCATAATTTCATCACACTACTTGATTACACTCGTTATGTGATCACCTAATACATTCAGGTTTTTCCCTTTTTCTACCATTTCCAGCTGGTGAGCTCTGACGGCAGAAATCCGTATTAGTCTCTAGCTTCTCTCTAGCTTCTCTCTGACGTTCTTATCAAATTGGATCATATTTTATTATCCCAGTTCTTCAGTTCATCCATTCTTCTTGTACTATAGTTTATTTCTGTCCATCATCCACAGATTTGGTTGGTATAACCTACTCATGATTTCAAATACAAAAGCAGACCAAATCTTGAGGAATATTGCTAAAGCCTATCCTTTCTCTTTAAGCACAAACCTTTGACATCTTCTCTTTATTCCACTACTGCTTACCTGTCTACTAATTTCCATGTGCTTCATGCTAACTTAATCTTCATGTGATACCACATTAAACGCTTTCATGTGTTTATAGTAGGTCTACCACATTTCTTTTGGAAAAGAGAAATGATTTTCCTGGAAAAGACAGAGTTAGTTTGGAATATTTCATTTTATCTTATTGTCCATTTGGCTCCATAGCCTCTTTCCCCAAAAACCTTTTCAAAAGCCTTGCATACTGCTGAAGTTGCCCTATTGGATCTGAGGTTATGAAGATGACTTTTCCTATTTGGAAAGCAATGGGATACAACATTGCCCCTCTTCAACCTATACAGGGCTGCATGGTCCTCAGTAAACACATTACATACTCTTGCCATGGGGTTTGCATTATGATATGCTTACTCTTTCAAAATTCTGGAATGAAAATGGCCTAATTAAAAAAACCCAACCTATTAACAAATCCTAAATTCCAAGTGTTCCTTCTGCACTGTATGTACTAATCTCCTTTTCAACACTCTGATTACCATGAGCCACAGAGTTTTTCTCCCTCTGCTTAGCTGCCTCTTCATATTAAAATCCAAAGAAATGTGTTTTAGTGGGGTTTAGGAAACGTTTGCAGATATATGTTGCTGCATCACCTAAGTATATTTGCACCTGTAGGCAGCAGGAAGTATCTCAGAGTTTGTTTAATTAATCTATCATTATTTCAATGAAGTACACAGAGTTGGGAAACCTAGCTCTTAGATCTGGAGGCTAAGACCAAGAGCTGAAACAAATTTTTTTTTTGTTTCAGTATGTTTGTGTCAGTAGTAGGCAGGTAAATCAAGCTAGTTAACCAAGATGATTTGTGAAGTTGAAAAGCCATGGCTGAATGCTGTCTCCACTTACAGCACTCACCTAGCATGTCTCCTTCACTAGGAATCGGAGCTAACATAAGTGCACCTCTGTAATCCTCAACATCCATCACTTAATCAGATCTGCCACTGGCAACTATGAAGCAAGACCCCACTTTTTGGGACTCACCTTTCTTTTTTCCATCTTAGCAGGGCACTGGGGCAAGATGATCAGCTGATGACGGTGTTTGGTCACGAAGGTGTAAGGGCATGATTCCTGTCCATACCCCTTTATCTGCTCTTACCATCCCCATCCCCAGCCAAAACAGCAGGAA
>NW_009258294.1:15415-20307 GCF_000687185.1 Egretta garzetta
ATATGGAAGGAAATCACTAGATTTGTCATTTCTCCCAAATATGCAATGCTTACTTCAGCTGTATTTACAGACTTAAAATTCATATGTTTTGAAACAAGAGAGGCGAAATTAACAAACAGTTTTAACTGGAGGGAGAGACCATAAAAGGGTAAGCACTCTTGACTGGGAAAGTATCTGATTGTAACAGAGAAGAAAATAAATGAAAGAGTAAGATTTTTGTCCAGAAAAAAAAAAAAAGATAAAATCTATTGCAAGTTTTCTCCCAGCCATTCTAAAAGGATAAGAGATTATCTGAAATATTAAGCTAGGTTCTATGTGTGAACCAGACAGACTTACATACACATACCTTTTATCCTTTGCAACAGTGTCCCATAGCCCATATCATACTGATATGCAAATATAAAGCTTAAGGGAACTATTGGCAGTAAAACTCCTGGGTTCTTCTTTTTTATTGCTCTGTTTAAAAAAAAAAAAAAAAAGAAGGAAAAAAATATTATTTAGGACATTCAGCACATCAGCACTGTTAGTTTAGGTTGACCTTGACTGTCTAGGACTTGTGTATTCTTCTACACTCTCTAATCAAAGAACAAGTTGTCTAAATTTCCTCAGAAGTATTTGTCTTCTGGTGGCCTTCTTGCTCAACTGTTAACCCAAGGGTATTAAAAAAAAATGCTTCAAGGGAGTTTTGAATATATCTAACAAAAATGGGATCATCTAACTCGTGTAGCACGCATGTGCATATGCATATATAACCACCCAGCCACATGCAAACATGTAGCAATCAAGATATTATGTTCAGTTCCAAATGCATCTGAGTCCATAGAGAACACATAATGCATAAGACACATTTAACCTGTACTATGTACACAAAACCACAGGTATTTTCTACATTCTCTCTAATCATGTTATAGCACAAGAAAAACGTGTTACCAAACAGAAGTCCTATAAGGCAAGTTCTTCCCTGTGCAATACAGCTTTATTATCCAGGGCTTCTTCCTCTTGGGTTAGTTTCTTCACACAAATTTTAAGTCAACGGATTTCAGAACATGTCCACTTGTTTACCAACATATTAAAAAACCCAGACAGGGAGGATTTGTTGCTCATTAATAGTTCATTAAATCACAATACAGACAAGAAAATAGCATGGCTTTTAAACAATCCCTCCTTTCCACACACAACTTTTATTTTACACTGAACTTTTGATACCTCAGCTGTATCATTTTATTGTCAGCTGACATATCTCTGCCTTTAAGTCTGCAGTACAGACAGAACCAAAACACATCTGGAAGCAGACAGAAATCAGAGTCACTTTGCCATCTGATCAACCTCTGAGCAGTTACTGGATAAAAATAACTTCCAGTTATAATGCAAAAGGAAGATCCTGCATCACAGAAGTATAAATGTAATATATTTTCTGTTAGGAAATAAACTTCATACCCAGCTGTTAAACCTACAGCAGCAAGTCCAAAAAATGTCCCAAAATATTTGAGAAATTCCCGTGTCCAAGCTATCTGCATGGCTGTTTGTCTCTCTCTCATCTGGTTCTGCATCAGTAGTTGCCTTTCCAGCTAAAGAAGGGAGAGAGATTAAAAAAAAAATAAGTAATCCGTTTATTTTAAAGACTGATTTTTACTACTTTTAAGTTACATGCCCCACTAAACATACTGGTACATTTCCATTAAATAAAGGTAAATTCAGTATTTCTTAAAAGTTCCTCTCTGCTGTATAGAACACCAAAAAGAACAATGGTCTTTCCTCCTTGGAGTGATGCAAAGAGTAAGAACTGTGCCAAAAAAAGCAGTCTGAAACCAGAGTACAGAAGTTAGTTAACACAGTAAGAAGTCTGCTTCTTCCCATTGATGCTTATAACACTTTGTTTTTAAAAAAAAAAAAAAAACAGAGCACCTGAGTCTAGCCTAGCTAAATGAGCTGCATAAAAAGTCCAACAAGGTACAGGAAACAGAACACCAGCTCCCTAAAAAAGTGTATTCTAGAAATGAAATAACAAAGAGAGAATTCAGAAAGTTCTTTTCTCATGCATCTATAAAAGTAATTAAATCTGTTCTTTTCTCCTGCTTTCTAATTCAAGAATAATTTAAAGGATTTGTAATTACTTAAGGTTTCCACCCATTTATTCATCTCCATTACTATTGATTTAGCCTGAACAGAACAATTTCTGTTAAATTGTTACTAATTATTTCTTCAGACTATGTTGATCTTGCTATCTTATTTCCAAGCTCATTCAGTACCTAGATAGGTAGAATTAATTTTTTAGACAGCATCATAAAAAAAGGACAAATCTAATTACATATAATTGTACACAGTAGGAAAAATAACATTCACTGTAGTCTCACAATACTACTTCATCTGTTTCTTTTTCCTCAAGACTTACATTGCAATTGTTGTTCTCACAAAAAATATCAACATGCTCTACCTTCCTGATATCCATAATTTTCAGATCACTTTTTTTCAGAAGTAATTATATAATGGCTGACAAACCACTTAATAATATATCAAAATAATTAGATTTTATTTTGTCACCTATGAGACACTTGGAAATTCTAAAGTAAACAAGCACACTGCCTGTTAATTAGTTACATTGTGGTCCCCAATATCCTAAGCCTGGTAAATTGCTGAGGGTTGACGTGACAAGATAAAATAATGACATGTAATATCAATTTAATGACCTCTATTTTCCCCTTCAATTTGATTATGTGTGTAGTTTGCACACGTGTGAAAAGTATTAAGGGATCCTTTGTTTGCCTGTCAGCACAGATAAGGAGCCTACGCTTCCAAGATGTACGGTATTACCCTAAATTAGCTTCAATTTGAAGAAGTACATGGGGAAGAAGTGGGACAAGGATATGCTGATGAAATCTAGGTCTTGCTAAAAGGAAACTTAATGGAGAAGAAGAAAAACAGTTTAATATGCAGAGCCTAGAGAGAAATAAGCATGGAATAAAAAGAAAACTGTAAGTCTAAATCTACAAGAGTAAACTAAAGGATCCTAGCATTACTTCTTTAAAAAAAAACAACAAAAAAAAACCCCAACAAAAATGCCTCTCACCCAAGTTATACTTTGACAGCTCTGTAAAACCCAAGTACTGAAAGTTAATTACTAAGTCACAGACACTAAGGTCAAACAAACACCCTTCTGTAGGAGCCTGTCATACCAAATTTCAGAAGCCCAAGGATACTTTAATGTATATCTACAAGTAATTTATACAAATAACTTAGTATAAATGAGAACAACTTGTGTTGTATATTATAAACAGCAGCCAGATAACACAATCAAACAGTTTTTCATATTTTTTCTAACCAGAAGGACTTTTTTTTTTCTTCACTTAAAGAACAACCCTCAACTTTCTACACAGTACCCCATCCAAAAATACGGCGGGGGGGGGGACACACGACACCACATCAAAAAATGATCATATTCCTTTGCTTTGAGCAAACTTCTTCAACGTGGATGTAAAATCTTACCTAGATGAAATACAAGGCTGTATTTAAATTAATTTATGAAAAAAAAGATGCGTTGGAGGGAAGCTTTAGACTGACGAATCTTAGAGATAAGCATTTTATGTTTACATGGGGAAATGTAGCATAGCCAAGAAGAAAAGGTTTCAGAGGAATCTCGATGCACAGAAAGCAGTAAGAAGTAGATCTAGTGATGTTTAGCTAAATTAGTAATTTAATTCTTGCTATTACTGAAGTTGCATGATGTAAACTTCATTATAACAACACAAGATCTATTTTGTCTATAAACTTACAATATAGCACCAAGAAAACACAGATGTTTTTAGGGATGCTAAGTAATCTACAGTACTGCTGCAGAGGTTTGCTTTTAAATCAATTTTTACTCAGTCCTAAGTTATACCAAGAAAATCTAATAACAACACACAAACATCACTAAATGTGCTCCAAAATCTCTCTGAACCTATGCAATCTTATGCCAAATGCAGGAATACCTCTCCTAAATGCCAGAAATGCCCTTTGTTCTGTCCTTCTCTATTCTGGGGGGGGGAGGAGGAAATCTTCATTCTTGCTTTCCATTTCCAAAATCAGTTTTGTCACTTGGCATAGTTTCATCTTGCCAAAACAAAAGACTATAGTGCTGTAGCTGTAGGACTGCAATGGGAATCTGCATAACAAAGAGATTTAGTCAAAGTGTTCCAGGGCAATTCCACACTGACTTCACTGGATTTCAAGTTTTCCTTAAGGAAAAGGAAAGAGAAAAGTGAGCAACAGTTATGGCCAAAGTTGTCCCAGAACATACTGCTTCATTGCACAACTTACACTTCCTGGAAATAATTGTAGAAAAAAAACAGTTCAGAGTATGCCTGAGCTCTTTTCAGAGAGCACTGTAGCCACTGCACTGCTGAATGATGTTGGCCAATGCTGCCATCAGATTCCACGGGTGGGCTCCAGCAACGTGTGTTCGACACAGCAGGGAACACTCCTCTGGCAGGCTCTGACAGAGCACCTACCTACCATGTGACATCAAAGATTGCTTTAACATGTCCAGACCTGACATCTGATCAGCTAAATAGGTTTATGAGCAATGTTTGACACTAAAAGAGTATATGCATTTAAAGGAATTTTGGATGCTCTAAATTGCAAAATTAAGCACCTATGAGGGCACTCAAGCAACTCTAATGTAGCTCAATCTTTTAAAATTTCAAAAAAATCAGGGGCAATATCCTTGTGCTTACCCATTTAACATACCAATCTGAACTGAACATCTTGAACTCTGATGGTTTTGAATGACCAGGATAGCCTGATAGGCTGACTTTATGCTGGCAAACAACTATTGGTAGGTCATGAGGTGAAATTATTACATTAAGATTATGTTAACCTTAAGCAAGTCAGGATCTGAAAGCAGACCTATGTAG
>NW_009258294.1:20750-33545 GCF_000687185.1 Egretta garzetta
GAAAGACTCAGGAGTCCACCACAAAAGATGACTCCAAATTAGATAAAAGATAGAAAACCAAATCATGTTTGACTGCAGTTCAAATCAATATCCCATTTTCAGCTTTTAATTTCGTAGCAGTTGTGTCTTATTTTTCTCCACATGTGTCCTATTGAAAATGCCAGCCACACTGGGGTAGTAAAAGGGTAGAGAAGGCTTTTGACCTGTTAACATGCAGATTTTATGACAAAGGCCAAATCGTATTGCCTTAGGACTTACTTGCAAAGATGTTCAAGATGACTTCCCATTGTGGCAGATCAGAAGCAAGAATTAAGAACGGTAGGTATTAATTTTACTGCAAACCATAATTTCACATGTAGAACTCTATAGGCAGTAAGATAATGAAAACGTGTCTCATTCAGACTTAGCAGAGGTGTGCTGTAGCTTATTCAGAATAATCTTACCGATGGGAGAAGTTGACTATTGAGGAAACAAGCCACAGGTGCACATCATACACATCAGGTGAACAACAGTTCTCTATCCAAATGCCACATCTTAGGGAATAAATTCTATTTCATTTTAAATACACAAGCCTTCCATCTATATAGTCATAAAAACTTCAATAGGGACTGTTTATATGACTATGCTTGCATAAAGACTATAGCTAAAAGGTGTCAAGTGCAGATTTACCGTGGGAGGAAGGGAAATGCTGTAGTTTTCCCATCCAGGTTGCTGTGCATGGCACAGGAGAGCTGAAGCTGTGATGTGGATGCATGGGTACACATCCAAGCATGCTTTTCTATTACTGTTAAGAAATCATGTCCTGCAACAATCAGACCATGCTTTAGAGAGACAAATACAAGTACAATTAATATCATCACCTTAAAAAAATCTACATAAATTTCTGCAAGTTTAATTCCATAATGAACAGATTTTCTTAAATGACAGTAGCAACTTCTTTACTGGTAATAAATATTGATCACATAATTTTAAAATTTAAGTTTAGTATTTCAAAATAAAGTGGGTACTAGTAGCAAGTAATAAATTTTATTTTGTAACACTCTCAGGAGGACCCAATTAGCAATAACGTTCCCATTTTTCTTTAAATACAGCTAGTAGTTTCTCAACACTGTGTGAGAAACTGTAAGGGCTGATTAGCATTTCAAGTCTGCCACATACCAACTGTTATAGTAAAAGGAAATCAATCTGACAAAATGAAACATGACAGATGAAGAGAAGTGAGGCAGAGAGGGAAAAGGTCAGTTACTGTGAAACTGATAATGCTAATAAACTAGTCAGTGGTAACCATCCTTATCATTTCTATTGATTATTCTTCAGACTGTCACAATGATGTCAAACCACAGAAAAGAGCATTTATACCATCATTTCATTGATTAAAATCTAGTGGGAGAAATTTCTCATCTGAAATAATTTAATCAACTTTGACAACTTGCAGAGAAAAAAAACAGTTGTCTCTGGATCAGAAGCCACATCAGCACTGGTAGATAGATTGGAAATTTCTGATACTTTAGACTCTTAGCTTGTTTTCTCTCTTTCTTTCTGCCTTTCTGTTTCATGTTCAGATGCTGTAGGAAGGAAGAGATGGTACCTTGATTGTGCAGTAAGGTTATGCACAAAGCAAAACAAATGGGATGCAAGGTAGTGTACAAAGGCTCAACAGAAAGGGAAACTAGAGCCAGTGCAGAATGGTCTCTCCTCTTCACTGTCCATGTGTATTAAACACAATTTCTTTGATGTATTTTGTGCAGGCCAAGAGGTATCTGGAGCGAGGAAGACATAGTAACCGGTCCTGGATAAAGCCTCTGTTTGCAACCTGATATATTTAATGCCTCTCCTGGCAGATATGCTGTTTTCCCCAATCCCTCTAAAATAGTGGGCAGGACAAACACTTGGCTTGAGTGTGGTTGTGGCAGTAAACCTATTTAGGGAACTGTATTTCATGTCACCATCATCAACACATAATTACACTGACAGCCTGGTAAACAGATATTCAGACAGAAAAGGAATTAATCTATCTTAGAAGAATTATTGGCCAGATAAATACACACAGTCTTTGCCTAAGTTTTGAAACTCACTATCTAAAACTAAGAAATAAGAAACATGAAGAAACTGTTGGAATATCCTTACACACTTGTTAAAAGAACCTCCAGTTTTGTCACAGGCTAATCTCTTGCACACCTGTCATTGGCCACAGCTACTGTGCTTGTAACAGAAGGCTATTTTCACTTACAGTTTTTCAATGATCAGAGACTCTGAAAGTGTTCTTTAAACAGCTAGTAACTTCTGAGTGGAAATAGGGCTTCATTTTTCAAAACATGGCAGTCATGCATACAAAAATCTGCAATTCACTTACAAACTGCATATAAAAGTTGGTGTGCTGGTAGTATAGCTAAGTAACTGCACAAACCCCTTGCAGTAGCAATGCGCCTGGCATTTCATAAGCAGATGAAAGATTAAAGGCTTATGTGACTCGTCCTAGGTGTCATCCTTCCCAATCAATCTGCAAAACCAGCAGCTGCTACAAGCGGTTGTCTAGCAAAAATAAATGGAAAATAGAATAGCGATACCTATGTTTATGCCTCCATTGTAAGCCACCAGAGTGCAATACAGAGACGGAAACTTGTAATAATTGTAGTGTCTGCTTGGTTCTGTGACCAGCATGCACACAGAAGTGTCAGGAAATGGGCCTCCAGATCAAGCAGTTAAAATAAATCAGACTTAAAAGTTTTATCCTGACACTTCAAAGCTTGTTTGCAAATATTTTTTACATCAAGTACACAGAGCAATTAAAATTATTAGCACTGCAAGAAACTACACTCCCTAAAAAGAAAACTCAATTTTTAAAGCTTCCAAGCGCAAAGACACATTACAAAATGTTTACAAGCTAAGAGCTATGATAGAAAGAAAGGGGTCTCACAATATTAGCCACAAGCCAGAATAGAAACTGCACTGTAAAAAAATATTTTATATTCCTGTTGTTGTCAATAATTTACAGGAATTACATGCCACATAAAAGGAAAATTACACTAGAAGTACCTAAATCCATTTGATGTTTTAAGCTGTGCAAAGGAAAGGCTCAATCCAAGGGGGTGTGGTATGAAAGTAAGATTTCTTGGCAGTAACCTAGCTTTTCCATACTTGTGCCATGTGGCCTTTGAGCAATGAACATGCAATGGATTGAAGAATGGTGTCCTCCACCTGTATTTAATAATCTTACCTACAGAGTAAGCAAAGTTCTAATGCACAGTATCAGTGTTTAGAATTCTCAGGAGTTTTATACAAGCTCTACAAAGACAATATGAAGTAACTGGATAGCAAGTTACATAAAAAATGGGTATCCATGCTATAGGAATAGTAAAATAGATGGAGCAGTATAAAATAAAGAGTTAACATTACAAGAGCAAGTGATTCTGAAATCTGACTAACAACTGAGTAAGTAAGAATTATTCAATTTGTTATTTCCATCCCCTGATAATGCCTATAGTCATGCTCCTCGTGTGCATCATAAACCTGGTTTTTAAAAAACAAAGTAAAGGCTCAGAACATTGAATCAAAAATGAAAACCAGAAGAAATGGCTGTAAAATGATACTGCAGTATGAAGGAGAGTTATAATACCAACAAAACCTGCAAATATGATGTTTCTTCCTATCAATTTCAGGTTCTGACTTGCAAAATTGCTGTGGCTCTCTTTACACAGTTCTTATTATGGAATTAAAATAGGTCTAAGATCTCTTTTGTTATCCATTGTACCTCCTGGGCTCTTATGATTCTGCTTATGATAGAAAAACAAGTAAATGGTCAGATTCAACTTCAGTGGACTTAACAGCAGAAGACTAAACTGGTAGGTTTGCTCTACTAAGAAAGAAGAAACTATGAAAAGTTCATAGCATTAAAGGAGGCAGCTTCAGAAGGCATTTTTTCTTTGAAGTCAGTGAAATCCCCTCAAAAAACTAAGCCTACACGTGTAAGGGTTGGCTGCAGGTGCACCTCCAAGCAAGACAAAAGTTTTACCTAAGCAAGCTACACTCACAATGACATGTACTAGTCACAGATATATCCCAGCAAAAAGACTGGCAGAACTGATTTCATTGAACGGATTTAACTAACGTTTGCCTCATTACTGCTGGAGCAATCAGTCTGTTTTGCATCTCTTGCTGGTAGTGCTTGCGTGTTAGAAATAGCTATTAAAATCCACTCTGTGTAAACCACTGCATTTATTTCTTTAGACTGATCAGGCAGAATATATCTCCCAGCTAATACCAGCCAAACTGGCTTTTTTTCCGGCGAGATAGATTGTTCTAATCTTCCTCAGTATAGATAACATTCATCTTGTTCTGTTCCATTTGATGCCCACAAACTAATAAGGATATAGGATTGTTACCAGAGAGCATTTATTTCCTGAATTAAGCCCAGATCACCTAAGGGGCAAAACAATTTTTCGAATGCTTCAAGACAAATGGATTAGAGATGCCATAAACACTACTAGTGTCTTGTCAATAGAAAACAAATCTAGCTAGTTCCGCCCCAAAGGGAGAAGGATGATAGTAGTCAGGAAAGTGAAAGCTTGCTTACATTTTACTTCACATGGAAGAAAGGGAACAATTGTTTTCATTGCAATAGAACTTTAAAAAAAAATCATCTTGACTAATTCTCAGTGAAAATTTTAGAGAGGAAAAGATTATGGACTGACAAAAATCCTGCAGAAAAATACTCAGTGTCTAAGATATTAGGAAAAATTAAATTTTTCAAGTATCATGAAGGTGGCTGATCATTTACTAATAAAGATAAGTTGGCAAATCTGTAGATCATCACACAGTTTTATTAGGCACAGGAAGGACTCTAGAGAAAGCAGCCTATGCAGAAGTATGTGTCAGTTCTCTTT
This sequence comes from Egretta garzetta, assembly GCF_000687185.1. Taxonomy (NCBI): domain Eukaryota; kingdom Metazoa; phylum Chordata; class Aves; order Pelecaniformes; family Ardeidae; genus Egretta; species Egretta garzetta. Next base: position 25,634 of record NW_009258294.1, read on the forward strand.
CATTTTTGATCAATGAAAGTGATAAAGCCTGAGGAGAAGCCTTATTGTTCAGAAACTCATTGGCATTTTAACATTAGCCGTTCTTCTTCCTGCCAAGAATCAAAACACAGCACACATATGCCTTTCAACAGCCACCTCATTTTATGATCAACTGATAAATCATCAATAGTATTTTGACTGAGTAATGGGCTAATTGAATCTATTAAGAAAAACCCAACAGAATCCCACACTATTTGCAAATATACTTCAAATAAAAAATAAAGCATCTCCCCTTGCCCTTACTCATGCTTTCTTAAACTCTCTTCTTCATTCCTACTTTTAGCTCATTACTCAAAAAGCACTGTAGGATAGAGACAGGAACACATGAAAGCTACAGGTCCCTATCGAGAACAAAATGATAGGCTTTTTAGGTCAATTTGTCTTACCTGTCTAAGATGGAGTACTATTAGTGTACTACAGATCAAACAGACATTAATATTTCCTTTTTCAAAACATTTGTTTTCTTCTCCTCTGGTTTTCTTTAATGTTTTGCATTTGTCTTCAAGTTGAATTACAAAACCAGAACACAGCCCAATGCCTAGTTTTTCATAAAACTCCTTCTGACCTATCTTGTAATAGCATCTTTACATTCTTAATACATTTTTAACTTAACTGAAATAAAAATTATGCATATAAAACCTTCACCTCAAATACAAATTCTTTCCCAGTTTAAAACTAACTGGGGAGAGGAGGGCAAAGGACATCATTGAGCTGCCTGATAAATAAGTCAGGTTTTCCTCATCTCTCCCTCACAAAATTCTCAGTATCTGCAGTAGTAAAGGAAGTTCAGCAAAGTGTTATGTATTAATATATCCTAAGGACAGTAGAATTCATTAGTCAATTAAAATCCCACAAAACCAATAACTTAAGGAAGGTATACATATTTGTAGAAAAAAACCCATTTATCTTCCTAACTATGCAGGTACAAATACCGCTTGTACTTTACTTATGCTAAATGAGTAATCCAATTTTTCACTTGAACAAATGTTTAAAATGCTTCAGCTGTCTCTTTCACTATATCCTGTCACATTTGTTATCATAGAAACTTCAGTTTCTTAAAAAGTAAGAACTTCAAAAACCACTAGGAGGTTAACTAGATTATCAGGTACTTCCCAATAAGAAACAAAACTCCCATTGAAAGGTTTAAACTTACTTCTTACTGGGCATATATAAACCTAACAATTGTTGTGTACATTTTCTAAAAGACATTTAGATGAGAACCAAACACGAATAAAAAACAGCTCCTAATTCAAGTTACAACATCTTGTTATCTTTGCTAAATAAAAACCTCACTGGTAACATGGTATAATATAATAGCATTCACACAGAAATCAGTGTTAAGTCCTGAAAAACATGTAATTTATGTATTTAAAAAAAATTATCACATTTACTTATGTGTTTGAGATGGTTAGAAAATTTAAGGTTGGAAATGAGATGTTGCTAAGGAAGAAACAGTATTAAGTGCAAAATAAATCCGGAAGAAAGAGCCCTTACGTATTAGCCAGCCCTCAGTTAACTGGACCTGGATTCTGTTCAGGTACTTCATCTTCTGTGTTTATAGTCATGACAGTAAAGCTAGAAAGGATATTCAGAAGTCCTTTAAAGTTAGCCTGAAAGCAGGGAGCTGAAATAGACATTTATCCCAATCAAGACCACCAGTGACAGATCTCACTGCCTTTCTCAGTAACCCATATAATGACAGTTAAGCACTCAAAGTCTCCTAATATTTATCCCAATTCTTGCTTGCTTGCTTTTGCAATGGAAAAGACTCAGTATCTCTAGAAGGAAGTAGGAGAAAAATGAGTGGATTAAAAAACCCCACCAACACATACAAAATTCATAAGACGTTTATGGCATCAGACAAATACGACTTTTTCATCCTTTCCTCATAAGTTCTAATGCCTTTATTATTCTTACTAGCATCCTATGAACTTTTCACAGCTTGTCTGCTCATTAAAAGAAGCATCAAAACCTTTTTCCCAGCAAAGTCATCAGTAGTGCAAATTAAGTAATTTTATCCCCTGGTTAATAATTCCACAATTACATTTGCTTTTTACAAGAATCTGTGCTGTTGACTTAGCTTATGTATCAGTGTGTATATAAACACACACACACATGTATTTATTTATACACACACATATATGTGTGTGTATATATATATAAAATACAACAGTATTTATGCACAAGTGTATAAAACCTAGGTCTTTTTTAAGCTCTATGTCTAATCACTTATACTTAGTTAATCTATTTAACTTTTCCTTCTTTGATATAATGCTCTGGACCGGTACTTAGTCTATTACCTATTATACCATTGCCTATTATTTCAGGCATTTTCCAATTCATCAGGACAATCAGGATACAAAGCCAATCCTCCAATCTAAAATTTTACACAAACAACATTTCATTGAATTATGGCCAGATTTTATTTTGAGAAACTGCTGAGTGACTGGATATAATGGAAATGTTCTGGTCCTTTTCCATCACTTATGATAGGTCTGACTTTTTTTTTTTTTTTTTTTACTATTATTATTACTTTAATTCAGAAAACTATCCAGTATAATTTGGTCATAAGCAAGCTTCTTAATAGGCCATGTCTACAGGGCACTTCTAAACTTCCATTTCAGATTTACATGGCCTATTAAGAAGCTTGCTACAGGGCACTTCTAAACTTCCATTTCAGATTTAAGGATAAATTGTTGAACATGAAGAGAAAACTGCCGCACCTCTTTCATTTATTGCCATTCAATGCAAACCTCTTAAGGCAATACAACCCTGGCAGGAAGGTAACACAATCATGCTATGTTTTGCCTCTGACAAAGTGCTGACAGCATGGAGGAAAGAAAAAATATGATACTAAGTTGCATTTATTCTATGCTTTCACCGAGTTTTTCCTGGTTGTTTCCAAATACAAATACTTTTGTCACACATCTTTTATAACATCAAATAACAGTTTAATGAAATTAATGTTTACACACATTATGATGAAATAATGTTCCAAAGCATATTCTTACGAGTCCGAGTGCATTGGAACCATTTGCAGACATGGAAAACATTCAACAAGCAGTTTCAATTCAAGCTGAGTCATGAATGCCATATATGTATGCTATGTGCCATAGCTTGTACATACAATGTAAAATGTATGCATCTTTCTCCATAGGCAAGAGCTGAAGGACAGATGAAAGCACAGAACACTTCAGAGTCATTTTCAGAAGAAATCTTGTGATTTGTGATTTGAATTAAGTAAGTTATTTGTACAAGTACAGAATCTGGAAGAGTCAAATATGGTTTTGGCATTTCTGTGCTGTGCCCAAAAGAATGTTTCACTTAGAGAAGAAACCGCTATACTCTTTTGCATCTTTAAAAAGTCAGACTATCCATTATTGCACTGGAGGATGAGCTTCCCTAGCAATGTCTAATACGATCTGCTCAGCTATTCAACTTAACAATTTACTAACTAGGAAAAAATGTCTCTAGTTTTTATTTCCTTATTTTGTATTGCTGCTAAAGCTTCAAAAGAGCTGTTAAAACAAAGCAGGAGAAAAGAAAAAAACCACCACCAAGGGGGGGGGTTGGGGGGGGGGGAAGGAAAGAAAGAAAAGAGTATAAATGCATCCAATCAGGTAGAGCACTGCAGAGGAGCTTCAATACCACCAACTTAATGGCCCTCATTAAAATAGGATAAAGTACCTCCCATGACTCAAAATGAACCGATACAATATTGGGGACCTCAAAAAAGGGAAAAGATTTGAAAAACAAGGAGAGGCTGGCATGGATTTTCAGAAAAGATGTAATTACACTGCATTGTCAAAATAGAAAAATCAACCCCTTGCTTTTCCAGCTTTACTTGGTATCAGCAATTTTTCACCGAGGAGTATGGAACCCTTCCCATGCCCACACAGGTAGCATACAGAGAGCAAGTCTATAAACTCCCGAAGACTAACTGCTATGAAAGCAGATCTATGACTGTTTCCTGACTATCCAGTATTACCTGGGGAGAAGAATGCACTTTACAGTCTGACATAATAAAACAGGGAGAGGGGAAGGATGACAGGAGAAGGGGAGTGAGACTGTCCAGAGATTCATATTGCAGACAGGAGGTTATAATCAAACATTTTTATTATGGGTAAATACAAGATTTGTCAGAAGTATATTATTTTCCTAGCCTGTTTATTTTCTCAAAGGTTATGTGGCTCCCATCAAAGATTAATTTGGAGGATTATCTCTGACTCCTGAATGCAATTATGCTTTCCCACAGAGAAGATTATTCTTTTGTCTGATAAGGAATTCTCTTGCTGGGAAAAAAAAACCCACCCAAAACTCAACCAAACAAAACTCCAAATCACTCTGAACTGCTATTCCAAAAAAACAACAGAAACTCTGTTACCAACAGAAACAATTATATGCCCTAAGCACTAATTAGTTTGTTTTCTTTCCAGCACTTTCAGTGATTTTTGGCTCCTCCTGTATTACTTTCTCCTAAAACTTGTATTTTTCAAGAATTCCAGTCCTCCAGTCTTACCAGTTTGATCTGCCCCTGAAAGTCTGGCAGAGCCAACCTGCTGTAATCTCAAAGCAGGACTTTTGAAACAAGTTTTGCTTAAATAATGGTTATAGCCTTTTACTGTAATTGCTGATTTTGACTGATTTATGTATGTGCTACTGCTGGATATGTAATATCAAGCAGCGTTGGGGAAACTTACCTGTGATTCCGCAATATATATTATAAAACTTTGAAAATATACAAGAGATTGTACAATTCTTTTTCAAGTAAATTATTCCCACAAACAACCAGATTTTTGCTTAGGATTTGCAATCTGACATGCAGGGCACACTGAGGGTTTAATTCTGAGTTCCTTTCCTTCTGACATTACTTAGAATCACAGAATCATAGAATCGTTTAGGTTGGAAAAGACCTTTAAGATCATCAAGTCCAACCATTAACCTAACCCTGCCATTCCACCACTAAACCATGTCCCTATAGCACCTCATCTACCCGTCTTTTAAATACTTCCAGGGATGGGGACTCAACCACTTCCCTGGGCAGCCTGTTCCTTTTAAATACTTCCAGGGATGGGGACTCAACCACTTCCCTGGCCAGCCTGTTCCAATGCTTAACAAGCCTTTTAGTGAAAGTACTTTTCCTAATGTCCAGCTTAAACCTGCCCTGGCACAACTTCAGACCATTTCTCCTTATCCTATCATCCATTACCTGGGAGAAGAGACCAACACTCACCTCACTACTCCCTCCTTTCAGGCAGTTGTAGAGGGCGATAAGGTCTCCCCTCAGCCTCCTCTTCTTCAGGCTGAACACGCCCAGTGCCCTCAGCCGCTCCTCATCAGCCTTGGGCTCCAGACCCCTCACCAGCTTTGTTCCTCTCCTCTGGACATGTTCCAGCAATGCAATGTCTTTCTTGTAGGGAGGGGCCCAAAGCTGAACACAGTATTCGAGGCGCTGCCTCACCAGTGCTGAGTATGGGGAGTACTTCTGTATCAGTATCACTTACACATACCTAAAGACTATCTAACAACTGTCTGTTAAACATTAGACCAAGTCCCAGCTTGCTTCCAACACATTGCTGCTGTGCATGGGGTGCTCAACAGGAGCGCAGACATCAAGCAGTAACTCGCCATAATTCTCAGTCTGAGAAGAAGCAGATATGAGGACATCCTACCTCATAGGATCCACAAAATACAGTGGTACACAGTTTGTGCCTACTTCCACGGTGGTCAGAGCATCATAGAATAATTCAGGTTGGATGGGACCTCAGCAGCTCCTACTCAGAACAGGGTCAGCTATGTGATGAGACCAGGTTGTTGAGGGCTTTATCCAGTCCGGTCTTGAAAACCTCCAAGGATGGAGGTTGCCTAGCTTCATCAGGACTCTGCTCCACTGCTTGGTTCTCCTCATATTCAGTCAGAACTGCTCCTCCATACTCTTTCAATATATACCCTCTCACCACTATGCACCCCAGAAGGCATCCCTCTCCAGGCTGAGTAAGTGCAGCTCACTTGGCCTCCTCTCAAGAAGCGCTCCAGCCCTTGATCATCTCGATGATCCACTGCTAAACTTGCTCCTTTTCACCTACATTTTTCTTGTACTGGGGGACAAGAAGGGGGGCAAAACTGGGATGCAATATTTAAATGCATTCAACAAAGCACTGAACAGAAGCCAACAGTCATTTTCCTCAACCTACTGGCTGCACTACTGCTTATAAAGCACTTGTTGTTGGTCCTTTTACCTCTCTTTGCTGCCAGGGCACACTGCTGGCTTATGCTCTGGTTGCTGTCTTCCAGTGTCCTCTCCATCTCTACAGAGCTGCTTGCCAGTTTTCAGCCCCCAGCCTGTATCATTGCCAAGGGCTCTGTCTTGGCAGATACACTAGGAGGAAGTTGTCCTTAAACATGTCGGCTTTCCTGAACTCCTTTATCCTGCAGAGCTTCCTCCTGTGGCATCTCACCTACCAATTCCCTGAGTAAAATAAAATCTGCTCTCCCAGCGTCCAGGGTCTGCACTGTGCTACTTGCTTTCCTCAGTCCTCTCAGGACCCTGATCTCACCACCACAGCCAAGACTGCCTTTGATATTACATCCCCAAATATTGATATTACATCAGTTCCTCCCTATTTGTGAGTAACAAATCCCGCTGCGTGTGAGCCCTGGATGGCTCACTGTATCAAACACTTATCCCTCACGTTTTCCAGAAATTTACTTAAATTACTTATGTCCTGCTTTATGGCACTTCCAGCAGATGTTAGGGTGACTGAAATCTCATGAGAACCAGTGAGTAATCCAGAGGCTTTCTTCAGTTATTTAAAGGCCTCACGTACTTTGCCACCCTGATCAGTGATCTACAGTGCACTCCCACCACAGTGTCATGCTTGGTGGCCTCTCCTCTGACCCACAAGCTACTCCTTCAAATCATAGGCAGCCCCTCTCCTTGTCTTCTCCACCTGTCCTTCCTGAAGAGCTTGTATCTGTCCATTACAGATTTCCTGCTGCATGAGCTGTCCTACCATGTCTCAGTTATTCCCATAATGTTGCATTTTTGTGACCAGAAGCAGCTCTTGCTCTTCCTGCTTGTTTCTCAGGCTGTGCAAATGTGTACAGGCCTCCCTTCTCCAGAACCATCAATGCTGCAGAAACTCCAGCATGGTGTCACGGAAAAACTTCTGCAAGGACCAGGTATGTTCTAGACTTCTACGCTTAACATCTGCCGCAACAGAAAAATGCTCCTATTGTGCTGCTATATTAAGAACATTTTTTTAGGATGGGCTAACATGATCTATTGTTTCATTTAGAGAAAACACAGAGGTTTTTGATTTTCTGGGTTTTGGTTTGGTTTTTTTGTTTTTTGGTTTGTTTGGGGTTTTTTTAACAAGAGTAAAAATGCTCTGTGATAGTTTAGAGAATTCCTTGTGCTCTAAATTATTGAAGGAAGAAGCTAATTGTTTAGAACCTGATCAGTATCACATTTAGCAATTCAACAAAGCTAGGAATTAATCTTTTCCATATAGCTTAAACTCCAGCCACACAATTCTTGCTTTTTGGGCTGACCTGCCTTAGTTTACTTCACTTCACTAGGCAGTCCCCTATACAACAGATTTTTCTCTTTTGTTCTCTGACCAAAATCAATGTTTTTCTTTCTCCTCGTTGCTTTTTTGTACGGTTTTCACACAATAGTATCTAGGTGAAATCTTCAATAGCTAGACAACATCAAGAGAGTGCTTAATCCCTTACATATGATTATTATACATAAAGATACTACAAACAAATCAGCCTTCCCATTTTGGTCATCTCATGCTAAAAAAAAAAAAAAAAAAAAAAAAAAAAAAAAAAAGGGGATCAAAAAAACCAAAAAATAAGTCACAACCAA
>NW_009258294.1:33821-38302 GCF_000687185.1 Egretta garzetta
CCTTCCCATTTTGGTCATCCCAAGCAAAAAAAAAAAAAAAAAAAAAGAAAAAAAAAAGAGTGATGCAACAAAACTATAAACTAGTCATCAACTCAGATCTTATTATTAACAATGTTGCAAGATAACATATGAAAGAATAAAAAAGGTAGTCATTAAAGGACTCTGTGTAGCACCAATTCTTTGTGGAGTTCCAATGAAAAATTTCTTCTCATTAACAAAAACACTTTATACATTGAGATATAACTGAAATCAGTTACATTTCAAATGCTATGAGGACTTAAATTTTTTGCTTTCATAGACTGGAAAGCACTGTTTACTGTGCAGCATTATTCCCACATACATCAAGGTATTTTAATGTCATTCAACTCTCATAATACCACTGGAAAAATAATCCCCAAAACCCTTTTAAAAAACATCTCAGCCTCCTGCTCTGAAGGGTTACCTTTTGTGTAGTTTGCTGACTACTTACAGACAGACTATATACAGGGAACTTGGGAATTGACTTGGTTTCCCCTGTGTAGAGTTTCCCAAGCAAAGCAAGAAAAAACAACTTTTTAGAGTCCAAAGCAGTATTACCTCTATAAAAATAACATCAGGGCATAAACTAAAATCTAACCTGGTGGGGATGAGGAGGGAACGGCATAGTACTGAGTCGGTGGGGTTCCATTCACAACAAAAGAAGGCATTTTTGATTCTTCTACATGCATGAGAAGGCTTGGCAAAAATTTCACAGGAGAGAGCTTAGGCTTTTTTATGTCTATACCCTAAAGTAAAAATCTTTAGTTGCACTTAGAATGTCTTTTACACATCAGCATAGAAATATTCTTCTGTAGCGCAAAGTTAATTTAGTAAGCTTTGTTCTATGTAGTCCTAGAATTGAATTCATTAAGAAATTAAATTTAAAATTTTAATCTGCACTGTGCCATGACCTTCTAGAATGATTTTGCTTCTCATCACTTTAAATAACACTGCACAGAGTATACAAGGTTGTTTTAATATTTTTTAAATTATTTGAAGACAATGTACTTATATTATGCACTAATCATACTTAAGCCTGTCTCATCACAATAAAGTCTTCAGCAACATTCAAAGGTGGTGAATTCAGCCAATTTCCTATGAAGAGACCCACCTGTTGGTCAAGGAATGTCACTATCTAGAAATACCAAATAAGAAAAGTTAACACTTAAAGTGAACAATCAGCCACAAATACTACTGCATTCTTAGTTGCCAGTTTCAAAATATGTATCTTTTTCCAGGTTGCCTTGTACATCTGAAAATGTCTTTCTTAGTAAACAGTTATTGGAATAGCTTTTTCAACAACATTTGGGTTGTTGAAAAAGATGGTGAGGAATAAAAGTCTAACCAGAACAAAACGTACAGAACATAGCACTTCAACAAAAGAAATTAAGAAATTCCTGCTTTTCATTGTGTTAAGAGCACCCACATAGCTCATGAAAATAAATAATCTGCTATAAACGCTCTGAGACCTGGAACCTCCTCTTACCCATTCAGCCACACTAAAAGCACTTAGCAAGGCCATATGCCAGGCTTGACCTGTAGATCTGATATATTAAGTGTTTGGAAAGAATTTTGCAAGTTACTCTTTAAGGAGCAGGCTCATGATAAAAGTGAAGCCTCAACAAACTTCTACCATAAACAGACTCCACTTGATTCAGACTGCTATTTCATTCTGGAGCCATACCAAGACAATACAAACAACTGGCAAGTCCTTCAGCATCAGGGCAAAATGACAATTCAGTTTTTATTATTCTTCCAAAAAGTGTTAAGACAAAATTTACAAGGCCACAATCCCTTCTTTTCAGAGTTATCCCAAGAAGTGTATAAAGAAAAAAAATGTGCACGCAACTTTACAACATCTTTTAGCGTTCTCTTATTCTGATGTAAAGATGGTTTTGGTGTCCAGCACACATCAGAGTGACTCTAAAACTGACTGAGCCTTAGCATGCACTAAGGCTTGGGATTTGGAGGGGTCTTTATCAACTTCTGTCATGTTACTCACCTTCCTATTTTTGCAGCGGTCTCCTTGCAACCTACAATCCTCCACAGAGGGTAAGTCAATGACTGAACAGTTTTGTATCTTCTCTCCGTTCAGAGGAGAGCATATACCTAACTTTTTTTTACTTTAAAAAAAGAAGTGTTCTGTCATGGAAACTGATAGCACAAAAAATCCCATTCCAAACAATTTACAGTAACTTTATGACTCCTCCTCATCTACAAGGCACAGGAGAAGCCTTCACAGATTCTGACTGTCAGCAACAGCTCCTGTGTCTTGCTCCAGGTCAACCCAAAGACTTACTAGTTCATTTCTGAGCAGTGTCACACCATCATTGCTAGCAGGGAGGGCATTCTAGGAGAAACAATTTTGATGACTTATTGATCCACACCAGTTGACTTGGAGTAACAATAGTACCCTATTCCCTCAACATTGTGATAATGGGGTGCTCCAAAGGACATTCAGAAGCTACAGAAAGCTCCAAGAGGTTTCAATTCCACACGCCATTTTGGGGTAGATTACTCACATATGGAAAAGACAAGTGGCAGTCTTTTCTTCTTCTCTACACAGCTCAGAGCAGAGCTATTTTCTTCCATCCCCTTATGACACAAAATTTAGTCCTCCCCTTGCCCCCACTACAGCTTTCGCATCTGACATAACTGCCTACTTTATGCATTTTTAAAAGATGCAGGTATGCCTGCAAACAGTACAAATCAGATATGATCAGGCATTTGTAGTGTTAGAAAGAAATCTACTACATTAACTATTACTATTGTCAAAAGGAGGAAATACAACACAGGCAGAGTTCCTAAAGAGCAACTTACAAAAATCTTGTATGCAATCTTCAATGGGCTTTTTTGTAACTGTCCTCAAAGAAGTTAATTTTTGATGTTAGCCTGAACACTTGGGCTAGAACTAGAGTCGTAGGGCATGTGGGGTCAAGAGGCCAAAGACTGTTTGCCATTCAAAGCCTGCAGCACCCCACAAATGCTAGCCTGAATTCAAGCTGTTTCCTCAACTCTGCCTTTCAGTCTGCACAGCAGAGGAGGTGATCATGAAACAAGCTTCCACTTTAATTTCATCATCATTCTCTCGAACTGGAAACCTTCCCGTCATTTGGATTTCCAAACACTTTGGGAGTGGGAGGAGCCCCTCCATATAGGAGAAAAAAAATCAAAACAGATTCCTTGTACATAAAACTTGTGGTTGCATCTGAGAAACATAAAACCCAGCACAGACAGAAAATAGTGTTTACAAGCCTTGTGAAAAGTTGTTTTTCTTTAAACAGTTAAGAGCGATTCAGTATTTTATTCTATCATCTTTCCTTATGCTATCCTTCTCCTTCTTAGCCACATTTCCAGGGTCACCTCCAGAGTTCAGTTTGCCTGTGATCCTACAAAGCCTACTAGCTGCATGCTGCTTTGAAAACTAGAATATGCCATCTACTGGCAACTTAATAAATTGGAAGTTCAACCATCACTACTTCAAACATTTTAAATTTACCTGTATTCAATTTAAATGCAAACCTAAAGGGACAAACTCCAGCTAAGTCCTTCAGATTGCATGGTAGCATTTAGTATATAAACAAGTTACAGATCATAAGGTACCCAAGAGCAAATCAGAAAGCTGTAACAAGCGCTACACTGCAAGTTCCATTCAGCACAACTTTCTGCACCTTAGACCAACTGGTTTGCCTTCTCTTTCTCTGCTGCTATTTTATTACCTTATGAGAGGGAATAAACAATCCCCTATGCCCTATTTAGTCGAGGGTTTCTACAACAATGAACAGCTGTGTAGTGCCCTCCTAGTAAGGTGGAATAACTGCAGTTACTTAATTGAATCTAAAGAACGAGTTGATTGAATGATTTTGTATAGTGGAAGAGTTGAAACATATTTAACTCACGCATTTTAAGCGAATAGTATCTGTGTTTTAGTAACTGTGCTGTTGATGATTCGCTTTAACATACACATGTTGTTTAACACTGGAGTAGCCCGGTTGTGCTCCAGGGGACTGTTCAAGGTAGGTTTCCACGCTGGCTACCATAAGGACAGTTTGTACCTCTACAACTTTTTAACATGGACTTGTGAGGAAGCTGCTAGATCCAGAGAATTCAGCTTTACACAACTGAACCACCTGCATTAGATGATCACACAGGAATCAGCAGAGTCTGCCAAGGGAGCACCTTCAACCCTGGGAGGAGGGCAAACCTCAGCTGGGCAAGCCCAGCTCCGTGCGGACAGCGGGCCGTGGGTGACCTTCCTCCACACCGCCGCCGGCCAACGCGTTACCTGAAGCCGTGAGTTCATGAGCATGAACTCCTGCTGAGCCTTCAGGCTGTCGTTCACGGACTTGGAGAAGACGAACCCCATCGTGCCCTGCAGCGCAGAAGAGACAGGCAGGTGAGGCCGGCGCGGCGGCAAAGGCGGGCGGTACCACAGGAAGCCCTCCTCGGCCTCGCCCGCCTCC
>NW_009258294.1:38623-48067 GCF_000687185.1 Egretta garzetta
GGGGGCAGCGGCACCGCCTGCGTGTGCCTGGGCCGCCGGTGTCTGTCCTAACCAGGAGCGCGTTGCCTTTATTTATTTTCCTGTTGAGGAAATTTCAAGTAAACACCCTGAGTCCTCCAGCAGCCTGGAAATACGCGGTTCCCTCCAGGCGGGGCTGGTACCACAGACGTTCTTAACCGAGGAGTGTGGTGGCACCGAAATGACGTTACACGTTTCCAGCAACGTCAGAACGTAAACGCCTGGAGAAGCGAGGGGTTTCATGCTGGTTCTTGCAGCTTGGGGTGGGGGGTAGTAAAAATGCGCTGGATGGGAAAGTGCCAGCCCTGCAGTGGGCTGCATGTAATTTTCTTCCATTTTTCTTTTTTTTTGACCACAGAAACTCCCCCAAGAAACTTCCAGGGACTCTTCTCCCCATTAAACGTCTACACAGGCCCTGGCAGGTTCACAACTCAAGCATGATGCAACCAGGTACTAAGTATAAATTAGCAAAGAAAGGAATTAGATGCCTTGGCCCCTTAGGCTTCTTGTCTTACTGTGCCTTTCATCATGTGTCAGAATGGTTTCATGGCATCATCATCCATAATTAAAGGCTGATTTTGAAATCCAAAGAAGTCAAATTTTCATAATTAAAAAGGTGTTGAGACAAAAGTTATGCTGTCAGTTGGCTTTTTAAACAGTGATACAGACATTGGATAGGATTCCCAGGGCACTAAAGAGTATCTCGTTAAAGTTTCCAACACCAGTGTGTGAGAATATACAGCACCTCCAACACCACTTCATAGTGGAATTCGACATCTCACCTTACAAAAAGAATGAATTTTTTTTTTTTTCTTCTCTGGAAAGAGTCTTCTAGTTCAAGATTCAGATGTAGTAAGTGTCATTTTCAAATACCTCTGCTCATGTCTTGACCTGCAAGTGATTCTTGCTTTTAGTATTAATTCATTTTCTAAATGCATAAGTTTTTGCAAAGGTTGGGGTTTTTTTGGACAAAAACAGTCTGAGAAGTCAGCTCTCTTCCCATTTTTCTGCCTTCCCCCCTTTTTAATGGCACAGCAAAAATAGGAGAAAAGTAAGGAAAAACCAAATTTTTTCTATTGTGGAAAATTGCTTAACATTTTTACTTCAGGTCCTCCCAAGAACTGGAAATTTTTTTTTTTTTTGGTGATATTTTGAAAATGCTTGTGAGTTTTAAAAGTATTTAATCCTTTGACCACACATAGTTTTAGTTTAGTTTAGGAGATAAAAACTTTAAAAACATGATGGTAGGATGTATTTTCAGCTCCAGAGGTTTGATGGACTAGTTTGAGCTAAACTTTCACTGTCAGTTTACAGTGTAGGGTAAGTGTTGATTTGACTGCTTATAAATGTAAGCGCTTGCAAGAATGGAGGCATCTGGCCCGAGATTCTGCGTACACCTTTGAAAGCAAGGGTTTTGCCCACAGTTAATAGTTTTATTGAAGGTGCTATGTTGCTCACTTGAATAAAAATCTCTGAGTAAGTCTTGGTTTATCTAAGATAACTAGCTGCCAATCATAGGAAAGGAACGTCAAAAAGCCCTGTTCTGGCAAACTTTTCTAGGGTTTAATGCATACATAAGATTCTATCTAGAATCAAACCACTCTGTCATAAAGATACAGTGAATGAGAGCAACAACCAAGGGAGGGGGAAGCAGGGAAGCTGACTCGCAAAATGACAATCCTGTGCAGAGAACTGGGGGATGCATTGGACTACGTGTACTTAATGCTAATTGCCTGTGATCCTAGAAGGTAGTAAAGTCTTGTGGAAGGATACATGGAAGTCTGTTAGCTATGTGAGTGATGAGTGATTGCGTAAAATGTTATGAAAAATGGAGATTAGGATAATTGTGAGAAGGAACTGATAAAAATTAAGAAATGGTGGTGTACTGAGAAGGAGGGAGAGAGAAATGCTGTAATAAAGGAATCAGAGAGTGAGAAGGCAGAGGAGGACAGAAAAAATTGCAACTACTAGATGAAATTACGCACTGCTTATAACAGACCTGTCCATCTGTGAGTAGTTGGATGTGGATCCATTTGGAACCATGGACCCATTAGGATCCATCCTCCAAGTGTGTTATAGCCGTGACTGGTGTGACAAGCGTGAAGGTGGCACGCAGCTCCCTGAGGTCTTGCCTGCTACTCGCGCAGCAGGGATTCAGGGGAGAAATTTCCTGCTCTACACCAGCTCCACGCAAGATGGCAGTACTGCACTGGCAGCCAGCGACAGGTATTTCATTAGCCTTTATCGGAGAAAATTGTGATTGATGGATCTCTCCCTGGTAAATTTAAGAGAATGTGGTTTTCCTTCAAAGCGAGTTACCGAAGATACCATCCAATCCCACCCACAGAGCCCCTCGCAGACAGGCAAACCATTTTGGTCTGTCCAGATTTCTTCTTTTCTTGAGCAGAAAGATACTTCAGAGTGCGGTAAACCTCTGTATTTTAGCTCTGGTAAACCTCTGTATTGCAGGGGTCTGATTTTTGTGGATTTAACATGATGGGGCAGCAGATTTAAAAAATGTAAGAACAGAGAATAGGAGGGGAAACTGTGGCTGATTGCTAGGGAAGTGGGGCTAGTGTCTGAAGAAAGGATCGGGGATTTAAGAAGTAGAAGAGAGAATGGAGGCTAGTTTCACAGGGTGCAAAGAGCCACTGTGGTTTATGCACGTGGAGGGGAGGCAGGTTTGAGCTACACCAGACTGCAGACGCTGGGGAGGAACCCATCTGCAACACAGGCCTCAGCTCTTGCCTCTCCTTGCTGGTATCTGCTTGCTGCTCCAGGCACGAGCTGAACGGTCTGCTTTCACTGATACTGTGAATATTCGTGGCACCACATCAGGAGGGTCATTGCCTGTCCTGTTCTGGTTCCCACGCCCCCAGCCACATTGCTGCTCTTCATTTGAGTGACTGTCACAGGAAATCAGAAACACAATCAAATCCAGAATCTATGTCCTGCTTGGCTGTTTGATACATGTCTTACCCCTCCATCAGTGTCTTGCTACTACTGTGTTCCAAATGCATAATGAAGAACAAGAGCTGTGTTAAGTGGTGCTGCCAAGTCTACTTTGGTACAATGCCTTATTCACAATGTGCTGGCATGTTACTGGCTGGGAAACGTTGTCCTGTGGAGTACAGCAGTGTAAAAGCTGTAGCTTAGGCACAGGCTCTTGTTCCAGCACTCCAGGCTATGGCCTGTTGACCACCAATCTGTGAGGTCATGATATGGAGTCCACAGAAAAAAGATCAGACAACAGCACATATTGCATGGTTGGATTGTTTGGCATTTCTGAAGGCAGGCAGTATTCCGTTAGTGCAGAAAGCTGTAGGGATTGCTGCTGCTGCTGCAGAAGACCCATGTGCAGTCATCAAGACATTTTGTAGTAATGCAAAACTGGCAGCCATTAGTCAGGTAGTCATGTCTCCTTTGTTCTTGTCATCTTTTTAAAAATATTTAAATTATAAGATGTATTTTCTCCACAAATAGTTAGTCCAAAAATAATTAAATCTTAGAAATTTTGGTTGTGGTACTTCACTGAAAAAATTAAGTAATCTAAAAATGGAAATAACTGCAACTTGTGCCAATGCAGATGGTGACTGAGTAAGTTAAATGTGATTTTTACATGACAAGAAAGAAGAAGGAACATAGAAGGACAACCAGAAGAAATGTTTGAAAGAAAGCAAGCCTTCTTTCTCTTATCTTTGTATGTAGTGCACTGGGATGAGTCAGTCTGAGTTTTACCATAATGGTTTGGGTGTAAAACAATTCATTATCCACTTCAGTTTCATAATCCAGATTTAGAAGGAAGCAAATCATTCTAGAGATAGCCTGTAGAATTAATAGTTGGAAAGGAGGTTACATCTGTGTCAGTCTGCCTGATCGATTCCATTGAACTGGAAGGATTATCTACAAAATTAAATTCCAAAATCTATCAACATTTTCCAAAATGAAACAGCAAATGCTTATTTAATACCTTATAACTTTAAAGCTGCTGGATCAAAATAGCAAAATAGTTTGAAAGAGATAAAAATCAATGCCCTAAGTTAATAGTCTTTAGCAAATCAATTTCCTTGTTTCACCGTAGCATATTTATCTGAGTACAATAGAAGTGGACTGACTGTGAACATGAATGACTGTAAGACTTTTTTAATCCCATGATAACTTGTGACAATTGCTTATTTTTATTTTGGGAATGAGCGTTCAGCAAAAAATCCAAATTTCTATCTTACGTTAATGACAAAAGATGATTAAATCCTTGAAGATTTTGGGGGTTTGTTTTCTTCTTACTATTCGACATTTGAAAAAAGGAAGTGTGTGAGTATATACAGATATGCGAGCTTTGAAAATCCAAGCATGTATACAGAGCACATGTAAACCTTTAGCTTTGACACAGCATTTTTTGTTTGCAGTAAGGGAAGTCCCGATGTTATCTAATCCTCTTAGTTAACTAAAGCATTTATGAGTTTAGTAAAGTTGATTTTAAACTAGAAACTTCTTCTTCATTCTGGGAATGTTTTTGTAGTCATTTGTTGTTCTTACTGGAAAGGCTTCTCAGACTGGCTTTGTGACTATTTTGTCTGGATTTGTGACTGGTTTATGTACACAACCTAGCTGTATGAGTAAATCTGCCACTTACTAATGTCCTGTTTATGTCTAAGCAATTTAAAGCTTATTAAAATATTAGCTGAATTAGTTGTACAGGTTACCTTCATGTCTGGGACCAGTTCCCATGACTAGTGTGCCTCTTTTCTGAACTGCAAGGACAAAACTGGATGAGTAATTTTGATTCCTATCATCAAATTCCATCAAATTTTTTAAACTCAAAATCCAAATTATATTGTCAATTTAGGTGTTGAAATCCGCAACTGGAGAGGAACCCACTGGATAACAACATGTGGAATAGGTTTGTTTCACCCTATGACTTCGAAGTGAAGTTACTTAAAGTGCTAATGCTGCGACTTTGTAATTCCCAGTGATCACTCAGCTCGTATTTTCTCATTTTGATTTTCCATTTGGAAAAGGATTCTTGCATCACAAGTGCTGTAAATGCTAACCAGGTGATACCCACTCCCGTGATCTGATTCTTCTCTTCCTTTCTAGTGGGATTTGATTTAGTGTTTACTAGAAAGCATTTTCTTCACTGTAAGAAACTGAAGAATAGGTAAGTGTTTAACATTTCATTGTTTGTTTGTACTGTCCTTCTCATGTTGTCACATTTTCTTACTCTAACAGAGCCCTTCAGTATCTGGTCATGCTTGCTACCATTAGAGAGGTTCCCTAACACTTTTGGATTATCATTATGGAGTTTGTAGAGGTTGCTGTCCTCTCCTCTATGGTATACACAGAGGTCACGGTCACTGTGGCTGGTATCGCAGCAGGCTCCAGTTACACTCTGCAGCAGTCCCTGTGGATGTTAGAAGGATTTCCAGAGAACCAGGTGTGCCCTGAGACACAAAACTAGTAGTTTTGCAGGTGTAAATTCAGTAGTAAATTTGCAGGCTATTGCCTTTCTGGCAATGAAGGCAGCTTCGTAAAGCCAGGTGTGAGCTTTAGTCACTGATCCTCTGTTTGACCTGCAGTCTTCAGATCCACATAAAGATTGTACACATAACACTGCATATTGAATACCAAACGTGACCAATACACAAACTATGCATATGCTAGTTATGCTATAATACTACAACTGCAATACTACAACTACTGTAGTAAATAGTACAGCTAATCCCTGTAGTCCCAGGGAACTGTTGTTACCATGTAGCCCTGTGATACTGTATTGCCATTCCTAGTAGCAGGCCATAAGGCATGTATCGAGTTTGCAAGGCCTCAGGACCGAGGTTTTTCACACCTGCTCTGTCTGAACTTTTCTTGACCTGCCCACAGCTTGGTGGTGGTTGGCTTGTCTCTGGCAGTAGTTTTGCTAAGTGATCCCTTTTCTATGGCTAATTTTTTTTTTGTTATCTTTTCCTGGTACCACCATGATTTTATGACTAGCCTAATTATGTAGTGTTGACAAATGAAGGCTTGGTATGAAAGCAAAAAATTCTTAGTTGGCCACAGATAACACGTTAAGTGTACTTGTCATTAAATTTAGTCTAATCTGTATTCTTCCTTCAGCATACTGACGATAAATGCACCTTTTTATACAGTTCCATTGAGGAACTTGTTTGAAAACAGGGGAGATGTGCAGCAAAACCAAATGTGGCTATCCAAAGCTGCTTTCCTGTGCTCCAGAAGCCTCAGGAGGGATGCAGCTGTACTTTGCATAAGCTGCTTTTAGTTACCAGGATGGAAAATATTTTCCATATTCCATTTCCATATGGAAAATGGAATTAGTTTCAATAACTCATGCATTCTAGAAACTCATATTTGTCTCTAATGTCAGATTCGGCAATAAATTGCAACTAAAGCTATGCACCAGTAACAGAGCAGGGGATGTGTTAAGGTTGGGGTAGACATCAGCTATTAAGTCAGTAGGCCAACAAGAGGAACAAAGATGGAAAGATGAGTTTCTGTACAGAAAATAAGATACCTTTTTCAACCACAACTAGTAGTTTTGCAGGTGTAAATTAAGTAGTATATTTGCAGCTATGTGCATAAATGTTCAGAGCATATGGCAGAATTCAGTGAAGCATTCCAGCTATTGCATGTGTCCTTTTGTTCTGAAAGGTATTCGGCATACACAGCATGGGAGCAACAGTTGGCGGCACTGTGATTCTGGCTAAAGGAACAGTTCTGCATGTCAGGGGAATCAGGGAGACCTGGTAGCCCAAGAGAGGTGAAGCTGCCCGCAACCCCATGCTCACAGGTCCAGCAGATGTGACCTGAGCATGTGTTCCCAGTAGGCACATGCACACATAACTCAAGTATACACCACATTATGCACATACAGACACACACAGCCAGCCACACAGATGACACAGGCACTTGGAGCACTCCCACAAACAGCGTTAACAGCTTCATCCTCTTCCTGTCTCTGGCTGAGCATGGCAGAGGTCTGCTGGTGGGAATGTAAGTACATACGTATGAGGTGGTTTCCTCCCACATCTGCACTCAGACATTCAGTCTGCCCACCAGCTGCCCCTGGATCACAGGCTCCTAGTCTAGTGTGTAGACACAAGAGCCCACAAGGTCTGCAGCGCCTCTCCAGTTGCTGGTACTGACACCTCCCTCGCATGAGTAAACCCCACTCCTCCCCGCTTCCTCCCACCACCCCCACAGCACACCTCCACCTAGAGCTGGCCCCAACTCCCCTGATCGCCAGTACCAACCCCCCCATGGTCTCTCCCTTAGAGACATACACTCACCCACACCCCCGATGGGTCTCTCCCCTAGAGACTCCCCCAGACCCTGTGGTCTCTCCAGCAGCTGCCTGGGACTCCCTTGGTCTGTCCAACAGGGTCCCAGCTCCTCCAGCGATGTTGCCTTCGGAGACCCCCACCCCCTGTGTCCCAGGCCACCGCACATACATACTCACTGGCTCATCCGTCTGGATCTTTGTTTGCACTCACGCTCACACGCCCTCTTGCTCCAGGCATTGCACCCAGGGTACATGGACCTTTGATGGCCTATCCCATCCCAGGGGCTGGTACTTGCTGTCACTCAGCTCTCCCCAGCTGCCAGCACCCAGGTCCAGCTGCTGCCACCACAGACACAGGGGCCCCTGCGGCCAAGGTCTTGCTCCACTCGCTGGCACTGAAGTCCACTCACTCCAGTGTGCAGTCACCGCACCATGGAGACATGGGTCCTCTGTCCAGTTGCTGGCAGTCAGACCCCCATATACACCACCCCCACCCCCCAATAAAAAGTCCCGCACCCATGAAAAGAGTCAGAAAGCAGTTTAAGAAGAAGAGAGGGCAGACTATGCTATCTGGGCGCAGGGCACAGCCAGAAAAGCGCATTGAACAGCAACTATTTATATGCAGCTGGTCCTTTTTATCCGCTTAAGCCTCTGTTGTCACCCTCTTGTTGCTCCCAAAATCACTTGGATCTATCCCTTTGCCCACCTTTAGTTCCTCCCCTAAGCATCTCATAATAAGCCCTGTGCAATGTCAAAATGCTCTTCCCCTGCATCCATCCCATAATGTGTCCTGCAGCACACCACCAGGCAGCAGCTCCCTCAGCCCGAAAGGTGTTGGCTCGTCCCGGTGGGCTTTAGACCTGGGGCTGAGGCTTTCCTGGGAGAGCCCTGGGAGGGGCCCAGCCAGGGTGTCCCTTCCCCTGAGGCTTTTATTTGGCTTCCCACCTGCCTTGGGGCCTCTGTCCTCCTCTGTGCTTGTGGGGTTGGGTCTCTGATGGGCTGACATCTGTGATGGGCCTGGGAGAAACAGGGACAGGGTGTCATTTGGGCTGTTCCACCTGCCATTCTCTCTCTGTGGGTGTGCAGGGGAGCTTTTATCACATAACCCAGTGTTCCGCATCCTCCTTTGTGAGGGGCTCATGATTCTGGAAGATTGATACCCAAGTCAGTGAATGAAACTGATCTTGGTCGAGCACCTCCACAGCAATGTGCAGTATCAACAGAAACCCTGATGGCTTTCAGGTAGGGATCCCGGTGCCTTCTCAACCACCTGCTGGCTTATGGCCCGTAAAAATGTTAACTATGTATTGCAGATGGCAATGATACCTGATACTTATGGCATAGAGACCATAGGGGTTTGTGTGTCCTTCCCCTCCTTCGGTACACATGTCTGCCATGTGCATGCTGCCATGGGTTACAGTTTTGAGTTTGCTTTATATTCTACCCTGTAAATGTACTTGCTGGTCTGTTCTTTGGTAGCTCCTTGGTTCTTTGGTAGATTAACGTCCTGAGTAATATTCTTAATTGGGGGTTGCTTTCTTTGGGGAAGGTTGTGGCAGAGATCTTGTTAGGGATATGTTTCATAAGAAACATCATCACAGCAGATAAACTGCATACCCTGTATTATCAGATTGTGTTATCAGGTTATTGGAGTTTTATCACTCAGCAGGATCTTTTAAAATGGCAGAGAACAGAGCTATTTAAATAAAGTTGGACGGCTTCTTTGCTGCACATAGCTCCTGGACTTTATGGCCATCCCGGATGCTATGTATTCAGTCAGGTTTCCCGTCCTTTGACATCAGTCTTCCTCCACCTGAGTGGATTTTGTCATACAAGCCATCCGTTTGGGGAGTGAAGGATGTGATTCACCGTGAAGCCGTGTTTTCCTGTTGAAAAAAGAAAGAAAGAAAAGAAACAGGCGAGCAGTCACGCTGCCTGCGGGACGTGCCGTGCCGCGCCACTCCCGCCGGGTGCCCCTCTTTCCGAGAAGGACAGCAGGAGGGAGCGGCGGAGGCCCCCGCTTTCGGTTTTGTTTCCCGAGAGCCCACGGCTTTCCGGAACGGAAGGGTCGCCCGGGGGGCTCCGCCAGGCCCCGGGGAGCGCGGGGATGGCAGCACGCCGCAGGGGCTTTT